>NW_020954615.1:1624617-1763016 GCF_900497805.2 Vombatus ursinus
CTTCACAGGGTTGTTGTGAGGGTCAAATACCATAATATTCTCAAATCACTTAGTACAACGTGTCACACATAGTAGGCACTTCACAGGGTTGTTGTGAGGGTCAAATACCATAATATTCTAAAATCACTTAGTACAATGTGTCACACGTAGTAGGTACTGGATAGATACTTGTTCTCCCTCTCCATCTGATCTTACATTGCTTCCCGATTAACCTTTCTTACGCACAGCTCTTGTCACACTCCAAACCTTCGCAAGTCAAGTTCAAACTTCTTAGCCTGACATTCAGGGACCCTCACAGCACGACAAGTATACGTGGGCCAGACTGGACTTCTCCATACACATCCTCTCTGCCAAGCTCCATCGGATGCCCCTGGACATCCAAGGCTGGCCTCAGAATCCTCCCCTGAACAAAGGCCTGTACCTCCGTCAGACTTCACCCAAGCTTGGGGGAATCCATAATCCTTCCCTCTCTCTTTTCTCCCCAAACCGATCAGCTCCCAAGTCCTCTCTGTGCCTGACTAGGCCTTGGTAGCCGTCACTTCTGTTCCGGGGGTCCTCACCTTGTTAGCACTGGCCTGGGTAAATGTTCATCCTAACAGTGTCACCGAGCAAGATGGATTCCTAGGACAAGCCCTGAAGGGGAGGGAACCAGCCCCCATAATGCAATGGGACACTTCCTTCTCTGTCCTGCCTTGGAACAACCCTTTGTTTAAGCCAGGTCAATCTCCGGATTAGCTTCTATGTATGTTTTTCTCCTTCTTGTCCCTGTACCCCTTCTTATCAGGAAGATCACTAATACCTACTCTCTGTTACTGATCCGTTATCCTTTAACCAAAAGCTTTACTGTCTTCAATAGAAGCATTTGTCAATTAGCTGAAAAGCAGTGCAGCATGGGGGAAAGCGTGGTCAAAGACCCAGGTTCAAATCCCACTTCTGACATTTAACTGTATAAGCATAGGCAAGTTCTTTAACCTCCTCGGGCCTCAGTTACCTCATACACAAAATGGAGCAGTGAGACTGGATGTCCTCTGAGTTCTCTTATGGGCCCCAGGACCCTGGGAGTGTCACCCGCCAGACAGACAGTGATCTTCCTCATGTTTTGCTCTGACAGAACCTAATTACACAACCTCTCTCAGGCAATCAGTCTGCCGGCACATGGTATGTGCTTGACTCTGTGGTTAATGAATGAATGACTCTGTTCTGAGTAATTAACACCTGACAGGCACTATTTCAATTCCTTTTAAATTCATAAAATAAAACTCCTTTTAGTCGAAGCCTGGAGATCTCAGCCTGGGTGACGTCTGTTTTCTATTATGTTCTTGCACCATCCCTTTCTAAAGAACAGTATGGAAGACGATTCTGAGCTAAAATCAATGCCACACCCTACAGAGAAAAGCTACAAGATGCACGCTTCAAATTTCCGATAGCCTTTCTTCCAATGTTCTGCTGACCCACAGGGCCTTCAGCATGACACGCGTCCTCCAGGAGATCATGTGCATATCAATAACATAAGAACGACAACGAGGGGGAAAACCAGTCATTAGGGGAGTAGAGAAGTCTCCTCCAAACGACACCAGGCTTCTCTGATGAGGAGCTAAGAATGCCCCTTTCCCCCTCTCCTTCTTTCCTCTACTCCTGCTAACACAGACATGGTTTTCAGAGTGCTGAGCCTTAGCCTTTCCATTTCATCAGGTCATAACCAAAATGCCAAAGCATCAAATACTGGAGAGATGAAGGTCATGCCCAGATCATCTCTAAAGTCTGCCAAATTCCTGTTTCCGGGCACTGCCAAGCCCCCGAGGTCTTTCTCCTTCACCCACCCCCTCGCCATATGCATTTTATAGCCACTGGTTTCGTCCCAAGCTGGGCCTGCCTTTCTCAATTGCAGTTTTCCTTGGGGTACTTTTTCAGCAGAGGCCTCCCAGGATTCAGTTGCTCCAGGCAAAGGACTATCTTTAGAGGTTACAAGTTAAAATATAAAGCACAGGAAGAACAGCCACTCCCCCCCCCAAACACACACACACACACACACACACACACACACACACACACACACACACACACCAACAGTTGCAATCTTGAGCTACTTGAAGAAGAAAGGTATGTATACAAACATCTATCTGTATACATGTGTATATATACGCATATATGTTTGTACACATGCATTTAAACACCTTCCTCTTTCAAACTTTCCTATTTAACAACCTGACAAAGCTCAGGGTATTAAAATATTAACCAAAGCTTCCAGGAAAACCTCAATAATCTCAATTGTTTATTCAAGACCTTTACAAACCTTATAAAAAATTAACTGGGCTAGGAAAAAACACCACAGCCATAGAAGAAAGTTTACAAAACACAATGGTTGAGACGCCTGACTGTCTGCCAATGGGTCCCTTTTGACTTCCACATAGGACGCATTACTCAGTTCCTCACTAGTCAATACTCTAAATGGAGCGTTTCTCCTCCCAAACACCTCATTAGCTTGGATCGGGTTGGTTTGGGTTGGTTTTTTTTTTTCCTAAAGTACAGTATTCTGAAGGTGCGCTGCCTCTTTATTCTCCTTCATCCACAAACCCCTTAGTTCAGCATATGTGAAGCCTGAGGTTTCTCTGGTAGTGACTACGAAATGACTCCCTTCTCAGGTTCCCAACCACACTTGCAGAGAGGCCTGTCTCGATCCCCGTATCTATTTTATAGGACAGAATGAAAGTCATTGGAAAGGAAGTGACTTGCCCAAGGTAACTTGTGCACAAGGCCAGTGTACGGATGACCCTGACTCTCCATTACCTTACCAGACCCTTCCCAAGTATATAAGCAGAGAAGCTAATTTTCCTTCTTATTTTGCCCACTGTTCTCAAAGGAGGTTTCCAAAGGTCACAAGCCTAGTCTTGCAGGGGAGAAAAGAACCTTTCCTATTTCTTGAAAGGCAGTAACAGAAAATTATGACACAAAGGCCAACACAAGCCAGACATAACCTAGGAGAGGGAAAGTTCATAATCGACCCATCATGCACCCAGAAAATACTCTCTGAATCAATTGTATTTCAGGAAATTGAGCATGAAATCATCTAATTTTATTTGTATTTTTTTAGTGGCATAGATTAAGCCCTTCAATCCCAAGGAAATAAGCCCTTCCCCCTATCCTTAACCCCATCTGGAGGGCCCTAACGGGAGCTACAAAATACCAGGATTGCTCATCAGAGCATATCTGTCTGCAAATAGCAAAATATGTTAACAATTAGAGAAAAGGAAACCTGAAAGGTTGTCTTGTTAATTAAGAGACCGGCTATCAAAGGACTCATTAAAAGCTACCAAAGCCGAATGGCTATTAAAATAAACACCCATTAATCTGAACACACAAAGGCTTTGCAATCAGCATTCTAAGCAATGACCTACCTCCCTGCGAGACTCAGGGTGAAGCAGGGCTTCCCACCTCCTAGAGACCAACTGAAACCCCACAGTCTCCAACTAAGGTACTCCTTATGGCATTTTTTAAGGCTAGGTAAAGCAAATGGAACCTCGGCTTCTATAATCACATGGCAGCATGCACCTCTAAGAACTGTAGGGCGGGAGGGAACACATCTCCTCAAATATTCTATATTCCCATACCACAGTGCAGGGTCAATGAAAAGTTTCCAGAAGTTCAAGAAATGAGCAAGACCCACTTGTTGGGGACATTATACGGGGAATTCCTGAGGTGGCTCTGATCAGACCAGAGGACTTTGCGGCTCCATGACAAAAATGACGGGCTAGCCCCGAGGTCACTTAACCACAGGAAATAGCACAGGGCCTTCGTGGCATGAAGAGGTGGCTACGACGTAATGAACAGGCACTAAAAATACAACATGAAAATTTAAGACAGGTGGGCTGTGAAGGAACTGACTGCACTCATTTTCTCACCTAAACACCAAGTAAGACAGGAACAGGCTGATAAAAAAGAAAAGAAAAGAAGTGGGATTTGGCAGATTGAGAGTAGTATTGGCAAAACTGGTTAAGACCAATTCCATTTATCAGAGAAACGTGCTGAGACCAAGGACACGGGTTCAATCCCACCGGGGCCAGATTAGCTTCTCCATACGCTATGGTCACTTTATGTTGGCCAGCTGTCTCACCAGTGCACAATGTGAGTCACAATGGGACAGAAACAGGAAACAAGTATCATTCAAATGCTGGCTATTATTTGGTATTTTAAAAATCTTACCCTACCCTCTTTTACTAAGCAGGTATGTAACTTGCACAAAATACACACGTAGTATTATTTGATCCCCACAACGATCTTAGGAAGCCTAAATATTCTTAGACCTATTTTAAAGGTGAGAAAACGGTTGTTAAGTCATCTGCCCAATTTACTTCAAGGCTATTTCACGGAAAAGCTTAAACTAAGGTCTTCTGACGTCAGGTCTGACACAACCTCGCACTCTGCTTCCCCCAGCCCCAAACAGAGGGGCAGGTAAAACAATGTGGTCATCCAGTTTCTCAGCTGGAAAGTCTATGGTCTGTGTCAGTTGTGTGGAAGCCAGTAACACAAGTTTCCGACTGTTTATGCGCAGGGCCCTGCCTGGCCTGGGCTTTGCTTACACCGCCCAGGGGCAGGAGTATTTGATTTCCCCCAGCCATGATTGGCCAAGTCTGAATGCTTACCTCCACGCCAAAGTTTATTCCAACAGAGACATCCCTCACTGATTGAGGCCTTTGGGTTGAGTCAGGCTACTCGGTGTATAAAAAAGACCCCACCTACATCCATGGGGGGCAGGGGGCCCCTAACTGCACCTCTGTTTTTCCTGTAGGTGAACGCTCTAATGACAACTGTACCAGAGTCTGGGGGTTCTGGGACTGCTTTGTTCCATTAACAAGGGAGTGTGACAGCACGTGCCTTGATTCAACCCAGATCCCTGAAAGTCAGTCACCTTGACTGATATAAATGCTCATCACAGATATGTGAAAAGAGCTTGTCAAAAAATAGCTAATCGTGGGGGAGCTTCTCTTTATGTTGAGTTCAAATTAATCTGACTGTAAATGCTACCCAGTAAGTTCTGTCCTCTGTGGGGCAAACAGAAGTCACTTCACCTATCATTCAGCGGTTTTAGCATCTGTGGATAGAGTGAGGTCAGGAAGACCTGAGTTCAAATCCAGCCTCAGATGCTTACCAGCTGCATGGCTCTGGGCAAGTCACTTCATCTCCATTTAAGGACAGTACCAGCAACTCCCTCCCAGGGTTGTTCTGAGGATCCAATGAGATGATATTTGTAAAGAGCTCAGTACAGTACCTGCCACCCAGTAGGCACTACATAAAAAGGAGCTATTACGTACACAGACAAAAGCAAAACTGCCCCCAGAGACAACAAGCAGATAAATGAATAAGGGAAGACCGAGGAACACAGCCATAAGAGATGTCCCCTCATCTCCTAGTGAAGCAAGTGAGGCACTTTAATGAATTAAGGAAAGAACCCCAAAGGGACAAAAAAGAGTCATTTTAGCTGGATACAGGAGACAGACTATATGCCGGAGGAAAGGAGAAAGGGAGCTGGGAGAAGTAAAGAGCAGGAATGAAAGACACCATACACTCATGCCAGAGGGGGAGAGCTGGCCCAGGCAAGAAGACCGCAGAGTTCAAGGGAGTGGTCCCGGGCCACCGTGCTGGCCGTAAACTCCTGCAGGGGAGCCGGGCAGGGGGACGGTTAGAGGAGGGAAAAGATGATGCTTTCTGTCGGTTTTAAATGCTTACTCTGCCTTCAGAAAGAGTGGCAACCATAGGCAGTTGCGAGTCTCCAGCTCTAAGCTGGATCATACCTATTAAGAGCACATTTGGAAGAAAACGACTAAGGGGAGAAACATCCCCAGAAAGACACGGAGATAGATCTGACAACTGAAAAGCTTTGCCAAATGACTGCTGTCTCTGAGCTCACAGAAAACAGGGAGTCACATACCCTTTGACACGGCTTCGCAGGGTGGAAGATCGTTTATACCAGAAAAAGCCATCTGACAACACACCAGTAGTAGACTGAGAGGCAAACAAGAGAGGCTGTAAAACCCCAAACCCCATACCATCCCTCTAACACACACACACACACACACACACACACACACACACACACACCCCCTTGTGAAATTTATCTCCTCACTAGATTATAAGCCTCTTTAATCAATCAAATAGCATTTATGTTGAACTAAAATCAAGCCGCTCTCAATTGCTACCCAGTGGTCCTATTTCTGTCTTCTGGGACTAAGGAGAACACTGCAGTCCATCAAACCAGAAATTACTAAGGCACCATTGTGTACTAGGCACTGTGGACATAAAGACAAAAACCAACAGTGCCTGCCTTCAAAGAGCTTATATTCTAACTTCTACTTTCACATTCGAATTTTACACAGTGCTCTGTACAATCCTCATCTGTTTACTTGTCATACCTTCCCTAGTAAACTGGAAGTTCCCATTGAGTGGGGAACATTTTTTTCTTTGAATGTGTAGACCGTATCACAGTACTATGCACAAGCAAGGTATTAAAAAAGGGAAGGATTTAGAAACCACTCTGGGATTTCATTTTCCTCTTTAGATATTTGATCTTATTTTCTCTTCATTGATTTTATTCAAACAAAAGCACTTACTTTTACATAATAAAAATTGTCACTTTGCCTTTTAAAATCTTCTATAACCTATAACCTATAACCTTAAAGGTTATAACCTTCTATAACCTACAACTTAAAAGATTTCTCCTCATAGCCAAAGTTCTGAAATGTACCTATTCTCATTCTTTCTACTTTTTTTTTTAATGATATGATCTCTTCTATGCAAGTCAGGCATCCATTTTGGATATGATGTACAATGCTGGTTTAAATCCAATTTCTACCAAACTGCTTTCCAGTTTTCTCATCAATTTTTCTTAAGAAGAGAGTCCTTCTCATAGTATTTTATGCTCTCCTGAGTTTGCCAAACATTGGGTTACTATGTTGATGGGTTCTGTTTCTTGCTGAGGGCATCTATCCCACAGAATCCCTTTTTCATTTTTTTAATCAAATCAAAGAATTTTGATAACTACTCTTCTATAATTCAGTTTGAGGTCAGGTAATACTAATCCCCAATTCAGTCTTAATTTTTCTCATGATTTTCTTGAGATTCTAGGCCATTTGTGAATCTCTGAATTAAAAAAAAAATCTAATTCTGTAAAGTATCTCCTTGGTAATCAGACTGGTATTTGACTTAATAGCTCTAAATATAAACAATATCACTATTTTGGTTATATTGGCCCAGTCCAACAATGGGCCTAGAATTGATTTTTTTTCCAATAATTTGTCTTCCTTTATTTTTGTAAAAAATGTTTTATACTTTTAATTATAAATATCTTGTTTCAGAGTCTTGGCTAATTCCCAGATATTTAATGCATTTTGTGATTATATTGAATGGTGTTTCCCATTTTTGTTTCTTCTTTGTTTTTATTAATGATGATTGTGGATTTATATTGTTTTCTGTATCTTGCTGAAGCCATATATTGTCTCAGTTAAATTTTTTCATGGATTCTCTGAGATTGCGTAAGCAGAACATCACGAAATCTGAAACAAGAACAGTTGTGTTTCACCTTTTCTGGAATCTATTATCTTTAACTTGGTTTTATTGCTAGCTAACATTTCCTAGAACTATGCTAAATAATAGTGAGTAGAGAAGAAATCCTTGTTTTACTCTCATTTGTGAGGCAAAAACTTCTAGTGTTCCCCTACTGAAAGCAGAGTTAGATACTCTGATTGAGACAATGTTCCGAGATAATTCCAAAGGACCTATGATGAAAAATGCAATCTACCTCCAGAGAAAGAACTGATCAACTTAGTTACAGATTGAAGCATACTCTTTTTTACGTTCTTTATTTTTCTGGTCGTGTGTATGTGTGTGCAATGTTTTCTTTTGTAACATGGCTAATGTGGAAATATGTTTGCATAACCTCACATGTATATCATAATTTCTGCCTTCTCGAGATGTGGGAGAGAAGGAATTTAAAACTCAAAATTTCAAAAATGAATACTAAAATTTTTTACATGTAATTGGGAAATAGTTAATAAAATACAAATATTTTAAAGTGTTTTAAAAAGTGAAAAAAAAAAATAAAACTCATTTTAGAGGTGAGGAAACAAGCCCAGAAGAGATACCATTTGTAGAAGGCCACCCATGCAAGTCTGTGGCAGATCTGGGATTAGAACACCTAGGCCTCAATTCCATACGCGACGCACTTTCTCTGGCATCACACTGCTTCAACAGAGATGGGATGCTGCTGTAACGCAGCTGGGATCTCAGGAGACAACAATATTAAAGGTTGCAGAGAGGCCAAGGAGAATGAATGAGTTCTAAGGATAAGTAAACTGTCTAGAGTCACACAGGTAGGAATCACCAAAAGCAGAATTTTAAAGTCTTTTGACTCTATAGCTGATTCTGATTCCACGGAAATAAGAGGAAGAGGAAGAGTAGGAGGAGAAGAAATAATAATAATAACTCATTTTTGGAAAAGTATTTGCCCAAGAGCATACAAGTAGAAAAGTTCAGACATCAGACAGATGCTTTTGATCATATTAAAGAAGAGACCTAAAAATAAACAAAAAAAATAAAAATAAAATTAAAAAAGAAGGGCTCTTCCTACGGTTTCTGATATTTTAAACATAAACAAGTACTGTAATTTCCAAAAGATTTCTATGTGTCTATTTAGTGTTTTTTATTGTTTTAAAATAATACTGATTGCTTCCCTAATGTTGAATTATCCTGGCATCTCTGGCATGAACCCAAGTTGAGCAAAGTCAATTACCTTGTGAATTTCTGCATCTCCCTGGGAGGATATAGAAAATTGTGCATCAATATTCATTTGTGAGGTTATTCAACAGGCATTTTTCTCTTTGACTCTCACTGATCTGAGTATGAAAACAAATCAATCTATTAGGAGGAGTCTGGTCTATTGCCTTGTGTTCAAGTATATTTTTAGGAGCGCAGACATTTTAATTAAAATTTTCTTAATGTATTCCAACAGTGGATAAAATTTTTTAAGTGCCTACTACACAGCAGGAACTTTTCTATGGGCAAGAGATACAAAGACTCTGCTCTCAAGGTGATCCCAATCTAAGAGGAGAGACAATATGCAAACAACTACGTACAAACAAATTATGTACAAGATAAATGGGAAATAGTCAATACAGGGAAGCCCTAGAATGAAGAAGTACTGGGAAGAGCATTCCTGCAGAAGGTGAAATTTTAGCTGGAACATGAAGGAAGCCAGGGAAGCCCAGAGACAGAGCATTTCACACATGGCAGACAGCCCATGAAAACGCCCGAAGTCAAGAGATGGAGGGTATTGTTTGAGGAACAGGACAGAGGCCAGGATCAATGGATCACCAAAATAGGTGGGGAAGGGGTGGGAGGTGGAAGAAAACTGGAAGGTAAGGAAGAGGGCTAGGTTATGGATGGCTTTGAATGCCAATGTATTTCCATCCTGGAGGTGATAGGGAGCCACAGATTGTGTTTTAATGTTGTCTACATTCTTTCCATATTGCTCCACCATTCTCTCTGAGACACATTTTACAATGAAGATTTTTGTTTTCAAAGATAAAGGAAAAAATAGAGAAAAACCAATTAACATATGGAAAGAATTTGACATATGCAATATTCTATACACATGGACTCCCACTTCTACTAAGGAGCGCAGGGAGGTATATTCTTACACCTATTTTTGCAGGACCAAGTATGTTCTTTATAATCTTACAGCAATTTCAATGGTTTTTGTGGTTAATTTTTTTCATTTACATTATTGTACTCATGTTTCTCTTTTCTTATGTCACAATAACATTTCATGACATTCATATACCATAGTTTGTTTAGCCACTCCCCTATAAACACACATTTACTTTGCTTCCAGGTTGAGATTGCCACAAAAAGTACTACTATAAATATTTTGGCTTTTATAGATCCTTTCTTTTTGCTATATATACACCTATCAGTGGAATCTCTAGGTCAAAGGGTACAGACATTTTAGCTATTTCATTTTCATAATCCAAACTGTAGAAGAGATATTAATTGCTCTTTAAATTTTGAAAAAATTCATTTGCAAATTCTGACCCAGAAGATTTTTCTTTGGCCATGCATTTATGGTACACTCAATTACTTTCTATGAGATTATATCATGTATACTATCTACAGTTTTTGCTTGAGTATTTTTATATTTTATAGGTACTTATTCATTATCTTTGTTGGTATATAATTGTATATAGTCTTTGAAAATTCCTTTTAAATTCTTCTCAGTTGTGAATTTACCAAGCTTAATTCTTATTTTTATTTTCTTCTTTTTATTGATGAGTTCTAGCTCATAGTTTCGTTAGAAGTTTAGAAAAAGGGTTTCATGTAATTTTGTTCGTTGGTTCCAGGGCCATTTTCTTTTTTCTAATGTTCAAGATTTCTTCTGCACTTTTTTCAAGAGTAGCTAATTTGCTCATTGTCTGGTGCTTCTAATAACACGCTCAATTCATTGATTCTTTTTCTATTCAGTTAGGACAAATTTTAAGAACTATACATTTTCCTTTGGGGAGCGCTCTCACTGCATCCCATAATTTTTGGCATGTTATCTCATCATCATCACCTTTAATATAACTATCATTTCTCTGATCTCTTCCTTGGCCCACTCACTATTCAGGATATAACAACCATCTCCATTTATTTTTCACTCTTACTTGCTTGATTCATTACTGTTTTTATTGTATTCTTATCGGTAATTCCACAAGCAAATCACAAGTACTAATTAAACAATTACTATGGGCTGGTGCTAGTATTACAAAGACAAAACCAAAACATTTTCTGCCCTCAAGGAGCTTATATTCTACTCAGGGGAAACAACAGATATAGAATGAAACATATAGAAAAATAAATACAAAATAATTTCTCTTATTCATGACTAGTAGAATCAGGAAAGGCCTCTTGTATGAGAAGGCATTTGGTCTTAGACTTGCTGGGAGATCAGAAGCATCACTGATGAGACTTAAACTCAGGACCTCCTGATACGAAGTCGAAACTTACTTATGAATCAGGTGCTGTAGGGGCAGGCACTGGGCTGAGTGCTGGGCATACAAGTATAGAGAGGAAAACAGAAGAAAACAAGGCTCCTGCCCTCAAGCAGCTCATCCTCTACGTGAGGAGACAACATGTATGTCAAATACCTCTACAGTGTAGACGGAGGGTGTGGAGGAGAGGAATGGGGGACAAGGAGGTGAGATTTCAGGGGACATCAAGGGGACAGCCAACGTCCTGTGGAGGGGAGTCACAGAGTGTAGCAAGGGGACAGAAGTGGAACAAGTGGAAGACAGGATGAGGCCAGGTGAGGAAGGGCTTTCCATGTCAAACTGGAGTTTGCAGAATGGAGATAACAGTGAGCCCCTGGAGTTTTCTGAGGAGGTGGGCGACGTGGTCACAACTGGGTTTTAGGAAACTCACTCTGGAAACTCAGTGGAGGATCAGCTGGAGTGGGCAAGGACTGGAAACAAAGACAGACCAGTCGGCTAGTGCAGCAGCGCAGGCTTGAGGTGAGGAAGGTCTGTCCAAGAGTGGTCGCTGTAGAGGTAGAGAGAAAGGAACACACAGACCTAGGAAGCCAGGTGGTACACTGGGTAGAACAGTGGGCATGGAGTCGGGAAGATTTGAGCTCAAATCCAGCCCTCAGGCCTTAACTGAACGGTGGCCATGGGCAAGTCACAACTTCTGTCTGCCTCAGTTTCCTCAACTGAAAAATGAGGATAATACTAGTAACGACCTCTCAGGGTTGTTGTGCGGATCATATTTATATGCGGAAAGCATATTTATAGCTCATCCGGAATTGTGTTTTGCATGACTGCACATGTAGAACACATGAAATTGCTTGTCTTATCAAGAAGGAGAAGGAAGGAGAGAATATAGAACTCAAAATTCTAAAAAATGAATGTTAAAAACTTTTTATAGGGAAAAATGCTTTAAAAATACAATTTATAAAGTATCTAGCCCAGTGCCTGGCACATAATAGGCATTTCATAAATGTTTGTTCCCTCCCCTTCCCATATACAAAATATGTTGTGAAGCGGAAATGACAAGGATTGGCAACAGATTCTAGAAATTGGGAGAGCACACCTGAGGAATCGAGAATTCCATTGAAACTGCAAGCCTGGGTGCCTGGGGAGGACAGTGACGTCCTCAAGACTAACAGGACTATTGAAAAGAAGGGAGAATTGGGGTGGATAATGAGCTGTTTTGGGGGCGTGAGGAGTCTGAGAAACAGGACGTGTGACTGGAGATATCCCCAGGCGAGCTGGTATTGTGGGAATGGAGTTCAGAAAGGCGAATCATCTGCACAGAATTGAGAACTGAACCCAGGAGAGCTGATGGGATCACCACGCAGACAGTTATAGGGAAAAGACAAGGACTAGTATAGGAAGCTGGGGTGGGGTACCCACTGTCCAAGGGAATGGCATGGATGCAGGCTGGAAAAGGAGATTAAGAAGACTCAGATGAGTTGGAGAATCAAGAGAGAGATGATTACAATTCCTGCTTCTAAGAGGCCCCTGAAGCATAACAGATTGATCCATCTCCTGATTTTCACTCTGTATGTGCTATACTTTATAGTTATAACCAGTAGTGTGCTTCTGGGCCCCTGTCCCAGAATCTTGCAGCCCAATCTCTCCAGGATTCCACAGCCAGCCCCTTTCCTTTCTCTCAAGGCTCGGATATTTTCTGGGCATCAACCTGCTCTAAGAATTAGGTCCTCACCTCCCCACCCCCAAATACTGTCAAGTACTTAACTTCAGTTGTCACTACCTTTACCTACAAGGAACACGTCGGCAACACCGGCAATTGCAAATCCCAGTCATGGCAGTGAAGAGAAAGCCAGGGGCATGAAGGTTGGCAATAACAGGTCAGTAAGATGTTTTTCAGTTATTTTTTTCTTTAAGAATGAATTTGTGGCAGGTGCTTTCAATTTTCCTCTTTCTAGCATTGCTGATTTTTACTGCATTTGGGGGTTTTTGATTTGTTTCTCCAAGGTAATGTGAGGGAGCTCTATTCCCCAGAATGTTTTTCATTTTATTGTCTTCCTAGGATTCTGGGACCTACACTTTTGATCCTGATTTTCAGCAACCAGGAGGAAGTGGTTAATGGAGTGGAAATGATGGAACCTCATGAGGAAGGGATGGCTCTACTTAGAGCTTGTATTAGACAAAGAAATGAAATCCAGGCAAAATCTCAGGTGAATTCTAGATTTTTGGAGAGCATATTTCAAAGGGTTCAGTGAAAGGATAGGATTAGAATCCCACGGCCTAGAATTCTAAAGGAAAAAACAGCCCAGAAGGCTCTGAAAAAATAAAATTCTAGGGGAAGGTAGGTGGCACGGTAGATAGAACACTGGCCCTGGAGTTAGGAGGACCTGACTTCAAATCTGGCCTCAGACACATATTATCTCTGTGACCCTGGGCAAGTCACTTAACCCCGATTGCTTTCTCTCTCCCCTCCCCCCAACAATGAAATTCTAAAGACACAAAAAGCAAAAATTCTGAGAAGAAAAGGGGTAAATTGTCTAAAGAAACCAATGAGGCTGCATAGAAAACTTGCTGATCATGTTAAAATTTCAAAAGACAGAATCTGGGGTGGTCACAAATAGAGACTACAAAAGCACGGCCCAGTCCCGCACGAGCAGAGTCAGGAGTGGAAAGGTTAAAGACCGAGGAGGATGGCCAAAGTCTGCAGCCACCGCACTCACTCAGGCCCTCCTCATCTCTTCCCTAAGGTTGTGAGGGCAGACTCCCCCATCCATTGTTACTCTTCTCGTCCAAGGCAAATTCCTTTTCCTAATGCCTAGCCCTCAAATTTTTCAATAAATTGTCACTTTTCTACCAAGTAAACTTTTTAGCCTAAATTTGAAGGCCCTTTACAAAGTGGCTCCAGTCTAACTTTCCAGACTCATCTCACATTCTTCCCCTTTATACATGCTCCTCGAAGGCTAAAAGGAGCTAATGACACAGTCCACCCTTCTCCTGCTCATGTCTTTTCCTGTGACAGGTAAGCAGCCAGCGACCTTTCCTCTGCCTCTACCTGTTAAAATACTGCCCATCCTGAAAGTTTTAATGCCACTTCCGCCTCTTCTCCAGAGCCACCCCCACACTACCCACACAAAGACAACCTTCTCTCTGAGCTGTCACAGAACTTTAATCATACCCTTCTTATGAATTTGTCACATATTTATTTATATTCCTGATATCTCCTTGTTTGATTCAACCCTCCTTAAGGGTAGAGACTTTCTCACTAACTTGTGTGGCCTTCTTAACATTTAGAATACTGTTACGTGCACATCGCGAGAGCTTCAAAATGATGTTGCTATGGGGAGTGTGGATGCACAGCTGTATTACCCAAACCCCTCTGCAAATAGAATAACACTGCCTGAAAGCCACACTTTACTCTCCCTTGAGCCCAGCCTGACCCTTCACTAATTTATGTATACCGTCCGCTACAGGGGCTGGGTGGGGGTGGGGCAGGGAGAAGACAGCAGGTAGATTGTGGTTTGCAAACTGTTTTCCCCCTGCCTTTACCCACCCCAAACAGAATTCTACACAAAGCATGTCTTACTCATTAAACTGATATACATAAATAGAAAAGATAGCAATTTATCACGCTCATGATCACCACCTTCATCATCAGCTATGAGGCAGACTTAGCGCATGAGGTGTAAACTTGGATCCAAGACCGTCCTGTCTGATTTACAAACAGGTCACTTGGTGAGAACTCCAAAGGTCTTTTCTTGGACTCTGACAGAGCTCCCAACTTCCACACTGAGTGTGCTACAAATTATTTTTCTAAAACCCCTGTAATAACAAGAGAATCACCGAAGGTAACAGAAATAATGAATCCACCAACAGAACGCTTCCTGGAGGTGCTTGAAAAATAACACTTGGCTGCTTCTCAGCTATAGGAACAGCTTTTCTTTCAAACTGCGCAGTTACTAATGATTCAGAAAGCCAGTTTTATACTTAGCCACAACTGAAAAAAATTACTTTCAAGTTTGAGTGCTTGACTCCAGTTAGCTAATGAGAAAGAAGACAAAGCATTGTGCAAATGCCACATAGCCCAAACAGAGTCCCTCTGTGTCAGGATATTAATATGCTAGGGGAACAACCTTTGGAGAAACAGATGCGCTCAATGTCAATCAGTTAAACTTTAGAAATTAAGGAAATGCATGAGCTTTGGTTATTTTTGTTGTGCCAATTTCTTGGGCACTCAAGCCCCATCTCACTCCAGTTGAAAACTTTAAAAAGATAGGTTCCAAAAACAGAAAACCAACAACTATAACAAAAACACTCTCTCTCTCTCTCACACACACACACACACAAACCCAACAGTCCACAACATGATCACTGACTCTGCCCATATTTACCAATGTCTAAGACAGAACGCATGTATACCCAGTGAATATCAATGGCCTTAAGCAATACTGGGTTATCCTAGGATGTTTATTAGAATTCTTCTACCGTGTTCAGTGACTTGAAGAAATGAGATATTGTATGTGAAAGCTTTTCAAAACTTTAATCTCTCTCTATAAACGCTAGCCATCATTACAGCTTTCAGTTAAATGGTGAATTTATGATCTTCCCTGAGCCTATGACATGATAAGCATCACTTTCATTTGGACTTGATAGAAACCCTCTATGTTGAAGAACAGGAATACTGTAGCTCTTATTCTGAGTTAACTTCCTCCAAGGAATTACAGTGAACCATTGCCTACATTTCAAGGAATGCTTTTGACAAAGATGACTGCATTCCCATTTTTGGATGGTGAAGCCGCCACCCAAAGAGATCAAGTGCCTTGGGTCCAATGTTTGCTATTATATCAATCAATCAAGAAGGAGCAGAGTCTCAAAACTTTGCGTGTTGCCCTCTTTCCCCAAATCTCAGGATGCGGAACAAAGCCGAAAAATTTCAAATCCAATACTCTTTCATAAAATGAACTCCCAGTACACTTGTCCATCACAGCACATGGTTGTCTAAAACAGACCAGAAATATCGATTACCAAGCAGTTTCACTTTAGAGCTGAGGAGTTGTGTGTGGAAACCCCTTCTACAGCTGACCAGGATCTCCTTACACTCTGGTGAAGAGGTATATATGCTGGAAAGTAACAACGCTTAACCTATGTCTACAGTCCCAGGTGAATACCACTGAAAAATCAGAGTGTAAAAGATGCCTTATATACCCAATGAATCCAGAGAGAAGAGTCAAAACTTCGGCCAAAACCTGGGCGGCTGGCTGTGAGAAGTTACGGGAAAATAGTTTTTCTAGACTAGTGTGAATACCTAGATCGATGTATGACCTATCTGATTTGTCTGTTCCCTCCAAGGACGCAGTTTACAACCCATCTTGATCCGAATACCCTTGGTGACATTTGTCCGTGCCCTACTCTAAGCCTCCCCAGGGAGTCTGCCCAAACATTGGACGCCTCCTCCCCTCTCGTGAGATCACATGGATACCACAGAGCATGTACGTGGTCTATCAACCTGCCACCAAGGCCTTGTCTTGGCCACATGACCAGCCCATATCTTTTTTCAATCCTACATTTCTCTGAGATCGTTTCTCTTTTCAAAGTTCTTTATTTGCTCTACACTGCAACCTGTTCACGGGCACCATGTCTCTCTTCATTGCTTTCTGTGTGATAGTCATTTTCAATTCTTTACATTTTTTCAGTCAGTACTGGAGCCAGATCACTCTGGATATGACTGGAACTCTCCATTTAACACTGAATGCACTGGGCTGCCTCTTTGGGATGGGAGAAAGGGGCAGGCTGGAATTAAGTCACGATCTACCCAGATGGTTAAAGGGGACTCACAGGCAGCCAGCAAAAGAGAAGCAATCCTGTGGCTGCTGCTTTGACTCTGGTCATGAACAAACTTTCCCTCAGCAGAGAAGGGGAACTTCTAACTAGTGGAATCCATATGGACAACTAAGGCAAGCTGCATCTCGACGCTCAGGAAGGAACAGCAAACAACGGCCTTGATTTCAAACGTCCTATCACATCAGTATGGCACCAGGAAAGGTCTCAGGACTCTGAATTTCCTGATGGTGAAGTTATACCTGTATCAATAAGGGCTAGTATATAACTGGTCTGAACTCTTTCTCCTATTGATTAACAAATTCCATTTCATAAAATGCATGGATTTCAGGATAAAGATTTTATTATGGGAAAACAAATTTAAATCATTGAGCATCCCCAAATATAAGCTAATCAATTATAAAGGTATTGCCATCTTTTTTGGATACTGTTAATGGACAGCGCCCCAGAAACACACACTCAAACAAGAACTGACTTTGATCTATTCAAGGACAAGTTTTCACCAGAACTGTCTTAAGAAGATTCTGAAGATCACCTGGCAAGACAAGGTATTAGACAATGAGGTCCTTTCTTGAGCTGAACTGTCAAGCATTCAAACCCTATTGCAGACAGCACAATTTCAGTGGGCTGGTCATACTGTTCAAATACCAAACATATGTTTCCCTAAAAGACCATTTTATGGAGAACTCACACAAGGCAAGCACTCACATGGAGGCCAGAAGAAGTGATATGAGGACACTCACAAGGTCTCTCTGAAGAACTCTGGAATCAATTTGTGAGACAAGGGTGATCCTGGCACAGGACCACCCAGAATGGTATGCCCGCATCAAAGAAGGTCCTGTGCTCTCTGAGTGAAACAGAATTGCAGTAGCTCAAAAGAAATGTGAAATGTGCAAATTTAAAGACATCTCCACCCCAAGTGTTCATAGGGATTATTTGTGCGGGACCTGTGCTAGAGCATTCTAACTTTGTGCTGGTCTGACCAACTACAGTCAGGCGCCTGACCCCGACACAGTGACAGCATTTTGGTCCTCTTCAACTATGAAGGACAACAACGATGATGACAGATTAGTTTCTTAACTAGCAGTTTTTAGCTACTCGTAAACAATAAAAGAAAAAGGCTGCTACTGTTACCACCTAAGAACCCCATCACTTTCCCAGGCAGGTCATGCATACCTGGACAAATTCAAGAAGAGTGGAGCCTGTGGGAAACACACCAAGGCAGAAAGGGCCTGGATCCTAAACCACCACAGATTCCCCAGGACAGAAGTTCAAGTTCACAATTCAGAGTTTATACAAACTCGTAGACCATTGACTGGATTCAGATCACAGTCTGTTAGTGTTCAGCTTTGTAGGTGAAGTTCATTTCTCTAAGGAAGGAGAGGCCAGCACACCCCAGCTGCTTCCCTCAGGCTCTGACACTTCCTTGGTCATAACACATCTGACAGCCGGCTCTGCGGAGGCATGTGTGGGTCAGTACACTGAACCTGCTCAATGTCTGGGAGCCATCACAGGGCCAGCTTTCACTGGTGTCTGCTGTGAGGCACTTCCACTGTTGACAGATGATTAATCATTAGCTAGGGCTGCAAAGGACCCTCAACTGTCACATACTGTCAGTGCCCTGCCTGCCTTCATTCGTTTATTCCTTTGTCAAATGTTTGTTTAGTATTTGTGATATTCAACACTGCAGAATCCAGACTGAAGAGAGATTCTCGATGGATGGGAAAGTCTTCCCAATGCTCCTGCCTGTGGATGACACTGTGCTGATTGTATCCGTCAATCAATTATACCAACTGTATCACTACAAGGCTGCCTCAGTGAGGAGCACTCAAACGACATCAGACTAGTAATCCATACTGATGATGTTACCGAAAACTTAGCAACTTAAAATGCGTCTGCCTAGAGCATAGCACACAGCTGAATGTGCAACCCACTGACTTAGTTCCTCAGGATATACTTATCTTAAGCAGGCACTGCAGATGGACAGTGAGCTCAGCCCAAACAAAAAGGCAGAAGAGAACGGATGAACTATATTGTGCAAATGATGCAGCCATTCCAACAATCCAAAACTGCTTCCTGAAAAAAAGCTACTTTTTAAAACATGGATTTTGTTTGCTTTTTTAAAAAATATCTAAAAAATATTCTTGAATACTACAATCTCTGAAGAAGTTACCACTTTGTACAATACAACAGGCAAAGAAAAGATGCCCATTGCCACATGGCTGAAAACACAGGTTTTCAGACTATTAATGAAGAATCCTTTCTAACATACCATTCTGTAAATAGAACATGTAATCAAGCTATTTAAACCAGGATAGCACAACACTTTTTAGTACACTTCAAACTCTGGAATGCCTAAACCTTTACATATGGAATCTACTCCTTCCATTCATTGGTATCATCTTGTTCTCAGGTAGAACGATGCTAAGTAAGGGTGAGGGAGTGGGAGCAAATCCAACCTATTTCCTCACCAATTATCAATAAGTACCAGGCCAGACTGGTGCACAGAGAAGAAATGACATGTTCATGCTGCTCTTTTGTGGCTTATGTTTTCCCCCTCTGTGCTCCCTTTGGGAATAACATTCTTTCCATTGGGAAAGGAGAGATTTTCCATGAAATATAAAGCAGCTGCCATACTGGAAACAAAAAACTGACTAATGGCAGGGGTTTTGGTCTTCTATTATTCTCAAATAGCTAGCGTCATGGTTTAATAAAGAGATGACAATGCTCCTAAGAGTACCGCTAGTGGAGACTTCCTCCAACTCCAAAGTCAAAGCGGATTGCATTGATTACCTTCCTGAAGTTCGTTTCATCACATGGTTTTAATAGAATATATTTTCATGAGAATTAAGTCCTGGAGAAATCCAGGGAAATGAAAGTCTCCATAGAATTAAAGTTATTAAGCAAAGGCTGCTGCCTTTTTCAAATGTCTTAACTTCCAATAACTGGCAAATAGGCTGCTGACCTTTGATAAATTACATGAAGGCTTCTCTAAGAAGCAGCTATCAAAGAATATGTAGAATGGTTGAACAAGGCAACTGACTGCCTTCTGAGAACTTTTGTACCTACTTGCTGCTTCTGTGAAAATGAGACTGACAAAGAAAGGGGTCAAGGTACTCATAAAGAATTCGCCAGCTTTCTCCATCCTCACCCAAGCATGGCCACCCAACATTCTGGAGAGCTTCCTCACTTCCTCCTGACATTGCTAGGTTCCCCATGGAGCACTTGGCTACCTGCCCGTCATCCCTGATTTTTACCACACCAAAAGCCCATCTTCTCTTCCTATCATAGCATCTTGCTAATATCTTTCACTCATGCTCTTCTTCAAAGCTCCTCATGATCATATACTGCAGAATGCTCACACCCATCGCACGCCTCTCCACTGCCCAATTTCAGTTCTTCAGCGGCAGCTGTATTCCACCTCTCACTGTCACAGACACCCTAGTAGAATATTAGTATTAAAAAGATGGCCCTTTGTTTTCATGGAAAGCATGGGGTGAGTAAAGGAGCTTTTCAATTCCCCAAAGGTGGTCCAGTTGCTTTTCTTTTGTTTGTTCAATTCTAGCCTTAACTGGCTGTCCATCTCTCTCATCTGTCCCAGATAGCGTCTGCATTCAGATGGGCAGGATCTACAGGTTTTCCATCCAAATGCATGTTGAAATCTGGGCAGCAGAAATTCTTCATCTATTTGATTTTTCAGATGAGGGTGGACAGGCCAGCTCCTCTTGCAATTACAGACGACTTCTGGGAGCTCTGGAGCTTGATGCAAACAGCACATCATGTGCACATAGCCTCAACCAGTATCAATAATGGAGCCACTTCAAAATTCCTTTAAAAATTAAAAAAAAAAAACCCACCTTCTCCCAAAAGGTTAACAGGGAACTAAGGGCCTATGCCCAAAATCTTTCACTAGTTACCCTACAAATGGTTAGCATACCTTGGCAAACAGAGTCCACATTTCAGAGGACAGAGAAAAGTTATCTGTGTCCATGGAATCATGGACTTTAGGAGGGTGAAAAGGCATTGGACAGGGAAGTTTGTCGGTCTGAGTTTGGTGCTTTGCTCTGTCATTTCCTAGTTGTATTGGGAAATCACATCAGTACACTGAACTCAGTTTCCTCACATGTAAAAAGGAGGTAACACTTGCACTAAAGATCACATAGAGTAATCGATACCTCCAAGGATTAGAGATATGTAAGTTCACAGTTTGTGTGTATATATGTAATAATCAATGAAGGATGTAAAAGAGAATTCCTTTTTTTTTGTCCTGGGAGAATTTCACAATCTCAGTATTGCCCGAGCTCATCTACCTCCCCACAGCTGCCACAAGGCTGCCTGTCTTTTCATCTGGGACATCTGGCCAACTGATATTATTTTCAGTGTGTGTCTCTGGCCCTGTCACTGAACAGGAACATGTCTGAGTTGTGGACAAATCCTGACTGTGGTACAGGTTTAGAAACTTGGGAAATGAGAGGCTGGTGCTGGAACACAGACAAATTCATTGCACTGGAAGTTTCTGTCTGCGTTTGCAAAGGAAATCCGTTGCTGTCTAATTTAGTGACTTCTGGAAAGACGGTTCAGGACTTTTGGAGGAGATGTGGTGTTAATCAGAATTCTTCTGCACATTCACAAGTTAAGGAGACTCTTAGGAGATTTACCAGTGCCAACAGATGAAATAAGAGATAAGCACAGAACTGCAAGACTATTGTTTCACTTATATTTAAGCCTAAAGGGAAAACAGGTTTTAACTCCTATTAGAGAGAGCTTTGCAAAGTTTTATACAGGAGCAGGAAACTGTAAATTTGTTTTGAATCCCTTACCTTTGGAATTGGTATTTCTCATCTCATTTTCCACGATTTGCTTTTTTTTTTTTTTATTGTTAACAACTTCATTTATCTGTTTTTCACTGGAGCTTTGGCAGGATTGGGTTGTGATGAAGTTTTCAGGAGGTGTTTTTTTTTTCCTCCTTAAATCAAATTTCTACTATACTAAACCAAACATGAGCTTGGTAATAAACAAACAAATCACATCATTACCAAAAAATAGGAGATGACAAACCTCTGACATTCAGGTCTTGCTCTTTAGAAGATAAACTCAAATTGTTCTCAGGGAAGGAAAGAAGGAAAGAAGGAAGGAAGGAAACATTTATTAAGCACTTACTATGTGCCAGGCACTGTGTTAAGTGCTTTGCAAATATTATTTTAGTTGATTCTCACAACAACTCTATGAATTAGGTGCTATTATGATCCCCATTTTACAGTTGAAGAAACTGAGGCAAACAGGTTAAGGGGCTTGCCCAGGGTCCCACAGCTAATATGGTTCCAGGATCAGTTCTATCCACTGTGCCACCTCTAAAAATAGAGGCTAGGAACTGAAAGGGGCCTTAAAGATCTTCTAAATCCAAACCTCTTATTTTAAAGAGGAAGAAACTTAAGCCTTGATAATAAGGGGAATGCCTTACCTGAGGTCACCCCAGCAGGATTTGAACACACACCTTTTGATCCAAAGCTGGCCCTCTTGCCATCAAAGGGCAGGGATGACATTCTAGCAAACACACTGTTTCAAAGTGTAGCTTTAGTCCAGCTGACAATGCTTTGCTTTGCCTCTTTCAGGAAACATTGAAAATGTGGCAGCCAGCCCTTCCAAGGGAAGCCAGAGAGCCACACACGACTCCTCTGCCTTCCAGCCCCAGGAGACTTCAGGCCCCTGCAGGGCCTGCTCCAGCCATTCCAGGGAAACGGGAATGAGACCCAGAGGGAGGAAACATGGACAGGACCAGCAAAGGCTGGACAGAGGCAACGTGAAGTCAACAAGGCACTGAGCATTGCTTAAGCACTTACTCTGTGCTAAGTACTGAAATGACACCCATGAAGAGATGAAGAAACAGGCTAAACAACTTGTCAAGGCTCTCACACCTAGCCAATGCCACGTCTTCCTGACTAAATCCAGCCTCTTCCTTAGGATACATTGTCTCTGTAACCTCTCTCTGATAACCACTGTAGCTCAATTCTTAGTTTTCCAACAGCGGAGAAAGAGATTGCCTTTTCAGGGAATGAGAACACATTGTACGCACAATTGTTAAAAGTGTGGTAAGATGTTGGGGAAAGAACAGAACTTTGAAAAGATAGCTGGAACTCTACTAGGTTCTATGTCACATGAGGAGTTTTTCCCTTATTGGACCAGTCCTTTCTTTTTTTTCTTTTCTTTTTTTTTAGGGCAACTGGGGTTAAGTGACTTGCCCAGGGTCACACAGCTAGTGAGTGTTAAGTGTTTTGGTCAGAGGCTAGACTTGAACTCAGGTCCTCCTGACTTCAGGGCCGGTGCTCTATCCACTGCACCACCAAGCTGCCCCTGGACCAGTCCTAAACAAAACCAACCTTCCTTGACCAGTTATGCCTGAGAAAATCTTAATTTCCCTTTGGAAGTAGGGTTTTCTGTGGTTGTTGAGCTGTGAAGTGAAAACCAGAAAGTCTGTAATCCATGGTGAGGTCCTTCTCTGTGATTCTGAACCAGGGGTGATCTTGGGTCCTTGAGTTACATCATGCAGGGCCACAGAGGTACACAAAAGCCTAAGTCAGGGACCCTATGTAATAGAGAATTAAAACCACATGACTTCCACTGGTGTTGGCTTCCTGGAGCACTGCCTACTCAGACTTTTACATCTGTCATTTTGGGTGGTGGCTGAAATTAGGTTTTATGTGGATACTTAGTAAAACATAAATTTCCAAAGCTTACTATCTGTGGCATCTTTTGGATTCTGTGAGAGGGTAGAGTCATATCATAACTCTCTCTCTCTTGCCAGAATAAACCAGAGAGAAGGAACCATCTGAAGAGAAGAATCAAATCAGGTAATACTCATAAAGCACTTAGCACAGTGCCTGGCACATAACAGGTGCTGGTTATCATCATCACCACCACCACCACCACCACCATCATCACCATCATCACCGCCATCACCACCATCATCATCACCACCACCACCACCACCACCACCATCATCATCATCATCACCAAAGTTCAGGGTGGGAGTAGGACTAAGGAGCAAATGAGCCAGTCAATCAGCTGACAAGCATTTATTAGGTACTTATATGTGCCAGGCACTGCTGTAAGTGCTAGACATTGAAAAAAAAAACCAGCCTTTTAAGGTCACTATCATCATCATACATGGGTATGTATGAATATAAATAAAAATAAATAAGATCTCTGGCTAAACTCTACAACGAGGTGAGGGTAGACAGGTCTCTTCCCACCTCTGGGCACTTTCAGGATTGCTCAGCCAGTCACAAACATGGCTGCAGGGCTAATCATGAATGGAAACATCATTTCCCATGCACCAGCTACAAAGTGCATTACTAATGGTTTCTCATTAAGTTCCCTAATCTCACCACGAAACCTATAAAACCTCCACCTCCCAATCAACTGGGACAATGCCAGAGGCGGCACAGGCCAAGTATTCCCCTGCATATGAGCCCCACCTGGATTGCGTAAGGGTCACCAATTACATCTGGAGGATGCTTTCTTCTCGTGGATTTTACCATCAATGATACTTCTTTGAAAGTTATGACTTGGGAGTGTGGGGGTAGGAGTGTTGGAAACAGGGTTAAAAAACTAGATGAATTCTTGGTGGAGGGGAGGGGAGGTGGGAGAGAGAGAAAATAAAATTGAATTAAAAAAAAAAGCTAAAATTCATATCTAATGTTATTAGTGAACCACAGGGTCAATTGGGTCAGTCATTGTCTAAGGACAAGAGAAAAAAAAATTAGAAGGTTAAAATTGTGTCAGTGCTAGCTAAAGAACAGAATTTCTACCACGGTTAGTGAGGTCCCATCCTAAAGAATTATCTTCTTCTACTCTGTGGCACCCTTTCCTGTTTTGGACAAAGGAAAACTGTGGCTTCTTCTCTCTTCCCGAGCTGACTCAGGAATTCCACGATCAGCATGGGGGCAGCCTTAGTTCTCTGCTCTTATAATTACAAAGCACTTTAACCACTATTTCCATTTTCCATTGCAGGAAGCTGAGGCCCGGAAAGGCCCAGGATTACCATTGATTACACAAAGCAAGTCAGTATCAGTCAGAACTTGAATTGTGTTCACTCAATTGCAAATTCCTCACTTTTCCAAATCATCTGACCTAAGGCTTTGAA
This sequence comes from Vombatus ursinus, assembly GCF_900497805.2. NCBI lineage: Eukaryota > Metazoa > Chordata > Mammalia > Diprotodontia > Vombatidae > Vombatus > Vombatus ursinus. The sequence goes on from NW_020954615.1 coordinate 1,649,611, forward strand.
GGAAGCATTCGACAGTCCAGAGTGGTCCCCCATCCCGCAGAAACAGAAGAGGACATATATATGTTCCTGAGGAGCAGGAAGGCTCTGGGAGAGCAAGAACTGGACCTCTGGAAATGAAGTCAAGTCTTTTCTCAGAATCGTTCCCAGCTCTTAACCTGAGAGCGCTCAGGCTAACCAGCTGTCCCCAGGCACTAGCATCGCAAGGCTCCTGATGGTGACCCCAAGGGAAGTTTCAGCTGAGCAGGCGACACACAGTTGTAATGACCACCTCTCCACATACAGGAATGAGACAGGGAGAGAATTCACTTGTTACCACAGACTGGATGTGAGTGACAGTGGACCATGAGGCAGCTGGGATGGATGCTACTCGTGAACTATCCATGAAAATGTCTTAGTTTGATAGGTTGGGAGAGTGGAAGGTTTAAAATTAAGAAGATGTCGTAAGTACTAGGAGGCACAATTAGAGGCATTCTGTGAACCAGACAGCAGGCCCCAAGCAGTTTCCCTGGCTTTTGGCAAGCTGGTTGTACCAACACAACTGTGCCTGGCACCTTCCTGAGAAGACAGCCCAGCCCTGGTTCTCCTTAGGGAAAGCAGACCCACCATGTTTGTGAAGGTGTGGGACAGAAACCGGGGTTAGGATAGTGGTACTTAGAGTCACTCATCAAAGATATCTATTCACATACATGCTGACTCCTCCCATAGAATGGAAGCTCCACGATGGGAGAGATATGGTTTTTGTTTTTGTACCCCATCTAACCCAATGCCTACCATATGGTAAGTGCTTATCAAAGGCTTACTGAGTGCTTGATATATTCCCCTTGGGAATCAGGCTGGTGGCCCCAAGGGAAAGGTGCTCCTCATCCTCCTACCTGGGAAAATGAGCAAAGTAGATGGAAGATGATAGCACAGACCCTATAGAGGATGGACAAACAAAGAGAATACCCTAAACAGGGCCTATGCCCGCCTTTCATATTTTCAAGCAACCTGTCATCCATCTTGTGATACTTAAATCACAGAATCTGGAAGCTACATCAGAAATCGTCTTAGGAAAATCTAGTCTCGCTTCCTCAGATGAAGAAACTGAGGCTCCAACTCATAGCAGAGCTGAGACTAGGACCTTGGTCTACTGAACCCTATTCTAGGGTTCTTCCTGTTACACCACGATGGCAATAATAGGTCTCCTGTACATCTAAGAAAAGGACTCAAAAAATGAATCAGGGCAGAAATTTATATTTCTACAGAATCAGATTCCTTTGGGCCATTGGGCATTAATATTCCCCCAAATGGACTTTCTTTGCAAAAAGAAACGACTAAGGAGAAAGTGTTACTTGAGCACTGTAAACAGAATTCATCTCTCTCCCCAACCTGTCAGCTTTTATTTTAGAGTTTTTCCCACGTCCCGTCCCCCCCGCGATGAAGACCATGGCTGGTTCAAAGCACCCTCTAATGTTGGAGCTGTAAAGCAGGGCCTACCGGACAGAGACAACACGCAGATCATACTCACCGACATTGTGGAGTGGGCACATACATTCCCCTAGGGAGAACAGAGGGATTGTGAATCAAAGGCAGAGGGAAAAGTGAGCAGTAGGGAAGAAAGGCCACAGCACCCACAATGGCCAACAGGGTGGATTCTTCTGCGGGGAATGTGTATACAAGCTGGGGCCAAGGGTACAACAGCCACAGGCACACAGGTTCCTCAAATGGATCTGTTGGCCTGGGTCACCTTAACACACAACATCACCAATGGTCCTCCTGGGAAACTGACAGAGGAGACTCTCCTATGGGCATGGAAAGAAAGGAGGCAGACAATGACAGGGACATGCTGCACAGGCAGGGAAGGTTCCATGTCTCTAGAGGTCAGGGCTGGAACACTGAGACTTCCTGCTAGAACTGCACCCCTCTGTGGGAAAAGGTTCTTGACCAGAGTAGCCAGAAACAGGGTGAAGAAAAACGAGCCAGCCAACTGATGGACACTGTGTTTAGTTAGCTCTCCACTGAGGCTTTGTATTTTTTTTTTTTTTTTACAAAAGGGACACTGCATTTAAAGAAGCGATGCAAGAAGCTATTTCCTCCCCCATGTGGCAGGCAATCAAGAAAATCAAGCCTTCTTTCAAGGACCTCTCTGCGAATGCAGGAGCTGCAAGGGTCACTGCATCTGTTTGGCAACAGCAGAAATGTGGATATGGTCAAGAGGGCACCAAGCAAACAGTCCCAGCAAAGAAGCCTGAGATTTTACCCAGCTCCAGCTGCAATCTGTGTGCACCATCTGGCAAAGATCAGCACAAAAGAAAACTCCCCTTTCAAAGAGTTCAGGCAGAACTACTTGAGACTGTACGCTCGAGATCTGTGCCCGAGGAGAGACGGCTTCCCCTCCACAGGTCACTGTCACCTCCTGACCCTGAGATTACCTTCCAGAAAGGTTATCGGGACACAAGACGACCCAGGGATTAAAGGAAACTTTAAAACAAAAAACAACAGCCCAGCAAGAGGGGAAAACACACACACACAAAACTTCCTTGCTTTGTTAGTCTGACAGTCACTTTAGGTATTGACAAAAGTCTCCATCTTGGAGCAGCATAAAGTCAACAAATCAGTGTGTCTGTGGGAACCCGCCATGAACCAAAGATAACAAGCAATTCCCATTAACAAAAGACTTTTAAAAAACATGCCACGTCATCTCTTCAGCAGGTAGGGTTGGTGATCCCTGCTTCATTCCGAAGTGTGGGCAACAGAGCTCCCTCCTTGGGATCCCACCTCCTGAAAAACGACATGGAAGTCTTCAAGAAAGAGGCCCGAGTCTGAATCAAAGAATCCCTGACTGAAAGGAGGCTTTGGGGCATCTGGCTGAAACCATCCCTGGAACAGGACCTATGCTGCCACACACCCAACCATCTAGTCAACAGCAAGGAAGCCAAACAGTGACAAGCTTGCGGAGAAGGGGCCCCACGGGGCAAGAGTGCGCTCTGTCTGATTTCCAATAATGTGTTATTTGTTTGGAGACATTTGGGGCACTTACTAGACTGTTTTAAAATTGTGGCTATAAACCACCACGAAAGTCCTGTATAGCAGGGGCGTGCGCCAGAGCTCCGTTCACTTAACCGTGAACTCCTCACCCTGCACCATGTGCAAGAGATACACTGGGGGATCCTGGCTCCAATTTACAGGCCCAAATTTGCCATCTCGTCAAAGATGTAAAAATGTACTTTATAAAGACCCAGCTGTAATTTCCCAAGCAGCAAACGTTTCCTTCCTCGGGAACATGAGAAAATAGCTTTCCTTCCCCACCCCTAGGCCTTCCCTCCCCTCAAATGAAATGGAAGAGTTGAAGCCAAGTGAGTTTGCAGGAGAGGAGCCGTCAGAGAAGGAAAAAGGACAGGGCAACCTCACTCCCAACACACATGCACACACGCGCACACACACGCACACACACACACACACACACACACAAACACACACACACACTGCCGAGTGTCACAGAAACAAACCTGTACACATCAAACACTGAGCGAGGAGTAGAGAATAAATCTCACCTCCAGCATCCTAGTGCAGGTCCCCTTTGGGGCATGGACAGAACCCTCGCTCGTTATAGGCTGTGCCAGCATGGATGAAGCCGGGCAGGCTCTACCCTGCCTGAGAAGCGTCAGGCCGGAAGCCTCCGCCACAGACGAGCCTCGCCATCCAAGGAGTAACCACTGAACAGAGAGGCTCATCGCCAGCAGAGCTGGTCACCTGGGGACAAATTCTTTGGCTGTGGCGGCCCACAGAAAGAGAAACAACAGTACAAAATGGCCCTCATGACACACAGCACTGATAGTCACAGGGGCAGAAAAGGGAGCCCTAAGAATCAGCAGGGAGTTAAAAGCACCCATAATCATTACCTTACCTCTTGGAACTCTTAAGCGTGAGATCCCTGTCCAGTGATCAACAAGGAAAGATTCTACAGGAGGGACTGAATCTCATGCTAACATTTCGGCCACAAATAAAATCAGAAGACGAAAGGAAGAACCCCATGTAAAAGGTGCATATAAATCCTTGGAGAAGCAAATTAAAAAGTGGAAGGAACTGGTTTCATCATTCATCCAAAGAAAAAAAGAAACATCATTTCATGGAAACATCTGATTGTCTTGAATCTCAGTGCTTGTAGTAAAAATTTACAAATAGTTACAATGAAAACTATGGCAGCCTGTGCAATAACATTATTTACAGAGAATGATAAGGTAGAGAAAGTCTATAAAAATTCAATAAACCCCTCCAAATAAAATCAATATATTTTAATACTTGATGTTTTCTGTGCAAGTAAGGGTAATAATTTAGGATAGCAAAAACATGTTGGAAGTAAGAAGTATAGAAATGAGGGAAGTTAAAAATCTGCAGACTATTCAGACACTGCACACCCATGTCATGAAGAGTCAGAAAGCACCGGAAACAGAAAGAGCCAAATAACACCACAAAAAAGGAAACTTACTAGATTTGAATAGAGAGGAAGAAAATGATGATTAATACGGGAGTTTTTTTTGAATCAGTCTTCTGTATACAGTCAGACCAACAATTTATTAGAACAAAATTAAAAATCACTACCAAACCAGAAGGAAAAATGAGATATAGTATGCAAATAAAAGAACTTCAATGTCTTGATTGAACAAGCTGTTGATGGCAAAAATGGGAAATGGATAAAAGAACAGATATTGACACATACCGCACCCATACTGCTGTATGCCTCCATCCAACAAGGAGACAGAAAAAGCCTAAAACTAGATGAGGCAGCAAACACCTATTTCCTTGTCAAATGTGGGAAGATGGCAGTCAAGGGCAACAATAGTTAAATTATAGATCCATTTGTAATGGAATAATTTCTTATGGAAGAAGATGACAGATAATTATGAAGGCACTGCCTCATAAACATGAGAAACAGAGAAGGGAAAATCAAGCTTAAAAAAACCCCACATCCCTATTCCCCAACCCCCAATAAAAAAAGGAAGCCTAGAGAGATAAAACTAAAAACAAAAACCATCCAAAGGACACTTAAAGACAAAAATAGGACTACAAAAAAAGTAATACATCTTTAGGTTTTTATAACAAACTTTTTTCCATCAATGACAGTGGATCCACTGTATCTTTACTCCAACATCAAAGCGCCTGACACACTATAGCAAGAAAAAATGACAAACAAGAAAATCATTATGGGAAAGAGCAATCAATCCCTCTATAATTATTTATTCTGCCCATCATGTAAACAAATGGACCAGACCAATAAACAGAGAAGGTCTGTCCCTAGAGACCACAAAAGTGATTCATTCTCAAGGTTTCTAAAAGAGGGTGGGGGAAAAAGTCTCGATGGGGGAAAACAACTTCATATGTGGTTATTTCCCCAAACAAGATAATCAAGAAAACATGAACGACGACTATGACATAGGTCCACCTTCTTGTGTCTGTAAACATTTTAGGAGAATAATCTGCACATGAATGAAGAGGCATCCTCAACGAAAGTTTGAGAAGGGAGGCTTTTATAAATGATAATCTACAGTAGGCCACAGTCATACAACTGACTGAAAGGGTAAGGGAACACAAGATCCTACCGTGCTTATTACTTACTGACTGCCTTTAATTTATAAAGTGAAACATCCACTTAAAGGCTGTTTTCCAGCAGCTTATCTACAATGCCTATGTCAAAAGTACTACGAGATTTCTTGAAAGACATTAATGACACTCCCAGGAAGATGGTGGATCACTCTCTCTATCAGCCACTGTTGTGTCCACATACCTGCTGCTGAAGAATGGTGGAGAAAATCACAGACCCCCCTCCTACCTGTTATGAGAGGGTCCACCTGAAATGTACGTTACATATTTCCAGTTGGGCTCTCACTGCTGTTAGGCAATCCTAGTACCTCTCTAATTAACAACCTATCCCACTCTAAACAACAGCTCTTCCAAATTTTTTCATCTATCCAGAAACCTCCCAGAGCTCCATCTCCCCTCACTCTCTGCGCTGGGATCCTTGCTTCATATTTTACTGAAATAATCATGACCAATCACCGGGAGCTCTCTCTTCCTTCCACCTCTCTCTTGCTCAGGTGCCTTCTGCCTCTCTCCTCCTTCATCTCATCTCTTATGAAGAGGTGGCCCTACCTGTTGGCAAAGCTAATACGTCTTTCCTGAATAACTGGTCCCATTCCCTATAGTCTCCAGCAGACAGATTGCCCCCTTGATCATTTTCATTCACTTCAATCTTTTCCTGTGATTCTTTTTCTTCTGCCTACAAACATGCCCATGCTCCATCCTTAAAAACCCTCACTTGATCCTTGCATCTCTGCTAACTACTGTCTCCTATTTCTTCTGTCTTTTGAGGCTAAACTCCTTGAGAAGGCCATCTTGGCTGCCTCTACTTCCTTTTACTCTCTTCTGAAATCTTTAAATTCTGGCTTTTGACCTTATCATTCAACTGAAACTGATCTTTCCAAAGTTATCAAATGATCCTATAATTTCCAAACCTAATTGCCTTTCCTCAACCCCCATCCTACTTGACTTCCCAGAATCCTTTGATACTGTTGATCACCCTCTTCTCTTTGATAACTTCTTCTCTTTAGATTTTAGGGATTCCACTCTCTCCTGGCTCTCCCACCTAAGTGACTGTCCCTTCTTGGTCTCCTTTGCTGGATCTTTATCCAACTCTTACTCACTGACTGCGGATGGTCCACAGTGCCCTATTCGGGGCTCATTTCTTTTGTTCCCCTCTATATTATTTCACTTAGTGATCTCTTCAGCTTCCATGCATTCAATTATTATTCCTACACTAATGATTCTCAAAACTACTTATTCAGCCCTAACCTCTCTGCTGACTTGCAATCTTGAATCTCCAACTGCCTATGAGACATCTAGAACTGGATGTTCAGTAGACACTTTAAACCCAACATGTGCAAAATTGAACTCGTGATCATTCTCCTAATTCCTCCTCACTTCTTCCTCTATTACTATTGCCCTCTGTTACTGCAGAGGGCAACACCATCCTCCCCGTGCCTCTGGCTCACAACCTAGGAGTCACCCCGGATTCCTCATGTTGCATTGCCAACACCCATTGATTTCAACTTTGCAAGCTCTCTCAAATATGCCCACTTCTCTTCTCTGACCTGCCACCACTGTGGTGCAAACCCTCATTACCTCACACCTCTGTTACTACAATAGCCTGCTGGGGGAGTCTGCCTGCCTCAAATCTCTCCCCACTCCAATCCATCCTCCATTTAGCCACTAAACAGATTTCTAAAGCAAAGGTGTGATGATCATGTCATCTCCCTATCAATAAACTCCACTGACTCCCTACTACCTTTGGGATCAAAAATAAAATTGTTTGGCTTTCAAAACCCTTCATAACCTGGCCCCCTTCTATCTTCCCAGTCTTATGCCTTACTCCCTGACATTTACTCTTCCATCCACTGGCACTGGCCTCCCGACTGTTCCGTAAACAAGACACCCCACCTCACTTCTCCAGGCATTTCCACTGGCTAGTCCTCAGGCCTGGAACACTCTCCCTCTTCATCTCCTACTGTGGCTGCCCTGGTTTCCATAGAGTATCCACTAAAATTCCACCTTCTACAGAAAGTTTTTCCCAATCCCTCCTAATTCCACTGCCTTCCCTCTGCTGGTTATTTCCCAAATATCCTGCATATGTTTCATTAATGCATAGCTGTTTGCGTGTCATTTCTCCCATTAGGCTGGGAGCTCCTTGAAGAAAGCAACTATCTTTTGCCTTTCCTTGTATCTCTAGCACTTAACACAGGCTTGGCATATGGTGAGTGCTTAATAAATACTTACTGACTGAACCACAGAGATAACTATGTTCAGTAACCCTTTAACACCAAGTGAAGCACAAAACTGAGAGACACATGCTTATCAATGGTATTGGACATTAACCCAGAGGCTATCTGGTCAATAGTCCAAATAGTAGAGATTCCCTACAAATAGTGAGGTCCTCCTGGTGCTCCTGTTTGTGTATTACATTATATTTGTCATCCCATTAACTGCATCAAACCTCAAGCCAAAGAACACGGCAAAGCCTCATAAATCAAACCACTATTTTCTCCAGAGAGAAAAGAAAACAGCCAAGTGGATGAAAAATGTCTATTGTCCAGACAAAGCATGCTATGCAAAAAGATGGACAATCCACAGAGTGGGATGATTGTGATATATTTTCAACCAACAACAAGGCTGGACAAAGAACTAGATCTAGATATGAATAAGAAGAGTAGTGAGAGGGCAGGGAACAAGCATATATTAAGTGCCTAATGTGTGCAGGCACTGACACATGGACCTGCCCTCAAGAAGCCACAGCCCAGTGGCAGAGATAACATGCAGACCAGTCTGCAGACACAAGCCATATATTGGGTAAATGGGAGACAACCTCAGAGGGAAGTCAGTAAGAGAACTGGGAAAGGATTCTTCTCCCCGTAGGAGGTAAGATCCTTCCAAGCAGAGAGTGTTTACTTCCTTGCACTTCTATCCCAGGAGCACAGTTCTTTGCCTCGTCCGCAGGAGGTACCGAATAAACACTTGTCGACGGATTGTTTGACTGCTAAATTGGGTCCCTCTGAGGTACTGAAACAAGAGGCATGCCCCAAACCCCAAATCAGCTACCGAGACAGCACGAGCTGGGGGGATTCAAAGAAGGAGCTGGAGTTACCAGGGAAAGTCGCAGAGGAGGCAGAAGTCAAGCAGGGCCTTCAGGGGAGAGGACAAGGGTGCCCCAAGCTGATGGGGAACCACCAAGCGCTCTCACTTTCAGGTTTCAATGCCCCCCTTCCACTCTAGGCCCCACCAGCAAAAACCAGACTAGGAGGAAAATACCTTCGGTGCTCCAACTTTAATAAGCTCAAGGTCTTAACTAATAAGTAAGGGAGCAGCTGAGTTACCTGGCTTGTCTCATTTAAACAGACACAGAAGTCGCTAACTGGGTCACAGCAGACTGAACAGCTGCTAAGGCTTCTTCACAGCCATTATATCAGGTTAAACGAAATGGAAATACTAAATGATTGCCCCAAACACAAACAAACCCCAAAGAAACACCAATTCCTTAAGGGATTCTCAATCATTAACTGAACCAACAGCCCAAGCCCCACGCTTACAACAAGGAGACGTTTGTTGATTTCAATGGAGCAAACTCAAGAAACATAAGTCTTGTTAACAGCACAGTAGCAGTAAGCATACGCAATACCCTGATACCTCAGATATTCACTTTCCTGATAGAAAAACAGCTGGCAGAACAGAAGTCTGTGCCCTGAGAAGTAGAAAAGAATTAGAAGGGGGTGCGTATGGGAGGGGGAAGCAGGAGATGAGTCTGGGCTGGCCTGCCACAAGGTCCCATGATCACCAGGAGTCATCCAGACAAGGTGATGGAGGCTGGGATGTGGGGGGAGCTTCGGGGCTTCACGCATTAGGTCCCCTGATAGTTCCTGAAGGTCCCTTCAACCAAAGGGCCTGGGCCAGCCGACAGGATCATCATGAACACGGAAGCTTACTGAGAGAATTCCAGTGCGTTTGGTGTTTCAGGTCAGAGACTTGAGGCTAGGCTGGGGACAGGTCCATTCACTCACTGGGCTCCTTCCTGCGTCAGGGGGAAGTTTGTCTTTCCACATTGTACCCACAATTCCCCTTTCCCTCAGCCCTGGACATTTTCTATCTGCTGAGAATCATCTAGCACATACACTTGGATATAAAAATTTGCCAGGAGGATTTAAAAAATATTTTCTCACTTTAGCACATCTGTCAGGAGATGAAAATGCTCCAAACAGTCACCCCATCAGCAGCTCCCGCTTGAGAAAGTATTTCCCAGTCAATGACCTTGGCATGCTTTATGCTGTCAATATTCACTGCTTTTTAACCTGCCTAAAATGCCATCATTTTCAGGTGGGGAAACAAAAGGAATGAGGTCCGTAGAAAAGCCAGGGCAGAATTAGAAGGCACGCTGTCCTTGTTGGTCCTAAGCTCACAACTGCTCACCCTAGCTTGGTAAACGAGGTACATAAAATACGGAAGAAAATAACACCTTAAAAAGCAGAATTGGCCAAATGGAAAGAGAAGCACAAAAATTCACTGAAGAAAATAATTACTTTAAAATTAGAATTGGGCACACGAAAGCTGAATGACTAGATGAGACATCAAGAAACAATAAAACAAAGTCAAAATAATGATCCAGAAAATAGATTGAGGAGAGGGAGCACAGATATCCTATCTTAGAACCAGAGGGCAAAATAGGAACTGAAGAATCTACCAATCACCTCCTGAAAGAGATGCTAAAATGAAAACTCCCAGGAACATCATATCCAAATTCCAGAGCTCCCAAGTCAAGGAGAAAATACTTCAAGCAGCCAGAAAGAAACCAGTCAAATACAGTAGCGCCACAGTCAGAATCACATGAGATTTGGCAGCTACCACATTAAAGGAGTGGGGGGCTTGGAATATGATAGTCTGGAAGGCAAAGGAGCTAGGACTATAGTCAGGAATAACCTACTCGTGGGGGCAGCTAGGTGGCGGAGTGCATAGAGCTCTGGCCTTGGAGTCAGAAGGACCTGAGTTCAAATCTGGCCTCAGACACTTGACACTTAGTAGCTGTGTGACCCTGGGCAAGTCACTTAACCCCCACTGCCTCACCAGGAAGCAAAAAGAACAACCTACTTAGCAAAAAAAAAGAATATAATCCTTCAGAGGGAAAACATGGATATTTACTAAAATAGAGGATTTTCAAGCATTGTCACTGAAAAGAACAGAGATGAATTAAAAATTTCACAGTCAAACACAAGACTTGAGAAGCACAAAAAGACAGTATAAAAGGAAATCATAAGGGACTTAATAAGGTTAAACTGATTGCATTCCTATATGGTAATAGGATACAGGTTAACTCCTAAGAACTTTATCATTATTAGGGAAGTTAGAAGAAGTCTACATAGAGAGAGGTAACAGATTTGAGTCAAATACGTTAGGAAGATCTCAAAAAAATAAATGAAGTAGTAAGAAAGAAGGATATACTGGGATAAGAGGAAAAGGAGAAGAAAAATGGTGAAAATTATATCACATTAAGAAGTCACGCAATGGGGAAGTTTTTCAGGGGAGGGAAAAATGGAGTAGGGCAAACACTTGAACCTCACTCTCATCTGAACTGGTTCAATCACACACACACACACGCACACGTTCCGTTGGGTACAGAAATCTTACCCAACAGGGAAGTAGGAGGGGAAGGAAATAAGAGAAAGAAGGGCATGTGATAAAAGGGGAGGCAGATTGAGTGAATCAGTGGTCAGAAAGAAAACATATTTTTTGAGGAAGATAGGGTAAAAAAAAAAGGGAGCAAGAAGAATAAACTGAAGAAAACAGGACGAAGGGAAATCAAAGTCAGTAAACATAACGGTGGATATGAATGGGATGAACTCATCCAGGAAATGAAAGTAAATAGCAGAACAGATTAAAAACAAGTATCCAACAACGTGCTGTTCACAGAGATGCACTTGACAGAGAAAGACTCAGTTAAAGAGTCAAAACAAGGGACTGGGGCACAATCTATTGTGCTTGAGATGGAGTACTACAGATTGCAGGGTAAACTAAGAACTCTGAGTTGTTAGTATTCAGCCCTGATAATTCATGTGAAAGTAATTGCTATCATTTGAAGACAGACTTAAAAACAATGGGCCAGCATGGGAGGTCACAGTCAACTACCACGTGGTTTTCCAGGTGTCAAAGCTAGGGCAAAGAGGTAGGGCTAAGTGACCTGTCCCAGTCACTCGTGTTAAGAATTGAAGCAAAGAGGCAGGGTTAGGTAGGTAACCTTCCCCAGGTCACCCAAGTGAACAAGAGAACTTGGAAACTGACCCAGCACTTCTGACTCCTGGTTTCATACTTGAGACAGTATTTCTTCTCTTTCAAATATTTTTTTAAAAGATAATTATCAGGACATACAGGGATACATTTTCAAAAACAGGCCCTGAAGTTGAGCATGCAAAATGGGTAATTGTGCATGCAATTGTAAATTACACAATGGGAGTCTGAAAAAATTCATGGGCAATTATTCCCTCTCTGCTTACAACTCGAGGGCTATAGGATAAACATTTTTTAAACTTAACCTTGTTGTGGACATTCTTACTACCTCTCATCAACTATCCAGCATTTTCTGGGTAACTGAGGACAACGAATGACCTGATCGACAAAAATTCAAGGGGAGAATGGCTTTGGAAGCCAATCAACTCTCTCCTTACATCTGCACTTCCACCATCATAAATCTACAAGTGGTGGTAGCCTCACAGAATGCAATGGAGGACATGACTAGAGCATTCTCTGGGCTCTTTGACCACTGCGAGGGCTGGACATTTCTGAGGAAACTGAGAAGCTGACTATCTCCTTGTACGAAAATAACATCTGCCTCTTTGTCTATCACATCCCAAGTGCCTCTAGAGAGCCATTTTCTACCACTCAAATCTTTTTTTCCAAAGGAATTCCAATTAATTTGGCAATTGTTCATGTTGAAGGAAAGGCGCACCATGTTTGAAAATTCCTTTTCACTTTCTTTCCTGGAATCACATAATCTCTGAGTTGGAAGAGATCCCATAGGACCACTTTACTCCATCTCAACAACACTCTTCAAAAGAAGACCTTCCGGGAGTGGGAACCCACTCTGTGGGAGAGGGCTACAATATACCTGCCTTTCTGCAATCCCTCAAGCTTTGAATATTTCCATCTACTATTACTGCTGACGATTTGTGGAATGTGAAATGAAAGCTCAGAGCCGTTTTAACTTGCATTTATCTTATTATTGGCAATTTAGATCCAACTTTCATATGGTTGTCAATAATTTTCAATTCTTTTGAGAGCTGTCTGAACAAATCTTTTGACCCTTTATTGAGTGGTAGATATGGACTGAATGAACCTCAAAGGAGCAGGGGTTACAGAATAATGATGGCAGAGGCAGAACCTGGAAGAGGCAATGGGGAGCAAGGAGCATTCCAACTCCCTCACCTGGATGAGTTAGTGAGGGGGAATGAATAAAAGCGTGGTCAGTGCTGGAAAGAGGGGACCAGGGAGGCTGTGTCATCAGGAGGAAGCAGGTTCTCAATGAGAGCCAGAAGATGGAAGGAGTGAGAAAGGAAAATATTTAAGATGAAAGAATCACTGGAATAAGGAGGATATAGGGCAGGGTGGGGGTGTCGGCGTTAATCAGTGAATAATGGTTTTGGATAGATTTTCACTGCCCAAAGAGTCTGTCCTCAGAGTGCAGTCCTCTCAAGTTCTGAGGCAGTTCAGGAGAGGGAACCATACTGGAGTTGAAGGAATGGTGTTACTCCCCTTCCCCCAGGGCAGAAGACCAGGCTCTAGACTTGACAGGACGGCCTTTGTCCTCTTCCCTGGAAGCTCAGCGTCTCTTGGAGGCTCATCTGACATGGGGCACAACTCTGAGGTCAGGGAGCTCCCCTCACTTAAACCACCCGGCAGCATCCCTGATGCACAACTTTGTGGAAGTTCCTTCCCTGGCACAGGCCCAGTGAACCTCCTCGAGCTAGCTACTGAAGGAACGTCCGACTTTCCATTAGCAGGAGACTAGCTTGAGTTGGACCTGGTTAAGAATACTGACCAATCCCAAAGAGCCTCCTTACCACCATCCATGCACACCCTTACCTTCAAACACCATTCTTTCTACCTGCACAATGGTCATGACTGGATGGAGTGCCAAACCTGGAGTCAGAAAGACACGAATTCAAATCCAACCTCGGATGCTTACTAGCTGTGTGACCCTGGGCAAGTGGCCTCACGTCTGCCTGCTTCACAGTTTCCTCTTCTGTAAAATGAGGATAATAATAGCACCTGCCTCCAGGGTGGATGTGAGGATCAAACAAGATAACAGTAAAGGGCTTAGCAAGTGTGTGGCACCTGGCACACAGTAAGCACTATGTCAACTGGAGCTATTATTGGCTATTACTAAGAAACACACAACCCAAAAGAGTTCCAAAAAGGAATGCATTGAGAATGAAGCCTTCTTCACGCAAAAAGTATCTCCTCCATGAATCATTTAGAATGATCAAATATTTTCCAAGGATAGAAAGACAGGAGTGAAAAGCTGTTCTCTGATTTCATTCAAGCCCTTGATAAAGAAGAGATAAATTGAAATTACAGCAAGAGTGGTTTTGAAGGGGCAGGGTCAGAAAAACTGCCTGACAATAGTCTTCTAAAGAAGGACAATGTTTTATCAAGAGTTAGCAGACTCTCCTTCTCTGGAGGAAGAAATCCCTATCCCTATCCCTATCCCTCGGAAAAGACACTGGTAGACTTTATGAAGCCATTCCAATGCCCTGGATGATCTTTTCGGATCCCTGCGACCTGAGTATTTAAATTATCTTAGCTGAGGACCTTTGGTAGAGGAGCATGATATGACTCCTGGGGGACTGACTCTTCCAGGACAATCGGTAGATGAAGGAAGGTTCTCTTAAAACCTCAAGTCCAAAGAGGCACCCTGTCAGAGAATCACAGAATTTAAGGGTGAGAAGGGGTCTCAGCGGTCACCAAGTCCTGGCTCACCCTTTCTTCTTGGCTATGATGCTGTTGGTGGGGCACCCAAAATGAGTGTTTCATTTCATTCCTGCCGGCAATAGCTCTGATTAACCTGAAAATCATGTTTTTGGTTCAAGAGGTAGCTCACCGAACCCTCTTGTCTCCCAAGGGCTGAGAGGCCTTTCAAATTAGAATAAATTCCCCTGAGAGGTGAAGCACAGAAGAATAGATATGACAGCTGACTCAGGCCAGCTGGTCACTGCATTTTGGTTTGTGATTACATAGGGGTCGCCAGCCGAGAGGATGTGGACAGGTATTTTCCTCCATAAAAGGACTTCTTATTTCCAGGGACATGAAGGCAGGACTTAGCAGGAGCTCTATTATCCAGACTTCACTTCTTTCTGTGGGCCTATGACCCAGATATCACCCATTGCTCAGGACGACCTTTCCCCTAAGGGATTCCTACTGTAGACTCACACGGAGGCCAGACCCACTGTAGGGGCAGCCTAAATCCAGATGGGGAATCAGGACTCCACAGTACTTTCCGGCTCATTATATTATGCTCACATCTCAGAAAAGAACCCACAGGAAAAATATGAAACTTAACTTAGTACAGATGAAAGGTCATGGGCTTTAGAGGCAGAGAGTTCAAAACCCCCTGGATATTAACGCCCTGAGTCTGGAATGGGTTTCCTTATCGGTAAAATGAGGAAAGTGGGACTTAATGATTTTAGAGGACCTTCCACTCTACATCCATTTAAAACCTTAAAGGGCTACATAAATGTTGGCTATTATCATAATTCCTTCCAGCCCAAACCGGCGGCCCTTCAGATACAGCCTTGTCATTAATCCTGGGTAGACCAGTCTAGCAGATGAGGCTAGATGAGGGGAAAAAGATGGGATCTTCTCTTTAATCATCAAAAAGACAATGACCCTACTCAAACCCCTTCAAAGTAGGATACACTGTGAGAAACTGCCACTCACATGAGCTTAGCAGCAACAACAGTGAGCCTGCAAGGCTGCCTGCCCCATGGGGATCAATCACACCGGACTCTGGAGAAGTCAGAGACTTTTGGCACAATGCCTGCTGCTGCTTCAAGGGCCGGAGCAAGAAAACTGACCTTCTCAAAGCCAGGAGGAGCTTTCAGAATAAAGGAATTAGCAAAATGCATCTCAGAAATCAGAGAGACATTAGAGGTCAGCAAGGTCAACCCCTCATTCTCCACAGCTAGAGAAGGAAAGTGACTGATCCACAGTCACCCAGGTGGAAAATTCTGGATTCCAAGCCTGGAACTTTAATCCTTTTTTATGAGTTTAAAGAAAGAATAAGACACTTGGTTTTGTTCCAGGCAGAGGTGCCAACATGTGGCCGGTGCACCAAACGCACTCCACAACTCAGTCCGAAGCGAGGTCCAAATCAGAATAAACTGCAATTGGGAAATACTTAACAAAATCAACAAAAATAGAATTAAACATAGATAACATCACATTTGACGACTAAGTTAACATGTGGCCCACAGCCATCCTTATGGAGGGATGAGTGGCCCCTATTTCCTTTCGAGTCTGGTCCCACTGCACTAGCGAAGCATCCTTAAAATGGAGGGGAGAAAGCAAAGGAGTTGGCAATAAAGAAGCAGATGAAGGTGCAATAGGGTTGTTGTTTTGTTCAGTTGTCTTCAATCATGTCTGACTCTTTGTGACCCCATTTAGGGTTTTCTTGGCAAAGATACTGGAGTGGTTTGCCATTTCGTTCTCTAGCTCATCGTACAGATGAGGAAACTGAGAGAAACAGAAGTAAGTGACTTGCCCAGGATCACTGGGCTGTTAAGTATCTGAGGCCGAATTCGAACTCAGATCTTCTTGAGTCCAGGAATGGCGCTCTATCCACTGGGCCACCTGGCTGCCCTATAATGGGAGTAAGGCAGCGGAACAAGCAGGGTCTTCTAGTTAAGGTTTAGCAGGAAGACTGTTAAATCAGAGCAAGCAGAAAGGAGAAATCCCAGCATAGGTGAAAGGGGGAATTCCATCTTGGGCTCCCCATGGTTCTCTGCAGTTGCTACCAGGATTGGGGAGCAAGGCACTCCTTCGGCCATGGGCTACATTAGGATTTCTAACTGAACAGCCAACCCCAGCCCACTTCCTCAAACGCAGCTTCTGGGACAATGCTGTGGCATCACCTTTCACGAGGTAAGCCTCTAGTTCTTAGGCTGGATGAACGTCTGAAGGTGAACAGACTGGAGGCTTGTGGCTATCAGGGTCGGGGATGTGAACTGATGTGTGTCTGCCTTCTGCTGCAATTGAGTTTTTCATAAAAGATTTGTGAGTGATTTCTACTGCTCAACTCTACAACAAGGCAGGCTCATATGGAAAGGAGAGATTGCTGATAGGAGAGCATAAGGAGAATGGGTCACCTTTCTCCTCCTCTAGATGCCAGTGCTACTTGGACGGTCAGAGCTCATGCCTAGCCCACTCAGCTGCCCTCCTGTGGACAGCAGTACTTCAAGACAATGACTCTTTCAAAAAGAATGAGGATGGTCTCCCTGAGCTGCTCTTTTCTCTTTGTTTTTGATTCTGTTTCAAGGGATGGCATACAGGGTAGGGAAGGAGAGGAGGGACAGGTTCAGAAATAAAGGTGACATACAAACAAAATGTATCAATGATTCATTTTTGGTCCAAAGGAGTGTGGAACAGTGTGACCGTGACTTACAGGAAGGTGTGTGAAGACTGCAAAGGTGCTCCGAAGAAAGGCGATGAGATCTGTCAGATAATCGCTGGCTTTGCTGTCTGAATCCCCAGCCATCCAATCATAGTCAGCCAGCTGCAAGAACTGGTCAATCTTCTGGTTCAGGTTGGTGTAAATCTCTTCCTCTGCAGCGTGCCGGGCATCCTGGGAAGGGAGACAGAGTCTGAAAAGCTGTGCCAAGTCAGGCAGGAATCAGTGCTGGTGGCCCCTTGACCCTTCTGTCCCACAGATGTGACAACAGGGTCTAATGGGCAGGTCAGGGTTGCCATTAACTTGTCATCTTTGTCCCTGCATAATTGGGGGGAATCTGGTTCTTCTTCCTTACTGGTCACACGCCAATGCTTTTACATGATTCCTTACCATAAGCAACCCTGTTTCTCATTTCCAAGAAGGCCAGAAAGCTCCTGGGAGCAAGAAGAGGTAAGTGCTCTAGCTGGGTTTGTGTCCACATAGAAGAAATAAAAAGCATTCTGACAAGACCACCACCAGGAAGCCCTTTGGATCCCCTGCCCCCTCATCATCCAGCAAAAGGTTTCCATTTGCACGGGAATGTTTGGGGGAAACAGTAGCTTAGGAAAATACACAACATGCAGCCATTGTAATTGCTGTGTTTATACTGAGTGCCGAATTAGCTGGTTTGAAAGAGTCCTGGTAAAAAGACACTTTCGATGTGTTTTAGAGCATTTGTTGTTTCCAACAAGCCCTGTCAGCACGACCTTTAGTGGTCTCCAGAACTTCCCCTCTGTTAAGTAGTTAACTGGCGGTGCCCCTCCTATGGCTCCCTGCCCATTTTTAATAGTCCTTCTTGCATTTTTAATACCAGAGTAACGACAGAACCCCTATGCCACCCTCTTTCGTGGTGGCTGTCTGGCCAGGTATGCTATGCGGCTCCTGAGAAGGGGAAACTCAGGTCAGGGGGAAGGACAGGACACAGAGCTAATGCCATAAAGAATAATGCTGTTTGTTAAACAGCAACTAGGTGCCTGATATTTCAGGTGCCAGGAATGCACAAAAAATGAAACAATCCCTGCTCTCAAGAAGCTTACATTTTACTGGTGGAAACACCACACGTATATGCATTTAATATGTATGTGTTTGTACATATGGATATGTATATAAGTATATGTTGAATATACATACGTAACATCAACACAAGATAAATTCAAGACAGGTAAGTAAAAGGCAGTTTGAGAGAGAAGACAATAGCAGTTGGGTGGTGGGTGTCTGAGCAGCCTCTTGCATTGAGAATAGAACGCCATCCAAGCGAGGGCCAGGATAAAGACATGGATGGGGGAAATGGAGTGCCATGGGTGAGAAACAAAGAGAAGACCAGCATGGGTGGTCTGTGAGAGCAGAGGAATAGGAGGAATGGTAATGAGGCTGAAAGGCTCACTCCGGGCTCTCTCCCAATTCTCTTCCTACCCAACTACCACTTCTCAGCCTCTTCCACTGATCTTCATCCAGCTCATGACTCTTAACCATAGGTGTCCTCCAAGATCATGGTACCTTCCCCCCCTAGACTATTTTTCTTGGTGGGCTCAGGAGCTCCCAAGATCTCCTTGTCCAGCCCTCATCTCTCTGCTAATCTCTGGCACTATATCTTCAACTGCCTATTGGAGGTCTCACAGACACCTTGAACTCAACACGTTCCAAACTGAACTCTAAAATTCTCTTTGCCCTTCCCCTCTTTGTAACTTACCTATCACTAACAGAGGCACCGCCAGTCACACAGACTCACACACTGTCCTAGGTGCTATCCTTGGCTCTCAGCTCAACTTTTATCCCCCATATCCAATGGATAATTGGAGTCTAATGGAGTCTCCCTCTGAAACATCACTCAAATATACTCCTTGCTCTCCTCTGATATGGCCCCCACCCTGGTACAGGCCCTCCTCACCTCACTACTGGACCATGATAGCAACCTGTTGCTAAGTCTTCCCTGCTTCTATTCTGTCCCCACTACAGTCCGTCCTTGACTCTGCTATCAAACTGACCTTTGAAAGCACATGTCTGACCATGTCACTCCTCAACTCAGTAGATTCCAGTGGCTCCCTACTGCCTCCAGGATCAAGTACCAAATGCTCTGTTTAGCATTCAAAGCCCTTCATAACCTGTGCCTGCTTAATTTACAGTCTTCTTATACCTTACTCCTCAGCACACGCTCTGATATCTACGGAGCCGGACCTCTGCTAATCCTTAAATAAGCTACTCCGTCTCTAGACTCAGTGTACTTTCACTGGTCCTCCCCATGCCTAGAATTCTTTTCCTCATCTCTGTCTCCTAGCCTTCCTGGCTTCATCCCACTATCTCTACAGGAAGCCTTTCCTGATGCCCCTTAAGGCTTCCCTCTGAGATTATCTCCAATTTATCCTGTTTATAGCTTGTCTCTACATAGCTGTTCAAATGTTATCTCTCGCATTAGACTGTGAGCAACTTCAGGGAAGGGACTGTCTGTCTTTTGCCTTTCTCTGTTTTCTCAGCACGTACTAAATCCAGGGGCTGGCACACAGTAGGCACTTAATAAATGTTCACTGACTTAAGAGTCACCCAAATCACTTCTCTATATAACATTCTCCATATAACATTTATGCAAAGGCCTTACTATGCATTCTTATCCATAAAGCAGGAGTCAAAGTAAACCATCTAGATCATTCTGAAATAACTTGACTGAGGTAAAAGGGCCTTTGTGATGTCCTGGTAGAACACCTTCATTCAAAAGGGTCAGAAACCAAGGCTCAGAAATGAAAAGCAGTTCTTTCAAAACAGTAAAGCCATGAGCAAAAGAGCCAGGGTCAGTACTCTCCCAATTCCAAAGAAAGTTCTTCTTCTGAAATCTTATTACACCATTCCTAAAATGTCATCTCATGAAAGGAAATCCTCTATCTCAGACTGGTAATACTAGGAATATTTCACAACTTTACTTGCAGTTTTTCTTCTATTTTAACGTCAATTAATCTTTCCATCAGAAACTATCCTATAATCTCATTTTAAAGTACATTTTTATTGATGTTGTCCTTTTTTTTTAAACATAATTTTCCCCAACATCCCTCCTCTTTCTCCTTCCAGAGAGTTATTCCATGTGGCAAATAGTGTTTTTTTTTTTAAAGATAAGCAAGAAAGAGAAGAGGAAAAAAGTTAACACAACTAGTGAATACATTGAAAAACTCTAAAAATACACTAATGCACTGTTGGTAGTGCACTGTGAACTGATCCAACTACTCTGGAAAACAACTGAAACTATGCCCAAAGGGCTATAAAACTTTCCATCCCCTCTGACCCATCAATACCACTATTAGGTCTGTACTCCAAAAACATCAAAAAACGGGGGAAAATCTATATGCACAAAAATATTTATAGCAGCTCTTTTTGTGGTGGCAAAAAATTAGAAACTGAGGGGATGACCATCCATTGGGGAATGAACAAGGTATAGTATACAAATGTGATGACCTATATTGTGCTGATAAAAGAGGATAATTTCAGAAAAACTTGGGAAGACCCGTATGAATTGGTACAATGTGATGTGGGCACCACAGGCTGGGTTCTTCATTCTTCACTCAGACTGACTACTCTTCTACAGTGGCAGAGCCTATAAAAAGAAGAGGAATAAAAGCGCCCAGAGATTTTCCCCAGAGAACGAGGGAGTGACCCAAGGCACAGTTCATACTAGGGGACCCAGAGCCATGCTCAGGCCACCATCGACAGAATCCAATGTGTTTGTGGGCACTTCTCACCTTGAATGTGGTGGTCCCGTACAGCTTTGTGGTATGGACTGTCTCAGGGAGCACATTGGTGATGTTGGTGATGAATTCCTCCAGGTACTTGCAGGACTTCTCCAAGTGGGTTGTGTTGATGATGATCTGTACAAGCTACAAAGCAAAGAAAGGTACATGGGCACAAGGATCATGTTAAATGGGTATGCCTACAACTCTAGAAAGAGGAGGCGCCGGGAGGACACGCAAAGGAGATGACAAGCTGTGCACTCTGGATGGTGCAGAATAGCATGAAAGGAGACTAGATCAGAGTGACTGATAAGAAAAACAGTCCATGTTGTCACACACACATACACAGAAGAGTGCTCAGAAATCTTCTTTCTTAGGGTCATTATTTCCAGCCCCACCCCGCAACTGCACGCCCCTCCCAAGGCTCCCATCTTTTTTTAATATGATTATAGAAAAGAAGGGGCAGATGAGATGAAATGAAATGTTAATATGCTAAACTAAGTACAAAGGCTCGCTCACATCCTGTTATTCCTTTACAAAGTATGAAGAAGCTTCCCTGATAAACTCAGAAGAGGAGCCAGACTGGCAGCATGAAAACTGCCTGTGCCCCAAGTGGGCCCAGAAAGCCCAGGCTGGGGGAGAAGAAGGTCTGTCTTTCTTCCTGACTCCCCCAACGCTCTGATGTCTCCTTACCAGGGGTCAGAAACACCACGTCCCCCAGCTAGCACCAAGAGACACAAAGGGGCAGACGTAGGACGCCCACACAAGCCATCCGCCCAAAGGAGATGCTGGGCCCATGGGGAGCGGCAGGAGGTGACCACAAGAAGCAGGAAATCAGGACCCGGGGTGCTGAGGCAGGAGCTGCCTCGGCCACATGGATTTCCTCTGTGTATGTTTCACACTAATAGTGTTAAATGTCTGTGCCCACTCCTGCAGAAAGTACTCCAGGTTTCAGAGGAATAAATGTTTTCGAGCTACTGTTCTTACTATGCCATCTTAGTAAATGCCTTTGCTTTGAGATAAATGTGTCTTCTGACTGACTAAAAGAAGACATTTATGCATAAAGAGCAAATATGCCAACTACCTCTAGTATCCCACATGTGTTCCTATAAAAAAAAAATCAACAAAATTCTCCAACTGTAAAGAAATAAGAGGCACAATCACCTTTGTTAGCTTGCCAGTGGAGGCTTGTGGGCTTTGCTTTAGGAACATGGATCCACCCGCCTGTGAGAGCAGTTGGGTGAGGGGACACCCACCTGGAAAGTACAAGTATCAAGTGGCAGGGTAGCCCAGAAGGGGCACTCCACAAAGAAGAGCTCAGATCCATGTGGAGTTACAGTGCAAGCATCTCTAGAGGCAAAGGGATGGATAGATGGTCTCTCAAAGTGCCTCAAGTCGGCTCACCTTGGCTTCATCATCTATAACATGAAGTTGGCACCTTACTTCAATCATGACACCTTTGCCCATACAACCTGTATCTGAAATAAGCCATGTATAGCAATGAAACTCTAACCTGTCTTATCTCTTCTTTTATAATGTTTGGGGGTTTTGGTTTGGGGGGGGGGGTTTGGTGGTGGTGTTTTTTCTATACAAGAACCCATGTCTGGGCAAAGGACATCCTATTTGCTTTACATACACAAACAGTGTATGTGAAAGAGGGTGGGTAAGAGATGTGCTGTCACCAGTGGGAAGCATGGGTGGGGCATTATTACTGCCAACTTTCCAACCCAGTGATACTTCTTAAAGCTCTGAACGACCTTCTCAGACAATTCCAATAGCTTCCAGGCTCATAGAACAAAGCATTCCACGTCCATTGGCAGAACGGTGCTCAATATAAGATGTGCCGATCACAGGCTCTATGAGATCTTTATAGCCTAAGACGAGTGACTCCATCCACAATTTAGAGAATCATACAAGCAAGAGTTGGAAGCCAAAGCAGAAGCCAAAGCAGTCTCAATAACATACCAAACAAGTAATGGTTGGTCATCCAATCTCTGATGGAAGACTTCCCAGAAAGGGGAGCTCACCACCTCTCAGACATCAGTCCACTCATTCTCTAGACAGCTCTAACTGGCAAAAGTCTTTCTTGACCTTAAATCTGACTTGTCAAACACTGTCAAAGGCCCTGTGGGCCTCAAAAGAATAAATCTCCTGCCTTCCTCCATTAGTCAGTACCTCCGATGTTTGATGATCGCTATGATGCACCCTGTCAATCTTCTCTTCTCCAGTGTAACAAGCCCAGTTCCAACAACTCATCCTCATGACAGGGACCCAAGGCTTTTCACCATCTTGGCTGCCCACCTCTAGAAACCCTCTGGCCTATTGAAGTCTTTCTTAAACTTTGGGACCAGAATTGAACACACTACTCCAGACGAGGTGTGACAAGGGCTGACTACAGCAGAACTCTCACCTCTCATTTCCTGGAAGCCGTGCCCCTCTTAGTGTGTCCTGGGGTTGTACTAGCTCTTCTGGATGTTCCCATCACAT
The DNA here is from genome assembly GCF_900497805.2 of Vombatus ursinus. NCBI lineage: Eukaryota > Metazoa > Chordata > Mammalia > Diprotodontia > Vombatidae > Vombatus > Vombatus ursinus. The sequence goes on from NW_020954615.1 coordinate 1,673,080, forward strand.
ACATGACTCATAGTGCACCTGTAGCCCACTAACTCACCCAGATTCTTTTTCAGAACAACCGCTTTCTAACCACACCTCCCTCACCTTGTATTTGTGAAACAAATTTTTTTTACGCAATTATAAGACTTCATATTTACCCCCACTGAATTTCATCTCTTTAGATTTAGCCCAACAGTCTAGCCCAATGGTGTGAAACTCAAATAGAAATGGAAACCATCAATCTGCAAATAAGGACCGTGGCCACATATTGACTTTGTTTTAAAATATAGTATTGTCTATGTTTTATTATATTTTTATTTAGTTAAGTATTTCCCAGTTACATTTTAATTGAGTTCAGTGGTACTTGGGAGTGTTGCGGGCTGTGTGGCCTGTCACAGGCAGTCTGCCTGACAGCTCTGTTCTAGCCTGTTAAGATCTCTGTGGATGCTGACTCTCACTCACTGTTAGGTTACCCCTCAGCTCCGGGTCTTGTGCCCATCTGATGAGCCTGCCACCTATGCCCCCACCCAGGCTACTAACAAAAATGTCAGATTTTTTTTTTTTCAAATACAGATCCCTGGGCTACTCCACTGGAGATCTAACACAATGGCAGAAAACGATTAACAACTTCCTACAGTCTGGTCATTCTGCCCATTCTGCATCCACTAATTGTATTACTACCTAGTCCACAGGAGACAGAGAAGCTTCCCCCAAAGAACAGGGGTCACTCATACCACCAAGAATGAGTCTGAAGCCCTCAAGGTAACAGACCCTCTAAAGCTGGGAGCCTTCAAGAGGGGGATGGCAGAGAGGAACTTTCCATTCAGGTATAGCTAGAAGAAAGGGAGATGCTATGATATTGTTTTATTTACTCCACTTGGACAGTAATAACAATAACAATTGTGATGATGATGATGATGGGCAGTTAGGTGACACAGTAGAGTGCTGGGCCTAGTGTCAGGAAGACTCAGTTTCCCGAGTTCAATCCAGCCTCATTTGCTTACCAGCTGTGGGACCCTGGGCAAGTCACTTAAGCCTGTTTGCCTCAGTTTTCTCATCTGCAAAATGAGCTGGAAAAGGAAATGGCTAACCATTCCAGTATCTTTGCTAGGAAAACCCCAAATGGGGTCACAAAGAGTCAGGCATAACTGAAACAACTGAACAATAACAAAATAAAAATAAGATTTAATAGTGCTTATTACGTACCAAGCACTTTACCATTATCATCTCATTTGATTCTCACAACAACCCTGGGAGGTAGGTGTTATTATTAATCCCATTTTACAGATGAGGACACTGTCAGTATCTCTCTCTCTCAAGATCCCAATGTATATCTAAAATCTATTTTCTCAACCTTGGAGTTCAGCAAATATCCATAGGAAATTACATGTACCTTTCTCCTGCTTGTGAGTCTTCCGCAGATACATATAGCCACAAAAACTGGCGGCCCTCAGAGGGATGGTGTGTGGGAGCTGCTGATCAGCTTTTCATCCTCTATAGAGACTGAAGGGTAAGAAGACACTGTGATGCCCAGTCCCGATGTGGTTACAAAAGATGAAGAACTAAGTAAATCTTGGGGCTGGCGCTCTGGGAAAGTGGCGAGCCGATTCTCACCAAGCTTGGCTAACTCTGCTTCTCCCCAGCCCCTGTGATGGTGCCCTTCAACCAGGTGAGCTGGTAAACTGACATCGGGAATTCTCTGAGCTCTGCAGAGGAGTTTGGATTTAGAAGCTACCCCAAAATCTCAAGGTTTTGGGAGGAGGATTCCTGGACACAGTCCCCCTCGCCACCCCTGAACTGTTCTATCTGAAAAGGTCCAAACTGTCAGAGCATCCTTGGAAATAAGCAGAAAAAAGTGAATCAGGGCAGCCCCACCCCTATCCCATTCTGCCCCACCTAAGAGAAGAAACAAGTCACAAAATAAATAAAAGTCTCACTTAACTCCTTCCTTGACTGGTGAGGGTGGACAGGTGGCTATTGACAAGACTACCGTGGTGCTGGGAGGGGGGAATCAATTTGGAAAATTGAAGAGTTTCTATTTTAAAACGAGCATAGCTACCTGTAGGAAAGGCACTGTGTCTATAAATTGAAATCCTAATAAGAAGGAGGGATCGTGTCATGTTATCGCAAATGCAAACCAGTGACAGTCAAAGAGAAGATTGTCCTGTTTTTCATGATATTGGCAGCTTAAAAAAAAAAGACGGCTTCACTGGGTACATTATAATTTCCCACGACTTTTTCAAAAACTGTCAACACAAAAGATCCCCATGAATTACACCAATTGACTGTCAGTCACTCTGGAAATGTTTCATGGCAGAACACAGAATGGACTATTAAAACGCCCTAGGATTACAGCAGATACTGTGTCATTTTCAGGGGAACATTGTCTGTTAATAAGCTCTAAGCAATCTGTGCTCCTGAGTGACAGCTCCCAAAAACCTCACAAGGGCATTTGCAAATGAAAAAGCAGATGCTCTGGGGGAGGGGTTAATCATGAAGTTACTTGTGTAGGAACAATTTCAGAGATAAAATTTCATCATCATTTGAGTCTCTCCTGTGATTTTTTTGCCCCTCCCCCCTGCTCCCTGACTTTAAAAATATTTTCCTGCAGGTCACGCGGGAGGACTGTTTCAAAGGCAGAACAAGAAAGCAGCTGTAAGTGGCTGTGCATGATGCACCGGAGAGGAGCTGGCCTCATGTGCAGGGCAGGGCTCACCCTGGAGTGCAGAACCAACATCTCTCTCCTGTGCTGGAGGTCATTCTCACCCAGGTCAGTTTTGTGAGTGGAGTCGACGTAGGACACAGCCCAGCCCCAGAGGCTCGAGGAACCAGAGAGATCTGCAGAGGATCCCTCACCCATGTCCAGTTTCAACCACCAGAGCCCCTGGATCCCAGTGGGACAGCAGGAACGTAGCCTAGACATAAGCACTTCCAGGAGAGACGGACAAGTTATAGGATTTAGAACTGGGAGACATCGGGGAGACCACTCAGTGCAAATCCCTCATTTTACATATAAGGACACACACAGGTATGAGTAAGAACCCAAGTCTTGACTCCAGCTGGACGACGTCATGATGCCTTTCCAAGTCCTCCAGAAAACTACTTCTACTCTTACTCTAAGTGGCTTGGAGGCCCATCCGGCATGCCCCGGGGTGTCCATGCTCACGACAAAAGGAGAGGTCTACCTGCCCAAGGTTCTGCTGTGTTGCTCAATATGGTGGAAGGCCTTACTCTCTTTTGTATCCCAGGAGCCCGGGCTGTAAGGCTAGGCCACAAGAGTATAAATCAGCAGCTCCCTTCCCTCGGGGACAGCAAGGACTTTTCCTTTGTTCTAGTGCCAGACTGACCCCACAAGGCTGAGGCCAGTCCACCCCCTCCCCGGCTTCACTGAGCTCGTGGGGAAGGGCATTGCAGACTCCCAAGGCCTGGCCCGGAGAACAACCCAGACATCACACATCTTAGGAATCCAGGTGGCACCCCGCAAATAATGAACGTCAGCAGCACCTCAGTGGCCACCAAAAACAAGAAGAGAAAGAGGGTCAAAGGGTCACCAATCTCAATCACACCTAGTGTGGGCTGGGAGAACTACTGTGTAATTTGAAGATCATGCCCTCAGGAGAGACAACAGCAAGATGGGCTGGGAAAAAGCTTAAGTCACCCCCCAGCACTGACTGGCAGTAGCAGGCAGCCAGGCAGCCCAGTGGGTAAGACTCGGGACTGGCTGGGGGTCCCTGGACAAGTCTTCACTTCCTGCCCTCTCTCAGGTGAATATCATTTTCCTCATCTGTAAAAGGATGATCATGAGAGCATCCACTGAGACAACTTGTATAACCTCAAAGCATGATGGAAATGCTCTTCACATTATGTCCTTATTCTTATTGTTACCATAAGAACGCCATTTTAAGTCTTGACTAATAATAATAATTAATATCTAAGATTTCCCCAGAGCCTATCATGTACCAGGCATCTGCTAAGCACCCAAGACACCGATGCAAACAAAAAGAAAACCAGGCTCTGCCCTCAGAGTGGGAGATAAGACACAAAAGAGAAAAGCCAAGCTCAGGTAGGGGTGTGGATGGGGGAGGACTGGGCATTCCAGGGCACGGTGCTAGCGGCCAGAGAGTCCTGAGCACCTTGGGAAGTGGGGAGGAAGGGGGGGACGCTGGCGGGTAGCACAGCTTCCTTGAGGGGAAGGAAGTCAATGTCCAGGACAGTCCTAACAGGACTCCATTGTAGTTTCATGTTTTTTGTTTTTTTCTCAGCCCAATCCGTGTAATCACCAAAGACGTGACGTAAGGAGGCTCAGTAGGAGAATTGGCCCATTTAGGCACCCGTTCAGAGTGCATTCACATCTGATGAGGCTGAACTTTTAAATAAGGGAGAAAAATACACACAAAAGCAAAATGGGACATAAACTGGGAGGGTGTGCACATGTAGATATGATATGAATCAGGATGTGGAAATTGGGGCAAAGAGTGGCACAGCCACAGACGTTCTTATAGGTACGTGTGTATGCACGTACATAGGTACATGTACGAATGCATGAATGTGTGTTTGTATGCTTATATGTACTCAGGGTGGTGGATGTATTAAAGAGTGATGCTACTGATGGTCTGGGTGGCTGGAAAGATCTAAAGAGTGATCCTCTCCACACTGCCCACATAGCAAGGCTCTCCCAGAGTTTTGGGGGCAACCTTTCTTTGCAGAGCCTGGCGCTATCTGTACAGATGCTTACTAATCACTCTCAGAAACCAAGTGCCTTGAGAGCAACTTTCCTGGGGAGCTCCTCGGCCTTCGGACCTACTGTGTGCTCATGACCATACTGCTGGTGAGGAAAAGCAGGCACAAAAATTCCCTCAGAGATCTAAGCTCAGAGTTTAGCTCCAAGGTCACAAAGTCTGTCAGAGGAAGGAGGTCTGAATTAACACTCCAGGGCTCAAGTCTCAAGCCAGCACTCTGTCATGTGGCTTGAACAAAATAAAGAGATGGTCGCCGGTTTGAATGGGGAAAAACAATCACATCAACCGGCCAGATGATCTAAGCAGTCAGTAAATAGGTGGTCCTTTTGAGCTGAACTGCCGGTCTTCGGGGCACTGCAGCACACAGACAGCAACCCCCACAAACCCCACAAAGACCCGCAGCACGAATCTCACAACTGACATTTCCTCAGCACTGTCCTTGTACCAACCCTACAAGGGCCAGAACACAAGCGATCTTCCTTCCATTACTCGGATGGGAAAACAGAGTGTCAGAGACACACAAGGACCTTCCATGACAAAATGATGCTTCTTTCCCCAAGGGAACCTAATTCATCCAGAGCTCTCCTTTCTCATCACAATTTCCCCCACCCCCAGGGTAATCTGCTGCACGTCCTGGGGGTGCAGAGGCTGGGGAGCAAGACAACCCTCAGTGAATCACTACCCCCCCCCGAGCCTCAGTCTCTTCACCTGTCAGAGGAAAGACTCAGAATGGATGATCACGAGGATCTCTCCCACCTCTTAAACACACACTCAGCTCTGACAAGACAGCCCACGTCCTACCCCACAATGACTGATTCGTCTTTAATTGCCTGGAAGGAGGAAGAACCATCTAGATGCACCCAAGCACTCGCCTCCAGCTCCCTCCCCCTCTCTCTGAATCCCCAAGAAGCCTGGCACTAACTCTCGGAGGGCACTGCCCAACATCCAGGATAACAAGAACCCAACACTCATGACATCAATCCTCTCCCACTCAGACTGCAGACACACGCTGTCCTTGCTGCCGAGCACTAAACCGAACAAGTGACATCTCACCGCATGCCACCCACATCCAGAGCCTTTCCCTCCTACTTTCGTCACCAGGTCTGCTGTGTACCCGGGTCCAGGGTTAACCCAGCGACTCCCCCTATGTGCCTGGCTGGCTAACAGAGCTCTTGACTGCTGCACTCCCTTCAATGGTTTTCCCCAAACTCCAGAAGGCCCCCAGTTATCTGGGCTGCTCTTCAGGGGGCTGGGATGGGGCTCTGAGCATACAGCACGACTTGTCCCCTTTCCTCGGAGGACACAATGAGCTACCACTAAGACCCTTGATTGGAAGTCTCCCTGCCTGTAAAGACCCCCAGATTCTGGGCTGCTCAAGTGCGTTACCTGTCATGAGGGGATTGGAGGGGACTGGGAGACTTCCCCAAAGCCAAAGCCGGGTCTGCATACCCCAGCCAAGTGCTGTGACTGCCAAGATCCTCGGCATCCGTGATTTTACGCAGGCAAGAGTTGAATTCATATAAAATGTTATATTTGGACTGTCATTCACATTAATAGGAACCTGATGTTGAGAGTATCCTCTGAGCAAAATCCCTCTCATATAACTAATGGCAAATGATCCACACTATTCCTTCCAACCGTATCAACTTCTGACCGGAAAGCTGGCTAAGCCCACGAAAGACATGGAGAGAAAGAACTCGGCTTTGCAGGAGGAAAGACAAAGCACAAACAGATTAAACCAAGACGGGCCTGGGGCACTGGTGGCGGAAAGGTGAAGGTGAGAAAAGGACAGGGAATTCTGCTGTGGCCACAATGCGCCTCCCAGGATGGGCCCCACATGCCAGAGATGCTCCAGTCTAGGCCAGGGCAGCCCCAGCTGTGCAGCCTCACCTCCGTCAGCCCGACGTTCTTCCTCTTAATGACATTCTGCAGAGAGCTGCTCAGTGTTCGAGTCAACAGCAGGTTTGTAGACTTCCGGATCATGTCATCCACCTCTGTGGAGCTGAAAAACAAAGACTAAGCATGAGCCAGGCCAGGCAGCAGAACCAGCCTGACAGTATTCCAAGTGGAGATCCATCCAAAGCATCCCTGAGCACCAACCACCGCCACCAGTCCTGGGTCACGTTTTCAAATTAAAGGGACCCACACATCCTTGCAGTCTCCCAGTGCTTCCCATGCACAGGGAAGAGTAGAGAAGAAATGCTGACGGCAATCTAGTCTCCATTTCTAACCCAGTCCCTCCAGACCAAGCCTGTGTCCACCTTTGGACACCCAGACAACCAAACAAGGATCCCAGCTTCTGGTCCAGGCCTTCCTAGTACTACATAAAGAACTGACGAATTCTAATTCAGAAGAGAAAGTATGGCTTCTGGATAAGCCTGGGAAGCAACTTGCTCCAATCACACAAAAAGAATTGAGGATGCTAAGGAGAACTCAAGGGACTGCCTCTGGCCATAGGTTGAACTACAGAATTCTCCACTCTCCAGGAGGTGCTGAGTGATGGCACAGCTTTCTTTAGAAGAGACACTTGGACCTCACTGACCCTCCTTCTGTGTCTCCTTTGCTGGATCCTCCTCTAACCACAGGTGTCCCCTCAGGGGCCTGTGCTGGGCCTTCTGCTCTCCTCCCTCTATCCTACGTCCCCTGGTGATCTCATCAGCTCCCATGGATTTAATGAACTACTCTCTCTATGCTGATGATTCTCAAATCTACTGGTCCGACCTATCCTCTCCTTTAACCTCCAATCTTATATCTCCAACTGGCTTTCAGACCTCTCCAACCGGATGGCCAGGAGACATCATCAACTCAGCATGTCCCAAATTGAACTCATCACCTTGCTCCTACCTTACAGACTTACCTTGTACCGTTGAGGGAACCCCCACTGGCCCAGTCATCCAGGCTCACAAGCTAGCTGAGCGCTCTCTCTATCGCTCCTTACTCTCTCTCATGCCCACGTCCAAGCTGTCATCGTGTCCTGTTAGCTCTGCCTTCGTCACATCTCTTGGATGCGCCCCCTCCCCTCTTCTGACATGGCCGGGTGAAGGCCCTCACCACCTCTCGCCCAGGCCACTGCAGTATCCTCTGGTTGGTCTCCAGCTGCCAATCCATCCTACACTCAGCTGTCCGACTGCTCTTCCTGAAGCACAGGGCTAACCGTGTTGTCCCCTACTCAATAAACTTCAGGGGATCCTCCCCACCTCGAGACACCCAGACAACCCAAACAACCCAAGCAGAAGGATCCCAGCATCCAAGGTCTTCCGAGCACTGCATAAAGAACTGATTAATCCTACCTCAGAAGGGAAAGTCTGGCTCATCAAATATAAAATCCTCTGACTCGTATTCAAAGCCCTTCGTAACCTGCCTGCCTTTCTCTACCACGTGTTCTAGGACCTGACCCCCTTATCACTCACACAAGCACTCCATCTCATAGGTCTGGCCGTTGACCCTGGCTGACCCCCAGGCCCTGAGAGCTCTCCCTCCTCATCTCTGCCTCCTGGCTCCCCTGGCTCCCTTCAAATGCCCTTCCTCTGTTGCTTATTTCTAATTCACACTGTACACAGCTTGTTCATACGTGAGTGTTTGCACGTGATCTTCCCCGTTAGATGGCAGACTCCTTGAGAAAGGGGACTGTCTTTTGCCTTTTCTGGTATCCTCAGTGCATAGCTCAGTTCTGGGCATGAAGAAGGTGCTTAACATAAATGTTCACTGACTATGACTGAATTCGTCATTTTCTCCCAAACTAACAAGTTTCTCTAGGGATCCTCTCCTCCCCTCCCCCTCGTGCATACTCCAACTTCCAAGGTGAAGTATACACATGTGATTCTAATTCCAATATCTCATCGGGTGCCTAATCCCAGTAATTCCACCTCCTCACTACACTAATCCCTGATTGTATCTTCTCTTTCCCATTCCAACTTTTAGAAGCCACGTTTAGGTCCTCGCTGCTCTTCACACTGGCTATTAAAGAGGTGTCTGAAGTGTCCTCCCCACATTTTTCTATTCTCATGCTACTACAGATCAATTTTCCCAAAGCGTGGCTCTGCTCACCTCACTCCTGCAAACCTGCTACTAGCTCCTTTCTGCCTATCAATCAATTAGTTAACAAGCACTTATTAAGCACCTACAACGTGTCACTCATTGAGCTAGGTACTTGGGGATACAAAACCAAAAGTGGAACAGTCTCTGCTCTTACTGCTTTGGGTTCTATTAGGGGAGAAATCACGCACGGCTATAAATACATACAGAATAAACAAAATAAAGTCTGAAGCCCTCAGCCTGGAGCTGAATGCTCTCCACATCTGGCCCTAACATCTTCCTAGCTTGATCTCTCACTACTCCTATACATGCACCCCACATTCTGTTCTAGCCAGTATGGACTACTTGCTACTCCACAGATATTTTTCATGACTATGGGACCATCTGGCCTTTGTTTGTGCTGTTCTATACAAATAATAATTATGATAATTTGCATTACTATCGGCTTTTAATGTTTTAAAACCATCTTCCTCACATTGCGAGGTAAGCAGGGCCAAGTATTATTATTCCCATTTTACAGATGAAGAAACAGAGGATCAGGGAAGTGCAGTGACTTCCTCAGGGTCACAAAGCTGGGATCTGAGTCTAGGTGTTGTACCTCTCAGTCCTGTGCTCTTTACACTATGTTAGGCTGTCCCTCTACTACACTTCACTGCTTTTCACCAGTCTTCATTTACTGACAGTCTGTCCTTCAAGGCCTAGCATGAATATCACCTTCACAAAGCCGGATACCATTAGCTGGATATAAAATCTCCTTCCTCCAAACCTTATCAGGACTTTCCTTATGCCCCATTTATGGCGCTCAATATGTCTGACCTTGTGTTATAGTTCCTTGTTTTATCTTCTCTACTATATCACGAAGCTTCAGTGTCATATTTTATTCACACTATCATCTACCCCATCACCCCTAAGTGACAAGTACAGTGTATTGCAAATAACAGGGCCCCGATGTGTATTTAATTGAGCTGAATTCTAGGGAGAAGAATCTGATTAATGACAAGGTTATCACAGCTGTAACACTTTTTGGTAAAGCTGAGATAATGTTACTTATATTAGAAAAGCAGCTTTATTCAGGGCATCCTAAACGTCTTAGAGAAGATTTTAGCTTAGAATTTGAGTTAGGGTTATAATTAGGATTGGAGTTAGATAAGCTTCAATAGCTTAAAACTGTTAACAAGACTTTTGGAACAGCCTGTATATATAGCCCTTTGCTTAGGGCCAAAAACTCGCCCAGAATTAGTTGTTAGTCAAAAAGTTGGGCCTAGTTAGTTCTTTCTGCTGAAGATTGCTTATTCAGACTCCGAACAGCAAAAGTTCTTAAGAACCTTGTAAGACAATGTTATGTGTATCTCTCTACAAGTTACACGTCAGCACCATTATTACAAGTAAAATATGATAGCAAGAAATCAGATGACAGCAAATAGTACATTAAACCAGAATGACTTCAAAGATGGTAGATAGGTAGATAGGACTTTGGAGTTTGGAGCCCAGGCGGCTCTCTTTTTGACTTAATTCTCTTGAGTTCCTTTTCAGTTGCTGGATTTTCTCATTTAGCCTTTCAAAATGGTTTGTGCAAAAAGCACTGGGAAAGATGCAGATAAAACAGACAGAAAACTGTGACCAGAAGAGATCTGGAAATACCCACGACCTTGTTTCCAATGAACTCGAGAGGCTAAGCAAAGCACTGTAGGCAAAAATATAACTAATGGATGCAGCCAGACTGGCTTCCAGCAGTTTGCCTCAATGCAGAGAAGGTGTAGGGGTGAGGATGCCACTGACCCACAGTATTTCAGATACAGAAGTATAAATCAAAGGTACCAGGGAGCCTGCTCTGCCACACACCAAGGTCTGACACTAATCACCTTATGCCTTTTTACAAGATGCCTGTCTCCAATCCCCCGACTGGCCATGATTTCCTATGATGAAAGAGGCACATATCCCTGACTTTTAGAGGACTGGAGAGGGAGGGAGAGACTGTGACTAGGTTCTAAGACTTCTCAGAACTAGTAATATTGCTTCACGGGCAAATGCCTACATTAGAAAGGGCAAGAATTGTGGAAATCACACCAACTACTAGCAAAATGGCCCACTTGGCAACCAAAAAAAAATGCTTCTGTAACAGCCATCATATGATTCTGCTGTAGCCAGATTACTTTCTTAAGTCTACTAGTCAAGGCAGCTAGGTGGTGCAGTAGATGGAGCACTGAGCCTGGAGTCAGGAAAACCTGAATTCAAATCCTGCCTCAGACAAGTCACTTAACTGCTGACTGCCTTAGTTTCCTCAACTGTAAAATGGAGATAACAACAGTCCAAAGTCAAATGAAGATAATAAACCTACCTCCCCGAATGACTTGAGAGGGTATCTGTAGAGTGCTCAGCATAGAGCCAGCACACAGTGAGTGCTCCATTAAATGCATATTCCCTTCCTTTCCCTTCCCTCCTCTACTGCATGAGCAAGCATCACAGTCGAGCCTTTGAACTCCAGAAACTCCAGAGAAGTCCCTTGGTACATGGCACCTACTCCTTATTCAACTCATGGATGTTCAAAGCCCTCTATAAAACCATGGACCTAAGGAGACGTTGCCTGGTCAAAGAGGAAAACAGGAGCTTCTTTCTACCTTCAATTTAACCAGAAATAATTTCAACTTTGGGGGCAGTTCTCTGGAAATTGCTATTTCTGCCCAGGGGAGCCTAATTGAGACCAGGAAGTTGCCCTAAAAGGATCCCATCTCCGTCCCTTCTAAGAGGTGTAATCTTTTCTTTTTGAAGCAGATTTTGGGAAGAGGCTAAATACCACCCATCCCTTTGATCTCTCAGCAACCTTGCATTAGGCTTGGAATGACAGTGTCCTTTATCTTCCCGAATGGAATGACAGGCAAAGAAAATTTCAAACTGGCAGGTTCAAAAGCGTTAATAAATACAGAACTTCTGGACCCCCCCCCCCCCGGCCCCCATCTCCCGCCCACCCTTCTACCTTCCCCAGGCTCTGGCTCATGATCCTGTTCCACCTGACAAATGGTGAAGGGACAAAGCAGAAGATGCAAAGGAAACAAGAAAGCCTCCAGTTATCTCTGTTTGTTGTTGAGCGAAGCAGGCGGCCTGTCAGGCCTGCCATCCATCATGTCACCTCAAGGGGACCTTGTTTGGACAGCCCTGGCCAACAGGCCCCAAACCCCAGCTCCCTTTCCCAGAGAAATGAGATCACTGTGTTTAGGGATGAGCTGGCTGAGTCAAGCAAAAGGCAATGCATTTTTCTGCTAATCTATCAGCTCGTAGAAAGAAGAGGAGGCAACGTTTGCTGCCACAGGCATGCCAAGTCTACTGATTTTCTCACCTCATTTCTTTCTCTAGAATATCTCACAGTGCCTGTGGTGTTTCAACAACTGGGATATATTATCCAAATGGGCAAACTAGGCAACAATGAAAAACTGAAGGATCTACAGGTGTCCCAAAGAACCCAAGCAGCCAGACTGGCTCATGATCTGAATAAGGACTTCTGTGCCTGTGGTCTGGGAATTTGAGTTCTGAAATATTTTGATAATTGTATTTCAATATAATTGGATTGCTACTTTGTAATCCTATGAAGTTTATGCATTTAAAAACACTCTTCTGAGAAGGGGTCCCTAGGCTTAACCAGACACTGCCCATAGGATCCAGGACACAAAAAAGGTGAAGAAGCCTTGATCTAAGTCGTCACGAATCAAAAATAAACATACCAACACTATTATAATTGGCATCATCATGATCAAATAAATTATTTAGTAAGAACCCAGCCCTGAGGCAGAGGTTATGAAGAGAGGTAAGCACAGGAATGGCCCTTAAGAGTCTTATAATCTAATACAATGACCTGACCATGAATACTAGTGAACTGGCTGTGTACGCTGAGGGGAGAAAAAGAGAAAAGTGGAAGACGGAGAAAAAGAGAGAGAAAGGGAAGACTAAATGTGACTGTCAAGTACTTAAGCAGCGTGTTAGTGTATTTTAACTTGAAACCGATATGCCAAAACCAGGCCACTAGCAAAATAGTGGACAAACCTACTGGTGTGCAGAGAAAACTCAACTCAAAATCCATCTTTAAATTAATCTAAGTACAATCTCATTGATCCCTGAAACAGCAAGAACAAAAGTAATTAATTTAATTTTTAAAGTTCCACGGTTTTCTTTAATTCACATAAAGTTTTTAATTTCGTCATTTGTCTATAAATGTTTCTATTTAACTAACTCGATTTTAAAATTCAAAAGTGTTTTAATGTCATTAACTTCACTGTTTTGGAGAAATTAATAACAGCTAATCATAGCTATCATAAATGGAGATGCATATTCACATATATACAACAGCTAATCATAGCTAGTATCTATGTATGGATCTATGGATCTAATATCTATATTTTACATCTGTCTTTGTGTGTGTGTACATCTCTAGGTGATTCAGGGAATAGAGCACGGGGCCTGGAGTTCAAATCCAATCTCAGATACTTACTGTATGTCGGCAAGTCTTTTAACCTCTGTTTACCTTAATCTGCTGGAGAAGGAAATGGCAAATCACCCCAGTATCTTTGAAAAGAAAATCTCATGGACAGTAGTGGTATGCTATGCTCCATGGGATCACAAAGGGTTAGACACGACTGAATGATTGGACAGCTATATCTTAGGGTTTGCAACATACGTTACAAGTATTATCTCATTTTATCCTCACAAAAACCATAGGAAGTGGGTGCTATTATAATCACTCCCATTTTACAGATGAGGAAACTGAGTCATACAGCAGTGAAGTGACTTGCCCAGGATTGCACAGCTAGTCACTGTCTGGGGCAGGATCAAGTCTTCCTGACTCCAGGTCCAGCCCTGCATCTGCTATTCCACCTAGCTGCCTACAAATCAAGCTCTTTTATAGAATGAGATTGGTTCCACCTGCTCATTTACAAATGGACCATTTCCCCCACATGGACAAGAGAAGAGATGTCACTGGAAAGTAAGGAGATGGATTTCCTGGCTGGCTGGTAGAAAACTGGGGCCCAGTTTTTCCCTTACATCTAACCTGATGTTAACTCTCTCCACTCTTGCAGGATTTAAAGCATCTTACTCTTCACCTGATGTCCCCTGGGTGGTTTTTATAACTCAAAGGTCATAGGATCCAGGAACACAGAGCAAGAAGGGATCTTAAAGCTCATCCAGCCCAAACTTTTCATTTTTAATGGAGTTCTTTAGTTTTTGTGGCATTTTCATTTCCCAATCAACCTTCTCATTTTAGAAATGTGGACACAGAGGCCCAGTGAGGTTGAGTGGCTTGTGTAACCACACACACACACACACACACACGCACACACACACACACACACACACACACACAAATGAGAATAATCAGAATCCAAACCAAGGTCCTTGGACTTCACATCCACCCAATGTCTTTCTTTACAAAACCAAAGAGAAAGTTTGTACCAAGTTTTCTTTCTCTCAAGTCTCCCCTTTTTCATTTCTTTTCCACCTCTTACCAACTTTCCCCTTTAGCACAACAAGGTCTTTTCTCCCAAATCATCACTATATCCATAAGTAAAAACAGTAACTTGCAAATGAAAAATAGATTAACTGTGTATCAAAACTGCAGACAAAGTGACAGAAAAGTGATTTCTAATAGAGCTGTACATTTATTGTAAAATAAAGGCCATTAAAAGCAGGTACACAGATTCCTAGCTAATTGACAGCCAGTTGGATGCCCAAGATCCTTTCCTTGGGCCACGACTCAACCGATGGCAGCAAAACCATGATGACATAAATGGAAGCTGCCTATGAGTTGAATGTAACCAACATCTTCAGGAACTTCATCATCTGAAAGGTCAGCTGGCTTCTCATCAACTTTTCATTTCAATCAAGACATTCCACTCGAACCTCACTAGAGATGTTTTCAGGATAAATGTGACTTCCAAGAAGCAGTAAAGAAGAATCCTGGAGCAGGCTTCAGAGAGGTTGTAAAGCTCACTATGATACAATATTTTCTTGTAAAATGATTACCGGAAAACTTTTTTCCTGAAGGAAATTATAGTCCCATATGTGTTTTCCCTAGAACCTTTCAAAAATAGCTGTTTTAAGATTGCATGAACAAAAACAAAGAAATAGCTACCTGGATATTTTAGTCATCCAAATCAGTTCCTGATACATATAATCCTTCAAAACCTGTTGCTTGGTCCCTACTCACACAGTGGTCACAGACAACTCCTGTGCCACTTTCTGGGTTGGCACCGCTGATTGGCATCCTCTCTAAAGGGGCACCTTTTCTACCTTCCTAATCTAGCGGAAACAGAAAACGAGGATTTTTGGAACCAAAGTTTAGTCCCAGTCAAGAACATTCTGTGCAAAGCAGACGGCTTTCTCTACTTCACAGCTCAAATCCTTCAAAGTCTACTGCTTCTCAACTTTCCACCTCCAGAACTCCAAAAGACATTCACCTCTGGAGTAACCCTGCCCCATGTTCTTCAAAGGGAGGTCTCCTCAGAGAGCCATACACCTCTAACTTCGATCTCAGCCCAAAATTGCACCAAATTCCTTCCTCTTCCTAATGGATCGCTGAACACGGTACAAGCTTTCGACTCCAGCTGCATTCCAGTCTGACTCTTGTGCCACCTTCACCGTCACAGATTCTTCAACACCCCACGTCTTCATGTATCCCTCTTGCTCTGAATGAAACATTTCCCCCCATTTCTGTTGCCTTTATATGGTCAAATCCATCAATGCTACTAATTCCATTTTTAATGTTTTTTCATTGTGAACTTGACAAATAACAAACACACTCACTTTCTTAAACAAAAAACAAAAAGAGAAATGTTCATTAAAGGTTAAATCTAAATTGTTTTAAACATATAATGAATTTAAGATAGTAGTCCCAATCCCTTCCTTCTCATCTGTTTCTTTCTGAACTTTCAGTAGCTCTCTTGTGTATGCTTTGAAAACGACTCATTGGCACTCCTTCCTTTCTTTCTTTGGCATCATGATCACTGCTTCCCTCCCCCAACTGTCTCACTCCTCATGACAAATATGTATAGCCAAGCATTGGATTTTTGTCTCATTCTGTCCCTGACTTCTCAGTCAAGAGATGGGAAGCATGATTCATCCACAATGCCTTGATTACAGCTCTGCAGTCACTGTATATACTGTTCTACTGGTTCTGGTCATCTCAACTGAATCAGTTCATAAAATTCTCTCCAGACTTCTCTAAACCCATCATTCATCATTTCCCACATGGTAGTAATAACACTTCATTACATTCACATGCCCTGATGGGAACATTTGCTGTTTTGGCTCTTACCGCTAACAAGCACCGCTGTCGCAAAGTTTGTGCACGTGGTTCTGCTCCCTCTTGCTCTGCTCTCCTTGGGATCATGTGCCTATTAATATTTTTGCTCTTAGAAAGAATTGCAGACTTAGCCACTCTTGGGGTATCATTCCATGGCTTCCCAGCCTGGCTGAATTAATTCAAAGCTCCATCAACAAAGCAAACTGTGCCTGTCCTCCCAGAGTCCTTTCAACAAGCACCACCTTCTTTTTTTGGGTCATCACTGCCAATTTAATGCCATGAGGTTTTAAAAGTTTTTTAAACGTCTATTTCTATTATTAACGTTTTGGAGCATGTTTTCATACACTTGTTGACAGCTTGCCATTCTTCTTTTGAGAAATGCCTGTTCATAACCTTTAACCATTTACCTAGGGGCAGCTAGTGGCGCAGAGGATAGAGCACTGGCCCTGAAGTCAGGAGGACCTGAGTTCAAATGCGGCCTCAGACCAAACACTTGACACTAGCTGTGCGACCCTGCGCAAATCACTAAACCCCAACTGCCTTTAAAACACACACACACACACACACACACACACACACACACACACACACACCCCACCATTTACCTACTGGGAAATGGCTCTTCTTTGTATGTGAGTCAATTCACTATATGTCTTCAATAGCAGACCTTGATAAAAGAAGTTTGAAGCAAACATATTTTCCCAGTTAACTCTTCCTGTACTAATTCTAACTATACTGATTTGTGTGGGTAAAAGCTTTTCAATTTTATATTATCAAAACTGTTAATTTTATCTCCAATGACTCTCTATCAATTGTCTGGCAAAAATTCCTCACCTATCCATTGCTGTGAAAGGTATCCCTCTCTACCTCGCTTTTCTGTTTATCTGACCTAGCTCACACATTCACTTTAGTTTACTGGGACATAAAAGAGGAGGGGTCAGTTTAAACCTAATTTCTGCGGAAGCCCTGCATTTGTTTTTTGTTTTTTTTTGCTCTTTTTTGGTGAGGCAATTGGGGTTAAGTGACTTGCCCAGGGTCACACAGCTACTAAGTGTCCAGTGTCTGAGGCCACATTTGAACTCAGATCCTCCTGACTCCAAGGCTGGAGCTCTATCCACTGAGCCACCGAGCTGCTCCCAAGCCTTGCATTTTTTACAGCATTTTTTTGTCAACAGCACAGGCAGTTGTGGACCCTGAGGTGATCAAAGATCATTACTAAGGGTTTTTTTTTTAATTTCTTGATCTTGTATAACTAATCTGTTCTACTAATCAATTTTTATATTTCTTAACCAATAGCAAATAGTTTTGGTGAATACTGCTTTATAGTATAGTTTGAGATCTGGTATGGCTGGGCCCCTTTCTTTCCCACTATTTAAAAATTATTTTCTTGAGTTTCTTGAACATTTTGTTCTTCAGATGAATTTGGTATTATTCATTCTAGTTGTATAAATTAACCCTTTGGTAGTCTGATGTGGCAATCAACACGTAAATTAACTAAGACAGTACTGACAATTTTTTCTATTTGAATAGAACAAACTTGACCAATTATTTAAGTTCTGTTTCTGTACTTACTTTTCTGTACTCATCTGTACTCATAAAATGTGTGTGTGTGTGTGTGTGTGTGTGTGTGTAGTTAGGTGCCCAAATATCGTATATGTTAAGTAATGATTTTAATGAAATTTCTCTTTCAATCTGTTCCTACTGATAACATACAAAAAGGGTGATGATTTATGTGGGTTTATTCTAACCTCCTCCATCTTTCTCACCACTGCAGAGGGCAACACCATCTTCCCTACCTGTCAGGCTTGCAACTAGTTCTGGACTCCTCACTACATCTCATCCCTCGCACTGAAGCTGTCACCAAGGCTTGTCAGTTTCACCTTTGCAGCATCTCTTAAATATGCCCCCTTCTGTCCTCCCGACAGTGCCCCCACCCCTGGATTACTGAAATAGCCCCTGGTGGGTCTGCCGGCCTCAAGTCTCTCCCCGCTCCAGCCTACCCTCCATTCAGCCACCAAAGTCATTTTCCTAAAGTGAAGGTCTGATTGTGTCCCTGTCACTCTCTTCTCACCCCACCCCCAAAATCACACACACTAAACTCCAGTGGTGCCCTATTGCCTCTGGAATCAAATACACAATCCTCTGCTTGGCATTCAAAGCCCTTCCTAACCTAGCCCTCTCCTGCCTTTCCAGTCTTCTTACACCTTACTCCCTGACATTTCCTCCTCCATCCAGTACACTGGCCTCTTGGTTGTTTCACAAACAACACACTCCCCCTCACAACTCCACGGATTTTCTCTGTAACCCAGGCCTGGAACACTCTCACTCCTCATCTCCACCTAGCTTACCTGGTTTCCTTTAAGACCCAATGAAAATCTCATCTTTTATAGGAAGCTTTTCTCAAACCCTCTTTATTTCAGTGGCTTTCCTTTGTTAATTATTTATTGTTTGTCCTGTACATAGCTTGCTTTGTCTGTATATGTTTATAGGTTGTCTCTCCCACTAGATTTTGAGTTTCTTGAGGGAAGGGACTGTTTTTAGCCTCTTTTTGTATCTTCAGTGCTTAGCACAGTGCCTGGCACATAGTAAGTGCTTGATAAATACTTAATTGATCGATCATCTGCAACAATGATACTTTTATTTCCTCTATGCTATGTCTTACTGCTCTATCATTTCTAGATACATATCACTGAACAGTGGTGACAGTGGGCCTTGTTCCTTTAAAACTGATCATTCTGAAAATACTTCTCGTATTTCTAATTTCTAATATTTTCCAATACCAATAATGTTATCTCTTAGTTTAAACAAAGAGTTCTTACTGAGGTGTGTGTGTGTGTGTGTGTGTGTGTGTGTGTAGATGTTTAATCATAGTCCCCTTTGGTTAATCTGACGCAATCACAGAACAATGTCTCTTATTAAAAAGGAAATCAATTATATTGAAATACAATTATTTAATTTTTTTTATTCACAGACTTCAGGTAGAGAAGCCCTAGTTTAAAGAGTAATTTACCATATTAAGGAAAGGTCCATTTATTCCTATGATTTTGAATCTTTTTTTAAAAAGATACAGGGGTGCTGTATTTGATGCAGTTTTTTTCTGTCTATAATCACGTGATTTTTATTGTTTTTTATTATCAGTATGGTCTGGTACAGTCATAGTTTTCCTAATATTGAACCAATCCTGCATTCCGAATTTAAATCAACCTAGTCACAATCTTTTTAATATGTTGCTATAGCTTTTTGCTAATATTTTATTCAATATTTTTGTGTTGGTGTCGATTAGGGTAAATGTTCTATAGTTTTTTTTCTCTGATTTATCCTGCTCCAGTTTAGGTATTAATACCATATTTGTTTCATACAAGCAATCTGATAAGCTCTCTTCTTTTACTCTTTTTGCACATAATTTATGCAATTTTGTGTGATAATGGAATTAACTGTCCTTTGAATGTTTCCTAGAACTCAGTTGTAAATCCATCTAGTCCTGTTTCCTCCCCTTCAGAAGTTTCCTTTTGATTCTCACATAGTAATTCCTAGACATCTATCATATCTGTTCTTTCTAAAATTATATTCAGGTCTTTACTGTCTTTCTTGTCTATCTATTTATTGTATTTGTCTAGATATGAAAAATGTACAATAATTTTAGTTTTGCTATTTTCCCTGTAATTAGATTAACCTTTCCTAAAAGAACTTAGATGCCATGCCATTTAGTGCACATATATTTAGTGTTGACATTATTTCATTACCTATGATTTTTTTTTTATCTATAATGGAGTTTCTCTGTTTCTTTTAATCATCTCTATGTTTATTGTTGCTTTGTCTATGATGATTGCTTTTTTTAGTTTGTCTTAGGCATAATAAATTCTGCTATACTCTGTCATGTTAACTCTGTGTGAATCTTTGTTTTAAGCATTTCTTATAAACAACTTATTCTTGGATTTTTGTCATCTAGCCCATTCTGCTGCCCTCTTCCATTTCATGGGAGAGTTCATACCATTCATGTTCATGTATATAAGTATTAATATAAGTATTATAAGTATACCCTACTATACTTTTTCCTCTCTTTATCTTTGCTTTCCTTTATACAAGCAAGGTAAAGAAAGGGATAATTTTTTTATGAATTCTTAATATTTAATAGATAATTTTTATCTTTTCTCAAACTTTGCCATTTAAATACACAGAACGATTTGTTTACTGGTAGCTAACTAAAAATGAAATGTGAGCATAAAAACTTTGGTTCGTGTTTTATACTGAGGAAGGTTGCTGCTGTTTGTGTCCAACCCTCATTTGGAAATTTCAAATAAAAATTAGTTTAATGAAATACCCATCGCTACCACTCCAACCTTCCCATCTGAATAATCTTCTATGCACCCCAAATATGACAAGAGATAAGTTCCATCCACTTCTTTCTCACTTTTCCCTTAGTATATTTCTAATTTACCTCCCCCTCTTTTCTTTTTTTTAAAACCAACAAGATATATTAAAACCATAGGTTCTACCTTTGTCTTTCTGATCTCCCTCTGTGGAGTTGTGAAGGGGGCTTCTTTTTTTTTTCCCTCTCTTAGCATATAAGCAGTTCACTATTATTTAGACTGTTACACAGGCTCAAACATATCTACCTTTCTAGGTCTCTCTTGTTGCTTGAGTTTTCCTTTCAAAGTTCCAGCTCAAGTCTTTTCATCGGAATTCCCAAAAGTACTCTCTATTTTATCCAAGGCCCATTTATCTCCCAGTGGGATGACATTCATTCTTGCTAGATAAATTATACTTGGTTCTAAGTTTTAGATTTTATCTTCAGAAATATCTTCCAAGATGTTCTCCTCTTTATAGAAGTTGTGTGATGCAGACACAGGTTTCTTGGTACTTTCTAGGATTTGTAGTACTTTTTTTTTTAATATGGAAGTTCTGGATCTGGGCTCTGACATTCCAGGGTGTTTTCACTCTACTTGATGCACAATAAGCTCCTTTTCAGTACTGATTGTCTTGTGGAAACAGCATTTAAAGTATATCACTTTTTACCCAAATATCACAACCAAGTCATGTGAAAGTTTTCTGGCCAAGAAGGAAATGAAAAATCCTGTTACAGAATGAGGAGACCAGGTCCTTGCGACACTGTCTGATGGGCCTGACACACAATGAATATCAATCATTTACAATACCATAGAGAAAAATGTGCCTTCTATAACCAGACAAGGGCTGTGGTCCCTAGGAGTCAATCTAAGCTCAACACCAAAAACAAGCTGGATAAATGTGTTCCATGGGCTTTTCCATTTTGGAGATTTATTTACCAGAATGCCTTTGCCCAAGAAAGAGAAAAGGGTTAGAGTAAAAGGACATAGAAATTACACAATTCACTGAATTCTGTGATTTTTACCAATCTCCCTTGCAGAACTCTCTCTAATGTGAAGTGTAGTTTTCCCCCTCCAACAGGGGTTGATTTTCACTGTCCGTGCCAGCTAAAGACTGGGCAGTGGGACAGGACTGATCAACTTTTTTCATCTCCTCCTTCACTCACTTCATTCTTTAGACAATATGTACTCCTTATTTCCCAAAACCAAAATAATAAAAGAAAAAAAAAAAAAAACCAAGTCAACCATGGCTGCCAGAAAACTCTTTTCCCCTAAAGATATAATTTCCCTGTTGTTTTTTACATGAACTTTCATTCAAAAGAAGACCTATGTCCTCAGAAAACATGTAATTAAGGCAGTCTCCTCTAAATGTTATTAATACCTTTCAATGAATTCTGGCCAATGTAAAGGAGATGACCCCCCCCCCCTTTTTTTGCTTGACAAAAATGAAAAGTTGATTCAAGAGAATAAATTTCAACTCCCCCCAACCCCCTGAAAAAACAACCCACATTCAAAACTCTACCTCCCCTGATTTTCTGCCTCTAAGGCCTAGTTTTCCTGGAAAGAAAAAGCTAGCCAAGTGCTTTAAAAAAAAAAACCAAAAAAAAAACAACTGTCTCTGTTCGTGACAGCTAATGTCTCATATCCCATAACAGTAGCTGTGACCTCAAAGTCAGCTGTGATTGACAGACTGACCTCAGTCACTCCAGGGTGTAAGGTAAATGACAACCCTCCTCCCCCCAAAAAAGAAAAGAAGAAAAGAAAGAAAGAAGTTGGGGAGGGCGGTTGGAATCTTGCTGTCAGCTTAGCAAGCAAACTTCTTAATAAAAACCTCATTCAAACTGTCAGTGTGAAATGCAGAAAGTGTCAACTAGGGTTTTCAGGCAAATACTTCATAAGCTTGCGCAGGAGGAAGGCTCTAACTGGCTTTGCCCACACTATGCCTTCAACCTTTTACTTCCCCGCCAAAAAGCAGGGCCACAAAAAGCTAGCCACATTCAAGGAATTTTAATAACATTCAACTGTGGACATAAGAAGGTAGTGCCCTGGAGACCATTCAATGACAAAAGCCATCATCTTGGTCATGGTGAAAAGAACTGAAGTCCTGATTTGTAATGCCCAGGGAGCATCTCCACTCCAGGAGTCAGGGAAATTTGACATCTCTATGAGCTTGGCAACATTTCACAGGAAGGTCAGAGAGCAAGTTGGCTTCCCAATGTCACCTTTCATCCTAACTCAGAGGGCAAAGCTGAGAAAGACTTGACTCAATAGAATATTTATGGGGTTTGTTTTTTTAAATGCTAAAACATTTTTTGTTTCTAAATGGTGGAATCAGGAGAAGAAAGGGAAAACTAAGTTCAATCTCTATTCACAAAAGTAATTGTAAAACTCAGCTGAACTATCATGGAGTGTCATATACATGAGTGACGAAAAACCCAAACCACGTTTCACCAGTAGAGGATGAAGGTGGGAAGAAAATGGAGCTAGAATTACATAATGGCAACCTTTCTCTGTTTCACACGGCTTCTCCAGGTGTGGCCCTCTCTCATGCTGAGGGGTCATCCTATCTACTTCATTCACACTTATCCTGATATCATGAAAAGATGGTCTACTAGACCATCTGAGAAGACTATTCATGTGGACACTCTGTATGCATTTTTAAAGTAAAATTTAAAAACACTATTTTGTGGAAATCAAACAAAAGTCTGCCCAGTCAGAATAAGGAACTGTAAACTCCTCAAGACTCATGTTTTGCTTTTAATAGTAGTGAAAGACTAATATTCTCTCTAAACAGAAATGAAACACACTAATATTCTCTTTGAACAGCCACCTCTAATTTTCCTACAAGGCATTTTGTGGGAAAGATGAAAAATAAAACTAAACCTCTTCCCTGATCCCTGCAAGACAATTCACCAACTCCTGGCCTTAAATCAGCTGGCCTTAAAATGTAACCATGCAAAGGAAGGGAAAGCTGGACCCTGCAGGCAAAGTTGTGCAACGCTGCACGTCCCGATTATCGGCCTGCACTAGGGAAAGAAAGGGCCCCGAGCAAAGCTGGTCGAAGGAACAGAATCGAGGGGGGGAAAAGGCTCCAAAGACTTTCCTGCTTTTTGTTCCCTCCAAAGGCACACTGGGCGGAGGCCAGGGTAGGTCTTCCAACTCAAGGAGAACATGGAAGATTGTTCAGAATGTCTTTGCCTAGAGAGTGCAAGGCCCTGGCAGGCTGTGTTTGCATTGTCTCATACTATACCTCAGATGGAGATCTTCTGAGAACTTAAGACAGGCGTAGATAAATTCTTTAATTTGATTGTAAACCTTAGGCACAAATTCAGAGAAAGGAAACTTCTTTGGAAACGGCTGCTGTAAATGCAGGAAATAAAGACACTGAGTCACAAGCCAGCAGACATTAAAGACCTTCACAAACAAGTTACAAACCAAAAGGAATAAGCGCCTCAACTTCAGGCAAGCGAGCAGCTCATTCCTTCTGTGGAGACAATCTCTCCGAGATCTCCCTCCTTGGGATGTACAGTGTTGCACAACTTCCCTCCCTCCTGGAATTAAGTGGCCCCTTAGAAATGGGGGCCTAAGGAAGCAACAAACAACATCCCAGAGTCTAGGCCTCCCCGAGGAGAGCAGTTCCAGTGGACCCCTCCCCTCCTCCAGCCTCTGTCTGCTACGGGCATGTGAGGCTAAGCTCAGTCTCTACCAGGGGAGTTAAAAGGGGTCACTTTCAGGAAACTGAAAGGGATCCTAATGGCCAGAAAGAAAAGATTCTGAAGGATCCAGTGACTGGAAAGTTCTCCTGACCTTTTCCAGCTCTGCATCTTGGAATGGGAACTGTCCAACCACCTTCTTATAGAGTTCCTCACTGGACACTGGGATGGGGCTGTAGTTGTCTGAATCAAGTATGTTTCTAAAGAGAGGAAAAATGAATTATCTCAAGACCCAAACAGGAATTTCCACGTAAAGAGAAGGAGAGAAGTTTAAAAAACCCCACCGCCACCACATCAGTACGATCCTGGAAGAAGATCTGTATCTCAGCCAGAAAATAATCGTGGCCAAAGAGCTTGCTGACTTGTGTCTCAGACTAATGCCTTCCTCTAACCCTGGACATATCCCCTTTTCACTTCAATCCTTTCAAAACGCCAGCCCAAAGGTAGCAGTCAGGATGCCGTACAGCCCTGTGCCTCCCTGCTCTCAGCATGGTTTCCACATTGACTTTTTTGACTCCCAAAGGTGACCAGATCTCCCAACATGCCTCAATAGCTGCCTCTACTAGAAGGAGAATCACAAATGGAATGTGAGAACTAGAAAAATGTGAGCTCTGAAAAGCGCCAAGTGGATCCTCCGGGTAAGAGATCTAGGCAGGCTTTGTGCCAAACAAAGAGATGATTCTCCCTGAGGCCTCAGTCACATCTCTGTCAGGTGCTTTCTAGGACATCTGAAGGCTGGTTCATATGGGCTCTGCCTGACCATCTATACCAGGAGCTCCCCAGAGGGAAGGATGTCTAAGCCATTGATCCAGAAATGACCTGAGGACAAGGGTCATGTCTCCCAATACGTGCTTCCGAGCTTCCTGTTGCATAGGCCCTCCCCAAAACATATGGGCTCTAATTAAAGTAGAAACAATTAAGATATTTTATTATCATCTTCATTAAGTAGAATACACTCAGAGAACACTAGGGATTGTGGCTCAGTATCCTGACTGGCTAGCAGTACATTAAATGAATGACTCACTATGGCAGAAGGGGCTGGGGAGAAAAGGGTAAAAGGCTTCTGTACAAAGATAACGGTCCTTGAGCCTGAAATCACAGCATCGGTCTGTGATAGAAGTCCGAAATTACCATCAGTGGACTCTAAGAGAGCTTTCTGCTGTGAAGACTGGGGCCCTGGCGCCATGTCCTTCCACTCTCTGAAGACAGAGACTGTCTTCCTCATCTCATTCTCCCTCTAGAGCCCTGGAGAAAGGTCTGTAGATAAAACTCCAAGCCAAAATGTCTTTTTCCAGGAAGATTTAAAGGAAAGCCTAGAGACTCTTAGGAAATTTGGGGACCATGAGGGCATTATCGGTATATAATGCTAACCCTCTCCCCTCTCCCAAGAGTCCTGCTTCTTCTAAGCCAGACAAACCTGGGTTCATTTGCTTGGGGTTTGGGATGTAAGGGAAAGCTCATTAGGAAAAATAAATAGATTCTCTAAAGCTGGTTTTCTCATAAACCTAATTACGTGGAGCCTGGGTCCCGGGGTCCCGGGGTCCCGGGGTCGACACTACTGACAAGGCTTTGGAATCAGAGGGACTGAATTCAAAGTCGGCCTCTTTCACTGGCTACCTGTGTGACCTCTGTTCTTGTCGTTCAGTCGTTTTCAGTCGTTTCTGACTCTCGGGGACCCCTCGTGGGGTTTCCTTGGCAAAGATACTGGAGTGGTTTGTCATTTCCTTCTCCAGCTCATTTTACAGATGAGGAAACTGAAGCAAACAGAGTGAAGTGACTTGCCCAGGGTCACACAGCTAGTCAGTATCTGAGACTGGATTTGAACTCAGAAGGATGAGTCTTCTCGACTCCAGGCCAAGTGTTATATCCACTGCACCACCCAGCTGCCATGTGTGACTACCTCACTGAGCCTCAGTTTCTTCCTCTGTACAGGGAGGCTGGACTACAGCCTCTGAGTCCCTTCCAGCTCCGTGCCCCACTGCAGGAATGAAGGAAGATGTTAAGGGCCACAGTGAGACACACTTCATGGCAAAAGGCCCCAGTATCACTCACCAAGGGACACCATGGACATGACCAGTCAATCAGCGCTTATTATTCTCCTACACTGTGCCAAGAACTGCCTGAGGCCATAACTTACCCAAAAAAGGCCCAAGGACACGTTTCAGTCACAGTTCTATTTCAGCAATACACAGTGGTCACCAACCAAACATGTTTTAGGGGGCACCAGAACAGTCGGACGCATCGCTCTCAGGGCTATCCTGGAAGCAACATGGATCCCAGATTCTAACCCAGGCCCCACAGCTGTTTTTGAACTCCAGAATCTATGATAGGCCCAGCCACAAGCATCTGCCACGAAGCGTGTCTCACTGAGGCCCTTCCATCCTCCCCCAGTGCTTCATCAGGGCACAGGTTCAGGGATGCCAAGCTGAAAGAGACTCAGCTCTCTTCCACCCTCCTTCTACAGAAGAAGAAACTGGCACAGCCTAAGGTCACTCAGGTAGTAAGTGAGAGAGGCAAGATTTGAATCTGGTTCCTCTGATTCCAAACCCAGTGTGTCACATGGCCTCTCAAAGGCAGGGCATGTCAAGCTGGTAGGCTCAGAGTCCAGCATCTGACTGCATGATTACAATCCCAGGCTCGTCATGACAAGGGCGGTTGCCGGGTGACAACTCTTTCACCCTCATGAGCAGAGGCATTTCATACGGCCCTAGTGGAAGGAGCAACTACATGGGAGACACGGCAGGTCCTCAAAGTCAAGGCTGAAGCATCAGTTCTCACCTGAAAACGCCTGCCCATTTCTTCAACAGAGTGTCACTGTACTGGTCTCTGATCTCAAGCAGCATGTCAAAAAGCTGGTTTACTGGGAAACCATACACCTGGGGGAGAGGAATGGTCAGCTTCATTTTTTCTAACTATTTTTAACTCTAGAAATGAGAACAGGGAGGGAGCAGGAAGGAAAGAAGCTTTCTTAAGTGCTGACCATGTACCAGGCACTGTGCTAAGCACTTTACAAACAACATCCCACGTAGGCGTGGGGAACCTTCGGCCTCAAAGCCATGTGTGGGCCTCTAAGTCCTGGAAATCAACCCTTTGACTGAAACTTCACATAAGAAGCTTGGATTCAGTCAAAGGGTCGCACTTTAGGCCTAGAGGGCTACATGTGGCCTCAAGGTCACAAGTTTCCCAACCCTGCACTAGATCCTCACAACAACCCTGGGAAGGAGGTGCTGTTATGATCCCCCATTTTCGAGCTGAGGAGCAGGCACTGAACTGCATCATTCCTTACTTGATTACCAATTCAAATGGGACTGAATTAGGTGGGCCTGCCATTCCTGCCCCAGAGGCAGCCAGACTAGGGCTCATATGGTTTGAAACCTTGAGCTTTGGAAAGTTAAAACCATTCCTAATATTAATATCACCTTCAACATCCTGCGTACTGACACTTGAGCCTTCCCCACTCCCACCTCTTTCTATACAAGAGCTGCCCCTCTTCCCACTCCTTAATGAAAGCCAAAAGGAACCGGGGAACCCATGCCTCCTCACCACCATATACCACTCTGACTCCTTTAAAGTAGGATTCCTGTGAGTCCATACTTCTCCAGAAGGCAGAGCCCAAGGAACTTGGTTGGAGCCCAGATTCTCACTTCCTGCTCTTTGGAAGTAAGAACTTACTCAGCACTCTATAAATGTGGGAAAGGAAGGGCTACAAGTAGGCTGTGAGAGGGCCAAAGGGGGCATGGAACACTATGAAGATAATAACAAGCTAGCTGAGGTGCCACGTGGTGAAAATAAAACATAAATAAACTTTCAAAGGCATTTCCCCAAATTTACGTAGATAGAGAACTACTCATTAGTTGAGGTTAATTTAATCGAATGGAAGTCACATACCTGAAGTGTGTCAGCAAAGAGGACAATGAGGTTCTTCAAATCTAACACCAGGTCTGGGTCAGAGCAGTAAGACTACGGGAAATAACAAAGAAAATAAGGGAAGAACAAAACTTCAAGCACTGAAAACCAAAGGAAATGGTGTTCACCTTTCTTCTTTCCTCTGGTGCTATTCACCCCTGCTCAGCCCAGACAGGCTCCGACAGCCTCCCGTTCTACAGCGGGACGGGGCTCTGCCAACAGAAAACACTGGCACTAACAACCCACCCACCAAGATCCAGAAGCAGGTTCACCACAGTTCACTGCTCAATCAGAAGAAATAATAATAGTAACAACTCAAATTTCTACAGCACTTAGAGTTTTGCAAATGCTCTCATTTACAAAAAGAAAGGAGTGGGCTGTGATGGACAGTGGAGAGACAACTCTGGAGCCAGGGCACTCGAAGTTGACACCTTCCAGGGAGCAGTCCCGGGCACGTCACAGAACCAGTCAGTGCCAGAGGGAGCTCTTTAAGATCTTACGATACAGAGAAGGCACCTGTCCACCTGCAATCATGGAGAGAATTTCCTTCCTTCTCCAGGAGTTCTCATCACCACTGAAATGACACATTCCATCTATCCTTATCCCCTTCTTAACAAAAACCTTTTGAAGTAGGCAGGATAAGGTATGGTGGGCCCTTTGAACAGAGAAGGAAACTGAGACTCAGAAATGCCCAAGGACTTCTTCATGATTACACATCTAGGAAGTCTTAGAGCTGGGGTTCAAACCGTAGGGTCTTGATCCAAAGTTCCACTTTAAAGAGTCACATGGAGAACTATACAATTATATAACTTCTGAATGAATCTAGATAAACACCTGCACTAAGAGGCCAGCGGTGCACTGGGAGTGTCTGGATAGAGGGAGGCATCGTAGCTACTCGAAGAAATCATCCCCAGTGCCCTTGTCACCTTCTGCACTTCATATGCAGAGCCAGGCAGCCCAGAATCCCTCAGACAGGAGTCAGGGATGCAGCAGAGGGCCCAATGCATGTGCAAAGGAAGACTTTAGCCCGTGCCCATCCTTCAAGGTGTGCACCGAACCTAAGAACACGCTACATATAGAAGGCTCAGAGATGGCCAGAGAGGGCAAAGGAGCTCCCTGCAGCCCAGAGCCAACCAAAAGGACTCAAGGAAGGAAGGAAACCACCCTGCATTTCCTGACCGAGAGCAGAAGTCAAAAACGGACAGCCTGACTAGGGGCATGTTGGACTGAAGGCCTGGCAGCTTTGCTTTCCAGCTCAAATTTCACCTCCTTGCTCTTGATGACAAAAGTTCGTTCTACTTCCAACAACAGAACTCTAACCGAGCCTGAAGCTGCCCAGGGGCTTTGGAAACTTCTTCCCTTCCTACCGAATGCACAAGTGAGCTCTGAAATCTCTAGGAGAAGAGAACACCTGAGGACACCTCCCTTTAGAGGAAGGAAAGTTACTCTGTGGGGAAAGCAACTCTCTTAGGGCAACACAGCTTTCCCCAGAAATGCAAAGTCATTCACCCACTCACCCCGATCTGCTCCTCTCTAGAGAACGGGCCTGTATTTGTTGTTAGCTCAGCTCTCCTTGAAATGGAAGAGCTGGGAGCCTGGGGAAATGGGACATTCCCTGCAGTCCCGTGGAGGCACACCATCCCAGGGCCTAAAGAACGCTCGGATTTTTGCAAGTTGGTTTCAAGTCATACGACTGAGACTCAGAAGATCCAGAGGGGACGGTTAGTGGTAGAAAAGCCTTGATTTCCAATGATACTTCCATAAGCCACCTGAAGAGAGAGTCCCAAAGGCCAGAGGCCTCTCTCCTTACAGTATCTAAGACAGCGAGGCCTGCTGACCAACAGCAGCAGGGCTCGCACAGCCCTCACAAGGGCCCCGTGCGTTCCTGCAACAGTTTTCATTTGCGAAAACGTGGCCTGGTGAGTGTCTGAGTCTTTCAGACACAGTCAGTGCTCTTAGCATACAGCATTTCTCTCAGTTTTATCCTCATAAGGCATGGGAGTCTCTCCTTCTCTGGAGCCCTAAGAATGCCCAACTATGCCCTGCTTGGAGAGAGGGGATTGAAAAGGATGTGTTCTCATGGTTCCTGCAACATCATCAACAAACATCTGCAAAAGCAAACACAGCACAACTGGCCTGCCTCTAGGCACTATAGGGGAGGGAATAATAACCATGATAATAACCAATCCCCTTGGGCAGGGCCCCTGATGGGTCCATTTATCACAGAGAGGAGACTGAGGCCTGGGGAAGTTAGGTGGCTCTTCTACATTATTACTTTAATAGGAAAAGGAAAGCTCCTCCTATTTCCCTACAACTCTGGAACGTTCCATTCCTGATCTGTACCTACCTTCAAAAGCAACCTAGGAGTTTCTCCTGTTTTTAACATATATGGTTCAGTGCAGAGAAACACTCATGCTGTGGAGGCAGGGCCTGACTTCTTACAGAAATACCTGGCCCATGGCCCCATCAGGCACATTTGGATGAAGGAAGCACATGTCTCTCTTAGGACAAGTGCTAGCCATAGGGATATGTGAAGACAACTGGCTTATATGGTGGAGTGGAAAGAAAACTGGCCAGGCAGCCAGGAAGCAGGGATCCTAATTCAGGGTCTGGCACGAACTGGCTGTGAAATCTCAGGTTAGTCAGCCACTCTGGGAAATGGAATTAGTTTATCTGTAAAATGAACAGGGGAGACTAGATAACTGTCAAAAGCTCTTTGCAGCTCTGAAAGTCTGTCATTCCCAAAGCCTTCTCTTCTTCCTTTGCTAACTCAGCACTGAGGAGCCAAAGCACAGACTCCAATAAAGAGGGTAATGAGAGTCAGCTACCCCCCCAGCTCTATGAGCAGCCAATCTGGCCATGACTGCTTTAGCCCCTGATCTTCAGACACTGCAGCGTGGTGGCCAAAGCTTCTGGCACAGTGCTGCTGCCCCTCTGATAAGCAGGGGCTTGGCTCAGTCATAATCAAGCAAACACAGCCACGAGGTGAGAAAGGAGCTCTAGTTACCTGACAATAGCTCACTCCTTATTTCGTCCCTTTTTTTTTTTTTTTTTTTTTTTTGCAACATGGATCATATGAGCAGACAGGGCTGGAATTCAGCTTAAAGGTACAGCCACTGTTATTCAGATTGGATTTGAGAGTAACACCAAGTGTGTCTCTTGTGGGCACACTGAAGCTACTGCTCAGATAAACTGAACAAAGACTTTCACGGACATCTCCACTTATTACAGAGACCAATTCCACTCAACTGATGAAATGAGAGCAACTGTTTAAAAACAGAAGAGCTGCTGCATTCATTCTGAGCTCCACAAGCATGCCTGTGGCTCATTAAATCAGAACTCAAGGTCCAACAAAGTCTGCCTAAAAGAAATTTGGTCCTTCCCTCACCAAATGCACATTGTATAAAAATACTGGAGCAAGAACTAATGTATTTTTTTTTTTCCTCTTGGCATTTTCCCGGTCCCTTCTCAAAATGAGTATCCATAACTTAATTATACATAGTCCCTTCCAAATCTGAAAGGCCTTAATTCTATAATTCGATAGCCATCATATTCAGGACTTGCCAACCTGATTGAGAATGGTCAAGCTCCCTCTACTGGCATGTCCTGAAAAGTCAATCGAGCTCCGAATGAAAGCAGGAACAGAACACAGAATCCTAACTTCCAGCTTGGACCTTCAGTCAAAGGTGAGCTCAATATTGGAGACCACGGTCACCAAGGGAGTAGAAGGAAACAGTCCTTCACAGGGCACCTGTTGTTCAACACGTCCGTGTGTGCTGGACTTAAAGAAAAATCAGAAGAGAGGCCTTCCCGGGGGTCAGTGAGAGTCAGAGCAGACCCCTCAGAGGCTGCTCACTTACCGAGTGTGTCCGAAGCGCGGCGATGGTTTTTGACAAGGCCATTTCCCACAGTTCATCAATGTAGGCTCTGTTCACTAAGCCCTGAGTCGTATGTAAAATGTGATCTTCAACCACAAAAAAACTGAGAACGAGGAAAAGCAAGCACAGCTGTCAGAAATTACGGAGCCTGGACGTTATCTACAGGGTTGGACAAACATCACGTGCCACAAAGACAAAGCTAGCATCCTTGAATGAAGTTAATGGTCAATTTATTTCTTGCAGGAAAACTGTGTGGCCTCATAATGGGGATCAGACTTCTCTCACTAGTGAAAACATCCCTGCACATGTGTGCATCTCCTAAGTAATTGCCGAAGAGACTAAAGCTGCACTGCTATTAAATGTTATATACATTAATTTAAGTAAGAAATAGGTATGTGGGTGTGTAAATGTCCAGTTGTGATGCACAAGTACATATCAGATCTTCAAAAAAAAAAAAAAAACCTTCTTATGGGACTTGGGGTGGGGACACTTTGAAACCAGATACTAGATTTTAAAAATTAAAGAATGAACACAGGAAATAAAAGCACTTCCCTGATAAAGGAACTTTTTAACTAAGATGATGACAAAATACTTTACAAAACACATCCCACAAAATAACCAATTTATTTTATATACCGGTGACAGGGAGTTTAAACTTCGATGAACACATGACCAGATCGATTATTAAATGAGTTAACAATCCTCGTAATATCCCACACGCTAACAGAAACTGTCACAGAACGGAAGCTGTCAACGTTCAGTGCAAAGGCTGGCCTTATCATCCCCTTCACCGCTCCTCAGTTCCAATGCTCATGTTAACCTGTTTGATCCAAAGGTGAAGACATGGCAGGTTTTGGCTGACAAAAGGGAACCCTATTTCAACATATTTTATCAATGCTCAGCACGAAAGAAGAAGAGACCTTTCTGAAGAGAATTCCCTAAAGAAGGGCTGGCAAACGAACAGGAAGGATTAGGTGAGCGTGCAGAGCAAAGTGCTCCTGACATCGAGCTCCGACAGACTCACGTAAAACCATGAGCCCTTCTTCTTGGTTCTGCTCTCCAGAACTAAGAAGAACGAGTAATCCCTCTTCCATGGACCTTTCTTTGAATACCTGAAGCTAGCTGGCACCGTGCCCCGCTCATTGTCCCCTACTCAACAAGCCTGCTCAAGGTCAAACACCCCAAGTTCCACCAACATACTCATACAGCCTCAACTGGGGGGCACTCTGTTCTCATCCAACCCTGTCAATTATGGTGACTGTCACTGGTCACAAAGGGGCTAGGGGGTGCCATAGTGCACAGAGCACTGGGCCTAGAGTCAGGAAGACTTATTTTCCTGAGTTCAAATCCGGCTTCAGACACTTGCTAGCTTAACCCTGTTTGCCTCAGTTCCTCATCTGTAAAATGAGCTAGAGAAGGCTATGGCAAACCCCTCTAGTATGTCTGCCAAGAAAACCCCAAAAGGGACCATGAAGAGTCAAGAACAGGAACAAGCAGTCACCAAAGAATTCATTCTGGTTAAAATAGTTTCCTGACTCCCTTGATTTTAAGCTGGCTCCTCTCGACAATCATGATAACTCTACTGTTTCCTTTCTCTCTCTGCAAAATCATTTCACTTTCTAGTCACTTGTTCTGGATCTCAATTTCTACTTTTTGTCCCATGTGTCTTCACCATAGCTGCTGTCTTCTCATATTTCTGTTACAACACTGGCTAGGATCCCCCTTTGCTTTCCATGTCATAAGGAACAACTACTCAGAATCTCCAAGAGAAAACCATCATGCCAAACAAAGACTTCTATCTCTCACAGAGCTATGCCACTTTCTTTGATTCTGAAAAAAGAAATCATAACTGTAACACAGGGGATACATGGCTACACATGACATTCAGTTCCATTTCCTTGAACAGAGTAATTAGCAAGGGAGCTAAGGTCAGAGTTCAGCATCTCCTCCCAAAATACACATCAAAGTTAGAATTCACATAGTGGGACTGCCAATAGACGACCGCTTTCCAGATACACTAAGGGAAACCAAAATTGTGTCTTGTCAACTCAAGAGTCTTATATTTATACATCTATGTGTATGTGTGTTTCTGTGTGTGTCTGTGTTTCTGTGCACATACATACATATGGTATATCATACATATATACCCTAAATATAATGTGTGCATATATATACTTTTTTGAGGAAATACATCATCTATTTTACACAAACCCCAAACATATGCTTATATGAAGAGAATATAAATACAAAAAGAATACCTACCCTACGATTTGATTAAAATATTTCCTGTAGCCATCTAAAGTTTCATGCTGCAACAAAACAAAAAACAAATAAAAGTTTTGAGATGAAAACCAAGTAGGCTCAGGATACAATGAGCTGCCCACATATAAGCCCCTTGAGATAACGTCAAAATTTCCCATGAGGCAGCTCCTTGAAGAAAGCGTAGGTAGGAGTCCTACCATGTTGGACGGGGGTTGAAGCACCAGCCGGGCCTGTTTCCGCCTCTGTTTCCTGTAGTAGTTTTCAAAGGTTTCCCGAGCACCCTAAAAAACAAGACAAGAGGATCGGAGTGTTTGGCCAGGCCCATCATCCCCCCCCCCGGGTGGAGAGACTGCAGACGCAGCCTGTCAGTGTCTCTCTAAATAACCACTTGTGTCTCCCCCGCTTTCCTCACTGAGAGAGGGAGGAAGATAATGGGTTATTTTTGTGTATGTGAAGAACAAAGGAATGAAAGGTTTTCCTAATCCTAATGAAGACCTGTCTCACTTTGATAATCTTTTCTTGCACTACTCCCTAAAATGAAGTTCCTTTGCTGCCAGGATTTAGAACCACCCCCCCCCCCCCCCCACAAAAACACACACGTAACACAAATCTAACTTTTGTCTTATCAAGGCTCTTCTTGGTCCATTCGTCCTGCGGCTCAATTCCTTTCAAGCCTAGGTCCAGACCTGCCTCTTCCACGTAGCCTTCTTAAACACACCTAAGCCCCCAGGCCCCATCTCTCCCTTCCCAGAACTCCTGAGGCACACGAAGAGCAACTGTGCAGTAGAAGAGAGGCTGTCTTATGTTGTCTAATGGAAACTCCAGCAGCAGCCTCTTATTTTGACCAGCCAGTTTTCTAATGGGCTCTGAGGACAACTTATGCTCAACCGAGCAAAAGCCCCATGATGATGACGTTTGAGAGCAAGAAAGGGAACTAAAAATACGTGGACATGTCCAACTCGACCACAGCACTACTTACTGAGCCGCCCTTGTGTGAAAGTGCATTCACTGCCAGCCTGGTGAAGGGAAGGGACACGTAATCTGAGCACTGGCCATGTGCCAAGCAGTGCACGAAGCATGGGGGTATAAAGGAAGGTAATAACCCAGGCACTGCCCTCAAGGAGCCCACAGTCTAATGAGGGAGACATCATGCAAACGATTATGCACAAACAAGACAGAAACAGGGTAAATGGAAGGTCATCTCAGGAGGAAGGCTCTAGGAGTTGGGAAAATGGGGAAGGCCTCATGCAGAAGATAGGACGTGAGCAGGACACAAAGGGTATGAGATTGGGGAGCATTCCAGGCATGAGGGACAGCCAGTGCAAATGCGTGGAGTGAGAAGATGCAGTGTTGTGCGTGAGTGCAGCCGAACCACACATGGAGAGGAAGGAAGTAGAAGAAAATGGGAGATGGAGAAGGAGGATAAGGTTGTGAAGGCTTTAAAAACTATCCATCTATCTGTCCATCCATCCATCTATCTACCTACCTAACCATCTACATATCCAAACATATACGTAAATGTATGCATACATATAGAAATATACGTATGTGTGTATGTATATTTGATATCAGAACTAGTGTGGAGCTATTGGGAATTTACTGAATTGGAGGAGTAGGGGGGAAGAATGTTGTCAGATGAATGCTTTGAAATCACTTTGAAGGGAAAATGACTTTGGCAGGTGAGTGAAAGATGGATCAGAAAAGGAAGAGATTTGAGGCAGGGACCAGCCGGAAGGCTAGTACAATACTCCAGGTGTGAGGCGGTGATGGCCTGCACCAAGATGGTGGCTGAGGCTGTAGGAGAGATACTTTACGAGAAGGCAGAAATGACAAGAGGACTGGATGTTGGGTGAGTATGAGTGAGGATCTGAGGATGTCAATGAGGCTGTAATGGGGGACTAGCAGAGGTTAGGGTGAGATATATAGACATGGGGAACCCATGGGAACTGATGATATAATGAAATGGCACAGTTTAGAGGGAGAAGAAAAGCTGGCCAAAGGCAAAGCCTTGGGAGATACCCACAGTTAATGAGCATGACACAGTCGAAGAACAAGCGAAAGGGACGTGAGAAGGAGCCGTCCGACAGGAAGAAGACCTAACAGAGCACAATGTCACAGAGACCGAGAGAAGGGGGCATGGCCAGGAAAAGGGGGCAACTGCCAGGGTCAAAGGCTGGAGAGGGGTGCTATCTCACAAGCGACAAAGATAACAGAAGATGGCGACACGCACTGTTGGGGAGGTTGTGGGAAGTTAGACGTGCTGACGCATTGTTGGGAGAGTGTGAGTCAGTATTACCATTTTGGAAAGGAATTTGGAGTTATGCGAAGCGACTCAAATGTCCGTGCCTTTTGACCCTGAGATTCCATATTACTAAGAAATAATTGATGAGAAGGAAGTCCCATAAAAGCGAAAATATTTATAGCAGCACTTTTTGTGGCAGCAAAGAACTAGAAACAACGTAGATTTCTATTGATTGAGGAATGTTTAAACAAATTGTGATACGTGGATATACTATTACTGTGCTGTAAGAAACAGTAAGTATGATGAATACAGAGAAACATGGGAAGATTTACACAATATGATTCATACACAATGACTACACAATGTAATGGGAAGAATACCACAAAGCAATCAAAAGTTAATACTGTGAAATTATGAAGAACAAGCCTGGCCCCAAAGAACAGATGTAAGAAGAGGCTTCTATCTACTCCCTTATAGAGGTGGGAGATCCACTGCTGGGGTATACTGTATAAATTTTCAGTTTTTTTCAATATACTGATTTTGCTGGGTTTTCTTTTCCCTCTTCTTCCCCATTTAATTTTTTAAAAATGTTATTTGTTAATATGGGATGGGGTTGATGGGGTGTACTGGGAGAAATTTGGATGATATAATAAATCTATCAATAAAAATTCTTTTTAAATAGAAAGTTAATGTTATAAAATTACAAGGAGTAAGTATGATCCCAAAGAAGGGCTATGAGAAGACACTTTCCTGCCCCCACCTTTGCAGAGGTGAGGAGTCCACTGGTGTGGTACACACTGCATCGAATGTCACATTTTTTCAGCACAGTGATAAGTTCTGTTGATTTTTTTCAATTTTTTTCTCTTTTTCTTAAAACAAAACCCTTGTTATATAGGGATGGCTCTCTGGGAAAGAAGGAGGTGGACAGATGCAGGAGGAAATTTAGGAAATGTTAAAAAAAAAGGACATAATAAAATTAAGTCTCACATGTTTAGTTAATGGCATAAGCTAGGACCAGCATCAAGGCTTCCAGACCTTTAGTACAGTGGTCCTTCCATAATATCATACTAAGCAGATCTCCTTAATCCCTATTCATTCATTCACTCATATACAGGGTTCCATCCGTGGAAGGTTCTATCCATTCAATAAACATCCTAAGTTGCTTCATGTGCTAGGTGCTAAAGAGGCAGAAGACATA
This sequence comes from Vombatus ursinus, assembly GCF_900497805.2. Taxonomy (NCBI): domain Eukaryota; kingdom Metazoa; phylum Chordata; class Mammalia; order Diprotodontia; family Vombatidae; genus Vombatus; species Vombatus ursinus. Next base: position 1,710,666 of record NW_020954615.1, read on the forward strand.
AGTATGATGCCTGCCCTCAAGATGTTTAACATCTTGGTTTGAAAAAAATCAGTACTGAGTAGAGGGAGAATCTGAATGCTAGAAAACAAGAGTGGGGTGAGGGTAGGGGAAAGATGGTCCCTGAGTTCAGTGACCAGCACACCAAAGCTGGATTTCATGCCAAACTTAACACAAATCTATGAGAATGAAGCTGAGACAGCTCTCTCTGAGTTTACACCAAAAACTGGGAAAACGTTCTTGCGCACACTGCAAAAGAGCATTCCAGAAACAAGACGTCAGTTTCTGAAGCAAGCACCTAAATGAATACAGAGCCTGCCCATAGCCAAAGATAGACTGGGGAAAAGGGCGGGAGCAGACAGCAGCAAAGTGCTAAGAAGTCAGTCTACCCAGACAGTGAAGCCGAGCCCAGGATTATCACCAAAGAGCAGGAAACGAAATCCTGGAAACTGTTATTGCCCAGTTTCCACTTTTCAACTAGGGCTGCTGGTCTTAAACCAAGAGGTGATTTCAAAAACAAGGGATAACTCAAGGGCTTAAAGATTCTAGGACACTATGGTGCCACCATTATTTCTGGTGTTATGGTCTACCCAAATGTCAGATTATTTAAAAAAAAGAAGCACAGAAATAAAGACCGATGAAGAAAGTGAAATTGAAAATTTCATTAAGTCACAATTTAATGAAGCAGCAAATTTCTTGACTTATGAAATGAACAACTAAAAATTCTATTAAGTTTGTTAAAGTAATCATATAGAATGAATAAATGAAAAGCATTTATTAAGCACTACTTATGTGCTTCATGTGCTGGTTGCTGAATAAACAATAAGGCAGTAGGGACACTGCCTGTCCTCAAGGAGTGTAACATCTGGGTTTGAAAACAGAGTTCAGTTACCAGCACAGAAGATGGACACTCAGAGGACAAATATAAAAGTGGGGAAAAGATTCTGCTCTAAAGAAGTTCACATTCCAATGGAAAAGATAATACACATAAGGGCCTGGTGGAAACTATGGTCTGGGACCTCATAAAAATGGCAAGTGGAATGATAAGGCAGTCCCCCGAGACGCCCTTTTCAAGACTAAAATTCTAGAAGAAGGAAAGGTAGAGGGGTCAGGAGTAAAGAAGACACAGATGAAGTCACTTAGCTTGCAACAGTAATGGTCTCTGGTTTGGTTTGGAGGGTGAAGTAACAGCAACAAGGTAGAAAGTGGCCTTGGTGAGGATGGAGGTGCAATGGTAGAGTTACTAATGAAGGAGATACATTGGCAAGGGAAACAAAGACCCCCGGGGGAAACAAGCTTATCCAGGTTCCTCTGCTCAGTCTAATACAACAGAATCATCACAGCCTCGATATCTTCATGACGCTGCTTAAGGACAGTCCTATTCCCATTTAGAATAATCTCTTACAGACACTAACTCCAACATCTCAAAGAATCTCAGCACTGGAAGAAATCTCACAGGCCATTTAGGCCAAACCAGTTCCCAACCGAATACTTGAAGAGAGCTATCAAGCTCCCCCTAAGCCTCCTCCTGGGCAAACATCCCTTCCATTAATCACTTTTCATATGGCATCAACTCTTGGCCCTTCAATCAACAAACAAGCATCTATGAAACACCATGTGCCAAATGCTGTGCTAAGCACTGGGTATCACCCCCCTCCCCTCATCTCCCCTCACAAAAAAACTGTCAGACACAAATGGAACAAAGAAGACCCATGGAGCGTGAGAACGTGGCCTCGGCAGGGAAGGTGCTAGGGACTGGGAAGAAAGGAGACCAGCAAAGGCCTCCTGCAGAAGGTGGCGCTTGTCCTGAGTCCTAAAGGAGTCCAGGGACGCAAAGAGCTGAAGATGAGGAGAGGATGCCTGTGTGGGGCAAGCCCGCACAAAGGCAAGATGGGATGTGAAGAGTCAGAAGGCTGGGCTGGCTAGACTACAGACAGAGAGGACAGCGGAGATTCCAGAGATAGGAGAGGAGCAGAGCGTGATGGGCACTGGCCTCCAAACAGAGAGCTTCTAGACTGGTCCCTCAAGGGAACAGGGAGCCGCTGCAACTCACTGAGATGCGGGGCTGCCCTCTCGTAGAGACAGTCTTAACAAAATGCAGCACACACAACTGAACACAACATTCAAATGAGAGACTGCCAATACAACAGGCGGAACACAACAGGACTATTACCTCCTTATTCCTGGAAGCCTTAATGTCTGCCCCATCTCCCTTAAAGTCTCACTTCACATCTCTCATATTTCTTCTCTTTTCCAGGCTCAACATCCCCAGCTCTTTCAACTGGTCATCACATAGCAGGCTCTTGAAGAGCTCCACCATTTCTCTCCAGCTTATCACTATCCCTCCTGAAATACAGCGTCCAGAAATAAACATACTACTCCAGATTTGGGCCGGCAAACTACCAACTTCCTGGTCTAATACTCGATGCCTCTCAACACCTGTTAAGGTCACTTTACCTGCTCTGGCTGCCATATTATACTTTTCACAAATATTGAAATTGTAGTTCCCTAAAACCACCAGTTTCAAACAAAGTATTGGCATAACGCAACATCCCAATATTACACTTTGGAAGTTAAATGTTGGGCCCAAGTAGAATACGTTATATTCATTGAAATTTCATCTCATTAGTTCGTCCAATGTCCTAAACTGTTAAATTATTTTTGTTTAATTAACTGTATCACCAAGTTATATATCATCTGTAAATCTGATAAGCAAACCTTTAATGGCTCTATTAAAGTCATTGATAAATGTTAAACAACATAGGGCGAAGCCCAGACCATGGAACACTCCACTACAAGCTTCTTTTGCAGGTCATTTTGACTATTTTATGACAATCCAAAGGCCAACTACCCAACTAGTTCTAATCCTCTGAACTCATATGAGAACCAAGAAAACAGCTTTTCATCTTGCCCACAAACTGAGCATAAAGAGATTGGCCAGTGGTTTGTAATCAAGGTAAATTATACCTGTAGCGTCTCCCTAGTCTGACAAGCTAATAACTGTTAAAAATGAAATTAGCTTATCCTAGCATAAATTATTTTTTGCCAGCCCCTACCATAATTATCTTTACAATGGTGGGTAGATGCATGCTATATACAGTGGAGAACTGATACTGAGAACTTTCAATTGAACAGGAGACCGAGACAGGTATCTTGAACTCTTCCGTGTAGATGAGCATGAGGGTCCCCTTGCTTGTTCTTACTTTTCAGCAACCCTTGGTCAACACATGGAATGGCTCCTAGAGATGCAAGCTTTCCCCAAGTTGGGGAGAGAAATGAATGCCAACTGATGCTCTCAGCAGAAGAGAGAGGCCTGGTCTGAAATCTCTGGGAAAGGCAGTGATGGGCATTTTACTCTGAGCCTTCCAGCCAACTCAGGGAGGAAGAAAGGCCACAAATGATCATCTGAGTTAGAGTATTGCTGAGTTCTCCACTGTTCCGAGAAGTAGGTACTCAGGATCTTGAGGCAGAGCAGAAAGACCTTTTGGGCCGTGGGGGAGATGTTTCAGTAGGCATATTGCCCAAGAGGAAACAGACTTGTAGAACTGTCACTGACCCATCTGGGTGTGTCCCTAGGCTGAACCACCACTTAGGAAGTGCCCAAGCCATCGTGCTCCCAACTCTGGCCCTCACTTTTCAAACTTTCCAGCCCCCTCCAAGAAGCATTCTCTCTCCCGCCTGAGAGCCTCTCCCCGCCCCCACCTCAACTCCCCAGCTTCTTTTTCTGGATGGTCCTCCTCACTGAATATAAGTTCCTTGGGAGCAGGAACCATTTTCGGGGCTAGTGTTTGGATCCCCAGCTCGTGGTGCTTAGAACATATTAAATAATAACTAAATTCTCATGCTTAACATCCCAACATTGAACAACAAGCCTGTGCTCTTCTCCTCCTCTTTGGTATGGGACTCAAGGCTCCAGCCCAGTTCCAAGGATTCCAAGGTCCTGCTTCTTTCCTGTCTCCTGTGTGACATTTTTCCAACCCTGACCTAGGTCAAGATTCTCTTCTACTTCTTCTTCAAAGGAAAAATTCATACTTTCCAGCAACATGGACAACAGAAAGCCCCTTTTTCTCTCTTCTGGGAAGACCAGCTTGCACTTTAAGCAGAGATAACAGTGATCTGGCTATGCACCCATGAGGCCACTACAAAATTCCCACTTGTTTTCCATACTCTCTGAAAGCAAAATTCAAAGTCCTTTGCTGTTCCCCCAGCCCTGCTGCGGTCACTGCTCTGCGGACCTTTACTCACAGATTGCAATCTCATTTTGTTCACACCTTCCCAGCCACACCCAATGGCCTCTACCTCTTCTTCCTCTTTCTCCTGCTTTTCCTCTTCAAATCCCTCTCCTGTCTCCCAAAGTCTCCCTCAAATTCAATCTTTGACTTTCTTCATAATTCCTTACACGCCTCATCCTTCTTCAGCTCGTCCCTGACCAGAGCCGTCCGTAGAATATTATTCCCTTCCTGTCCCATTTCACCAGAGTCATGTTACTAAATGTCAAGTTCATTATGTACACTAAAAGGTTCTTCATTTCAAGGTTAAGAGCCCTAAAGGATCTTTATTATTCTAGCATGATGTTACATATTCAGCAGGTTTCAGATCCAAAGTACACTTTCCTAAGAATTTAAGAGAAAGGCACCTTCCTAATTAGGCCATAATGCACTAATTAAATTATCTGCTGAAAATGACAAGAAAATAAATGAAATGAAATTCTATATTTAAGTCAAAATAAAATCCTTACCTAATTCTGAAGTATACTCATTTTTAACATTTTAGTTACTTCTTCACCAGGGCAGACAAAGACTAAAAGCAGAGATCATCTCAGTCTCTAAGTCTACCTCCCTCATTCCAACAAATCAGTCCAGCTTCTCTCATGGCCGCTGGATCAGTTCACCTTTCACTGGGCCAAGTTTGTGAATCAGATGTAGGGAGGCTGGATGGAGGACAGCTCCAGCCAGTCCTCGGCGGGCTGAGTGACGCTGCTATCAACGCCCAGGGCGGTCTCTAGATCAGCCACACAGATCTGCCCCTTGACCTCCAACACTACTCCAGCAGGCACTTTCTTGAGGACGAAGTAGAAACAGAAGAGTACAGAGAAGGAAACTAAATGACGCCTTCATAACATCTGGCATTAAGGCTGCCCTGAGTGCCATGTAGGAATCCTTGTGTTAATCCCTACCCACCACGTCCCTGAAAAGTCAGAACGCTCTGTCTGGCTGCTCGCACCAGAAAGGGGACCGACATTCCATGTATCTGCTACATAAGCTCAGCAAAGGCAAGAGGAGTGTCTGACACCACCGAGGACAGGTTTTCCTTGGTTTGGTTGTTTGAAGTACTAAACAAGTGGTTCCCAACCCTATAAAATCGAAGGACTCCTTTTTAATACCGAAATTTTTTACAGATGCTCATGTAATATTGGTTTTATTATTTTATTTTTAATCTGGACTTCTGATTTAAATGGCATAGGGAATTCCATGTGAGGAAACTTCTCGTACCAAAGCAAATAAACCGATGTTCTATAACTTACAGACGTAGAGATCTGGTCAGGGTGCCGAGAAGTTAAGTGACTTGCCCAGAGTCACACAACACAGTCTATGTATGCCAAAATCAAGACCTGAACCAAAGAGGGGGGAGGGAGGAGAGATTAATATTTATATAGTGTCTACTGTGTGTTAAGTGCTTTTTACAAACATTATTTCATTTATCACAACAACCCTGTGAGGTTGGTACTGTTACTGTCCTCATTTTGCAATTTAGGAAACTAAAGAAGATAAGTCAATATTCTATAACTTATAGACTTAGAGATGTGGTCGGGGTGCTGAGAAGTTCAGTGACTTACCAGATTTGAACTCAGGTCTTCCCGACTCTAGGCCTAGTACTCTATCTACTATACCACCAGCTGCCTAACTCCAAGACTGGCTCTTTATCCACTATGCCTCCTACTGTCTCTCTTAATTTTTACTAGTAATAGCTGTTAACTGAGAAAATACATTATATCAAAAGGATATAATTAATTCAACAATGCTTTAAAAGTGATTTATATCTTATTCAGCACAACAGCCTCTACATACATTTGAAAAACTAGAGTCTGAAGCTCATAGTTTTGGAAACCACTAAACTGAAACATCACTTCCCTACTATCCAAAGAAAAGAAGGGCCATTCCTCATCGGACAGGTATTAAAATGAAAGATGCTAATCTCACTGCAGTGCTCTAGGTTTAAGGGAAGGGAAGGGAACAGAAGAGATGATGTTGCAAAGTCACTCCTAGTGTTAGGATGACAAGGGGAACAATAATTTCTTGTTCTCTGCTATTGGAGTAAGGGTCACAACTGTTGGGACAAGATATTTCCCTCACATCTGGGCTTTTAAACACTTAAAAAGTAATGTCCCCTGACCAAGGTGAAGAGCATCCTTCTTTCATTATCCGCTCACTGTCCAATTTCCACAGGCTTTTAGCGTCTCTCTCATGCAGACATTCTGCTCGATGCTTGGGGTGGGAGACAACACAAATGTTAAATAAGTAAGACACAGTCCCTGGCTTCATTAAATGGATAATCCAAGCAGGTTCACCATTTAGAGTCATATGGGGCCACAAGGCAAGAGAAACTCAGTCCTAAGAAAATGGGACCAATGTGTAGCACAGCACCCTCAATTTTATTAATTCCTCACAAACATATAATAACTAAACAATCTACAGCCCAGTTTTGCCCTCTCCCCAAACTTAGGCACTTGTCAGACAGGAAATCTTGAGGATAGTATGTCTAGAATAAAAAGTCCATTTCAGGGTTTCATTTTAGTCACCAACACTCCCACCAAGAAGTGTGTGACACTGTTGGTGGAGTTGTGAACTGATTCAACCATTATATAGAGCAATTTAGAACTATGCCCAAATACTGATATCAGTTCTTTTCTGGTAGCAAAGAACTGGAAATCGAGGGGATGCCCATCAATTAGGGAATGGCTAAACAAATTGTGCTATATAATTGTGACAGAATACTATTGTGCTATAAGAAATGATAAGCTAGATGCCCTCAGAAAAAACCTGGAGACTTACATGAACTGATGCAAAGTAAAATTAGTGGAACCAGGAGAACATTTTACAATGACGGTACTATTGTAAGATGGTCAACTGTGAATGACTTAGCTATTCTCAGCAACACAATGATCCAAGACAATGCTGAAGGACTTATGATGAAAAATTTGATAAATGATCAAAGGATATGAACAGGCAGTTTTCAGATGAAGAAATTAAAGCTATCTATAGTCATATGAAAAGCTCTAAATAACTATTGACTAGAGAAATGTAAATTGGCTAACATGACAAAACAGGAAAATGATAAATGTTGGAGAAGATGTGGGAAAAATGGAACACGAATCCATTGGTGGTGGAGTTGTGAACTGATCCAACCATTCTGGAGAGTAATCTGGAACTATGACCAAAGGGCTACAAAATTGTGCACACCCTTTGACCTAGCAATAGCACTTCTAGGTCTGTAACCCAAAGAGATCATACAAATGGGGAAAAAGGACCCACACGTACAAAAATATTTATAGCAGCTCTTTTTGTGGTGGCAAAGAATTGGAAATTGAGGGGCTGCCCATCAATTGGGGAATGACTGAACAAATTGTGGTAATGAATGTAATGGAATACTAATGTGCTATATGAAACGATGAGCAGGTGGACATCAGAAAAACCTGGACTTACATGAACTGATACTGAGTGAAGTGAGCAGAATCAGAACATTGTACACAGTAACAGCACCATTCATTGTGCGATGCTCGACTTTGATAGACTTAACCCTTCTCAGCAATGCAAGGATCTAAGATAACTCCAAAAGACTCAAGATGGAAAATGCTATCCACATCCAGAAAAAGAACTATGGAGTCTGAATGCAGATGGAAGTATACTATCTGCTCTTTTTTTGTGGGGCAGGTTTCTTCTTTCGCCTGGTTCCTCCCATTGGTTCTAATTCTTCTTTACAACATGTCTAATGTGAAAATAAGCTTAACATGAATGTATATGTAGAGCCTATATGAGATTGGGGTGGGGTGAGGAGAGAGAAGGGGAGAAAATTTGGAAATCGAAATCCTATGGAAATGAATGCTGAAAACTAAAAATTAATTAATTAATTAATATTTTTAAAAGAAAAAATGTATCCATTCTCAGAGAAAGAATTGATGGAGTATGAATACAGATCGAAGCATACTTTTTTACTTTATTTCTCTTGGGTTTTATTTTGGTCCAGCTTTCTTTTATAGCATGACTAATATGGAAATATGCTTTGCATGACTACACATGTATAAACTATATAAAATTGCTTGCCTTCTCAATCAGAGGGGTGGGGAGGGAGGGAGAGAATCTGGAACTCAATTTTAAAAACGAACATAGAAAACTGTTTTTATATGTAATTGAGGAAAAATAAAATACTAAATTATAATGAGGGATGAATGAATGAATGAATGAATGAATGACATTCAACAACAGCAACAATAACAAAAGAACTGCTGTGACAGCCAGATCATGTAGAAAAGAAAGTCCATACCCAGTGGGAGGAGTGTCTCGTTGTCTGGTCATTCTCAGACTCCTCAGTGATGACACTTGCTAGGTTTTCAAGTCACAATCTATGTAGCACTGCTTTCTGTTCAAGGAATCCTAGGAGCAAGGGCTGGAAGGGACTTTTAAGATCTCTATGATCTTAGTGCAACCTCCAAATTTTACATATGAGGAGGTACAGGGAATTGCCCAAAGTCACACAGGTAATAAATGGCAGTTGTTTATAGTCAAAAAATACATGTATTCCTTTGATTTTGTGTGACATTTTGAGCTTCTTAAAGCATTTGCTGATATCTAAAGAAAATGCTGGCTGCTATGAGACTGTTTTAGATCCTTCAAATCACATTGCCCATTAGCCAGCTGTCCACTCCAGACACCCTTCAAATCCTTCCACGCCTGCAGCTGCCTGGGCTACTCTACTGCAGGAACCAGTCCTACTACAAAAGATCTATTTCCTCTTCCCTCCCCATAGCTCTGAAAATTTCCCCTCAAACATCTCTCAGAGAAATTCTTACTGTTAGAACTATTCTCTTTGGTGAAAACACTGTCACCTTAAGTCCCCTGCTAAAATGTAAACACTTTAAAACCTGGATTATCTAGAAATCCTCTAGGAATGAGTCAAACTAAATAGCTGAATTTTGTGGAAATCATTCTGAAACGTGTCATGTGCTTCCTGAGGCTACAGAACACAATGGCACATTTCCATCAAGACTCAGGGCCATATTCTCCTTGGCTTTTCTTCCTAGCTCTCTGACCACTCCATTCCAATCATGTGTCTCAACCTTCCTCACCTCGCCCCAGACCTATTTATTGAGGCCTGCCTCAAGTTTCTCCCCACCAGTTAGCCATCCACTCAGCTGCCAAAGAGATTTCCTGAAATTCAGATCTGATCATGTCACTCCCTTCCCTAGAAGCTTTAAGAATTTCCTATGAGTTCTAAGAAAAGATAGGAACTCCTCTGCTGGCCCTCTAAATCCTTCCTAATCTGATCCCAGCCTATTTTTCCCATCTCATTATCCATCCCTGCTATTCCTGATCTCAGAAGCTCATCCGAACTGGCCTTCTCCCTGTTGTTTGCTATACCTTTATACTGGCCATGACTGGGGTGCATTCGCTCCTCCCCTCTGCCTCTCTTCCTTCAAGATGTGGCTCATGCAGAAAAGGAAAATTACAAAGGCTGGCAGGAATGTGGAAAAGAAGGACACTGATGCACTGTTGGTGGAACTGTAAACTGATCCAACCATTCTGGAGAACAACTGGGAATTCTGCCCAAAGGGCTATAAAACTGCACATACCTCTTGACCCAGGAATACCACTACTAGGCCTGCATCCCAAAGAGATCAAAGAAAAACAGAAAGGACTTATATGTACAAAAAACATTTACAGCAGCTCTTTTTATGGTGGCAAAGAATTGGAAATTGAAGGGTTACTCATTAATTGGGGAATGGCTGAACAAGTTATAGAACATGACTGTGACAGAATGCTGCTGTGCTGTAAGAAATGATGACTTGTATGCATTGATACAAACTGAAATGAACAGTACTAGGAGAACACTGCACACAGTACTAACAATATTGTAAGGATGAGTAACTGCAGAAGATTTAGCTACTCTGATCGAGACAACCATCCAAGACGATTCCAAAGGACCCAGGATGAAAAATGCTATCCACCTCCAGAGAGAGAACTGATGAACTCTGAATACAGATTAAAGCATACCTTTTTTTAAAACTTTATTTTTCTTATTTTATTTCATTGTTGGTGTTTTCTTCTGCAATGTGGCTAATCTTGAAATATGTTTTATATCACTTTACATGTATAACTGATATCAAAGAGCTTGCCTTCTCAAGGAAGGGCGAAAGGCAAGAGGAAGGGAGAGAACTTGGAACTCAAAATTTTTAAAAATGATTGTTAAAAACTGTTTTACATGTAATTGGGAAATACTTAATGAAATACATAAAAATATATTAACATTTTTTAAAGATGTGGCTCACGCCCATCTTCTTCCCCAAACCTTTCTTTGTTCCCATCCCACCCTGTACCCAAAATGCTAGCATTCTCCTTCCCTTACTGCTCAGGATTTGGGGGGAAGGGAGAGACTTGAGAGGCATATAGACAACATTTTTTCTGTTGTCTCTCCTGAAAGAATGTAAACAATTTAAACATGAGGACGGTTTCATTTTTTTAGTATTTCTACCCTCAGTGCCCAGGACAGTCCCTGGAACAGAGTAAACACTTAATAAATATTTTGTGAGAGACCATTCTAAAACTCAATTATTGTACCTTCTGATATCCTTAGGGTTCAAATGGCCTAAGATTGTTGTGCTTATTAAATACTTGTGTCTGCTTTTTATAGTTTTAGGGTCTCCTCCTTTGCTGTCAGTGTGCCTGCCTGAAGCAGCCTCTGTCTCCACTTTGAATATGATACTTTTGATATGCTATGGGCTTAGAAACCAGATCCCCAAGGCTATTGGGATTGTGTGCTAAAGAGTAAATAAATGAGCTTTGAGAGCAGTCCTGAGGGGACCAAATTATGAGCTTTAGTTTATGAACTGTACCGTATCCATGTGGGCTGCTGCTCAGAGACTTTGTGGTTTTTCCTTACTTTCAGATTTGAGACTATGTTCTTAATAAGTTATCGGTGAGCTAAATTCTGGATTAGTAAGGTATGTTACTATATGCTACTTGGAAGAGGTAAGATTATCCTAACTATTATCATGATTTAGTTCACCAAATCTGCTGGGGGCAGAAAACAAAACCAATAAACTGTAAGACTTGGAGATGGCCTCAGTTATCTTATTTCTAAAATGTAGGGTGATAGAGGCCCCACCCAGCATAAGAGCAGGAAACTGGATCCAGAGCTTAAACCTGGGTTCAAATCTCAGGTTCGCTGCTTCGTATTACCTAGGCAACATTGCACCAGAAACGTTCCTTTCCTCTTTAATCCTCAGTCTCCTAATCTGTAAAATGAAGGATTAGGATAGAGGTTTTCAAAGGGCCCTTCCATCTCCTATATATTCAATAATCACTTATAACTCAGACACCCAAGCATTCTGACATTTGATTTAATATACATGAGGTGAGAAAGGCCTGAAGTATGAGGTGCTCCGAGGAGGGAAAGCCCAGACTGGTTGTAGGGACAGGAAATACTGGGTGCAAGCTGAGGCCAAAAGAGAATCCAACAAAGAGAGAATATAAGTGGGACACCAAAGACAAACTTTCCCCACAACTTAGCTGAACCTTGACTCTAGAGGCAAGTTCCATTTCCTGAGACTAAGGCTATTCAGTCTCAGGTCAGATGATAAACTTCAAGCAAAAGGAATCTGAAAAAAAAGGACACCCTCTCAGCGGGAGAGTTTTTTCAGCAAGCTTAGTCCTATTGGCCCCAAAGCAAGAAGCCTCCTCTAAATGCTTTCTATCTTTGGCCTACGCCTATGGAGGCAAGGATTTATGGCTGACATCCTCCATCTGAAATGCATCAGTCTCAGCTGCACATTCACATGACCACAGAGTTCCTTCAGAGCAACAGGAGGCATTCCCTACGCTGGATATCATCTCATTCCCATTTGTAATAACTCAGGAGAAGGAAGTTAAGGTCTGTGGGAAGGGGATGCCCTTTTTGTCTGTTAAAAGAGATAATCAGGGTTAGGCCTCAGGGGCCAACCTGACTCAGATGATCGGCCCCAATGGCAAAGAGGAGGGATGCTCCACAGGTCTTTTCTTCCTCTTCTCGGCAGTCCAAACCCAAAGACCCCATTGCAATACCAGCAATCACCAAGGCTCTGTAACCATTCAATTTGCTTAGAATTGTTTTCCTACTCATTGAAGACAACAGTGAAAGCCCACCCAGGCCATTCTACCCCTTACTTTACCTGCCACAGCTCTGCTCTAATCTGTTCATTCTCCATTTTTCAACTGCCCTTATGGAATCAGATTTAAATAAATAGTGAGTGAGAGCACTGTGGGTTATGAAAATGTCCTAGCGCCTAGGCAGAGGGCGGGAGGAGGGGGAACCCCTTGTCACAGCATCTTACATAGAGGTCATATGGGCCCTTCCTTTTACAGATGAGGAAATTAAAGCTCAGAGAGAGGATGGGGAACCTTGCATCGCTAGTCACACTGGGCTGAAGGATAAATCAGGCCAGAGATAATGATGTGTTTTTCTTCCGCAAAAGTGGCAAATGCTTTGCCAAAGAGACGTCAAAATAAGTATGATCTACTAAGGCCTCATGGACCTTGTCAGTCAAACAATTCTGAATTGAGGCTAATGAAAAGCCCAAATGGACCTAACAGACCTTTCCCCCAAATTTTGTTCACACAAAGAACGTTCAGAAAGGTTACACTGGACTTTTCACAGGGATCCATTTTTTTTAAACCAACATGGCTCATTGTCCATCTTGCAGAGGCACCATCTCCAAGTTTAGCTCCCTGACACAGACTGACCCAGGAAATCATGCCCTCACACAGACACAGAACACTCCACCCCAAACATCTTCTCTCACCTTCCTCTTAATGGGAAAAAAAAAAAAAGGGCGAGAAGCAGACAACAGTGTGTTCAAACAACAGGCCAAAGGAGTCCCTTCAATGCTCACCTTAGAGTGTGTACTTCCTAGCATTAGGTTAAATATCCCTCTGGTCTAAAGCTTCCATCCCTGAAGGATGGAGTGGAGGGGGTAGAGTCTGTGGGGATCTTTTTTGTTGTTTTAAGGAATGCTGTTTTCTTCTCCTCCCCCCCCCATCCAAGTACTAGAACCCTTTCCCAGGTCAACTGGAATTGGAGGTAGCAAAGGGGGTGGGGGCACAATATCAGGGTAGGGGGGAGATAAACCATTGTTCTTCCAGCTTCGCCTACAGGAAGCAATATTTTCCATTTCGCCTGTGGGCAAGGCCTGTAATTTCACCACCCTGGCTGCAGCTGGAGTTCCCTTTTAACTGCCTGGGCATCCAAGTGAAGACAGGTTTATTCAGAGGAAAAATACAGAAAGAGCCATTTTAATTTGCCTGCATGTGAAAAGGGGAGCACTTTTCATAGGGCCCCATAATGACGTTCAGCGGGATATTACACTTTGCCATATGGCTAATTTGCACAGCAGGCCAAGGGCATGATTTTCTTTCATTAGAACTGCCCTAAAGACCAGACTTCTTGCACATGTGGAAAGCATGAGTCCAAGACGCCCCCTACTGCTCCAAGCCAGGAATTTCGGGGTCAAGCCAGCTACAATGCAGCGCCCAAAGAGGACCGGAGGGGTTCCTGGGCAAAGCTAAAAAAGGCCACAGCCAAAGGCGGGGGAGCCAGCTCTGTTCCTTCTTTCTCTGAGGATCTAAAAAATATCCGAGATGCTCTGGCAGCAACAGAGCCCAAGTCTCTACAAACAAAACTACACTCGATGAGAATTAAAAACCAGTTAGAGAGCCCTGAAATCATGTCATGGATAAACATCATCCCTCACCAAAAGTCCCCAGTCTTTAAAATTCACTTTTTCTTCATTCAACACGACCCTACAAGAACTGCAATCCTCCTTCCAAGCGGGTGTAGGCTGACTTAGAGGAAGCTTTACGTGGTAGAAGAGATGGCCCTTGTACCCTGGCTGTCTTAGACCTCCTTCTCTGCCATAACCCAGGCCTAGAAGCCTGTCCCCTTCAAGGCTTGGAGAGGAGAAAAGGAAAGGGAAGGAGGGGAGAGGAGAGAAGAGGGAGAGAGAAAGAGAGAAGAGAGGAGAGGAGAGGGGAGGGGAGAAGAAGGGAAAAGAAAGGAAAAGGGAAAGGGAAAGGGAAAGGGAAAGGGAAAGGGAAAGGGAAAGGAAAGGAAAGGAAAGGAAAGGAAAGGAAAGGAAAGGAAAGGAAAGGAAAGGAAAGGAAAGGAAAGGAAAGGAAAGGAAAGGAAAGGAAAGGAAAGGAAAGGAAAGGAAAGGAAAGGAAAGGAAGGGAAAGGAAAGGGAAAGGAAAGGAGAAAAGAAAAGAAAAGAGAAGAGAAGAAAAGAAAAGAAAAGAAAAGAAAAGAAAAGAAAAGAAAAGAAAAGAAAAGAAAAGAAAAGAAAAGAAAAGAAAAGAAAAGAAAAGAAAAGAAAAGGAGAAAAACCAACTGATGTCTAAAGATTATGGCCCACCAGTGCCCTGCTTTTGAAGAAAGTAAACATTGTGATTAACAACCCTAGCCTTTGTAATCAGCTTCCCTCCTTCCAAGACAGAGTGTTAATTTATTAAATATCTTAACAAAGGGTCTTTTATTATCAGACTTGGTTTGGCTGGCTCCTTTCATAGCATTACCAATTACAACTAATAAAGCTTTAATTGACGACTGCTTTTCGTAACCTCTGACCCGAGAGGATAAACAGTGGTTTGGTAGTAGCGAAAGGGTAAACCTCAAAGGGACTGGTATCTTAATCAAGCTTAGCAACCTAAACTCCTTAAAATTACAACTTACCGATCTGCCCAGAACAAAAACCCGGACTTCCCCTGTGATTACAGCAATTGATCAAGGAAAGATTTGAATTTCACTTTCAAGAGCAGAGTTCCTTTTTGTGGGGCTCCCTAAGGCACGGGGTCTCCCAAAGGTTGGGACTCTTCCTGGGTGAATTAGGCCACGCCTTGGATGTGTGACTCCTGGCCTGGGCTAGGGACGCCAGTGCTGCTGCTGTAGAAATGCAGAGATGAGACACAGAGCCTTCCCCTCCACTGGCCCTTAGTCCCACAAAGCCCAAGGCTAGAAAGGATGTGTGATTCAGGAAATGAACCTAGGTGGCCCATCCACTGAAAATCTTAGGCTCCAGATGCAACTATCCTCCCCTAACTTGGGCTGGACTTTCCAGGGAGCAAAAGCCAAGACTCTCCAAACTTACTACACAATTGCTCCAAACTCCAACTACCCATTTCTGGGATCAGTCCTTACTAGCTGTGATCCCACATAAACCATAAATGCGACTTCTCAAGTTGAAAGATGACAACTTTCCAGCCAAACTACATTTACATTACCAAAATGGGGAAGGGATGTGACTACTGATTGAAAAGTTAATAGGGGAAGTGAAATTATTTTAAATGGTATTTAAAATTATTAATAATAATAATAATAATAATACCACCTAACTCTAAGGAATTCGGATCATTTGCTAGGCCTCACAGAATAGACCACAGTATTTAAGCTAGAATATATTCAAGTCATTTTGCACCTGGGAAATGGAAACGAGGAGGGAACGGTGACTTTGTAAGAGGCACAAGCCAGATCAGTGCCAGGCCAGGAAGGCCAAGAACCCAGTGTTCAGTGCAGGGTTTCTATCAGGGACTTTCCACATAGTTAACTTAAGATTTAGACATTCTAACTTTGAAAAGAAATAGTGAAATGAAATCCCTGCCCTGAAGCAGGAAGAGGAAGGCTCTCAGTTATCTACAGAACAGCTTATATTTACATGGTATCTGAAAGTTTTAAGAGTGATTTAAATTCACTGTTTCATTCAAAATGAGGTCTTCTAGATTCCAAAAGTCTATTCACTGTGCTACGCTGTACTCAGTTATCTATTAGACTGAAGACCAATCAGTGCATATCTCATACACCCCAAAATGTGGGTGGAAAAACTGACAGAGGATGAGCTGTGGAGGTCAGGGAATGGCTCTACACTGGGATAAGAGTCAGTCAAATAGCATTTAAGTACTGCAGTGTGCCCAGCACCGTGCTAAGCATTGGAAGAGAGATGATAATACAAGGGATGCCAAGGAAAGGAAGAAGCTAAATTTGTTTTGCTAGTGGATTTTAATGAGAGCAAGCTCTTACCCCAACACTACAAACAACTATATTAATAATTAGAAATATACTACTGTGGTTATTAAACTCTTCAGTGGTATATAAACTCATGCAGAGATTAACAAATCAGAAAATCTAAACAATGGAAACACTTCAAAAGTGCAAGCTTTGCTTTTAACAACAACAGCAGAACATCTTAATAATCCAAATTCATGCTGTAAAATATTGAAACCTGGAAACGAGGCATAATGTTAACTGGATTCCAACATAGAATAGGGTTGACTTCACACTCTCTGACAAGGGTTGTTTGCTCAGAATAACTATATCTTCAGCAGTCTAGCTCGTTATACACTTAGGCTGCTCAGGATCTGAACACAAATAAGTGTGGAAGCAAAAAACAAACAAGCAAACAAACAAACCTCACTAGTGCAAAGATGTGAGCTTTGACAAGAAAGTGAACAAAGGAGAAAACTTTTCCCATTGGCTTTGTAGGGAGTATTATACTGGTGATCCAAGACGGCACTCTGGCTTTGAAGGCATGGGCCTAGGGCTGAGGTGGCGCCTGGTAAATAGTACCAGTAGGGACATACAAGAGACATCTGCAGTCATTGTTTGTTTGTTTACTTGTTTCTTTCTTAGGAAAGAGAAGAAAAAAGTACAGGGACATCACCTTTAGGGAGAAAGAGAAGATTTTTCTCTCTCTTCCTCTGATCCATGTAACTAAGGAATGGACTTGAGAAAAGGGCTCTTTCTTAACATGTACTGAAATATAACAATGCTAGAGACCTATCAACCAATTCAACTCAACAAATATCTCTTAGGCATGTATTATGTGCACAGCAATGTCCTAGGCACTGGAGAGAAAAAGATGAAAAACTGCCTTCAAAGTTGTGGAGGAGAGGAGGGAATAAAGCCAAGAACTTCCTGAGTCCCTCCTATATCCCTAGAGATTAAGTGGTGAATGTCCACAGTTGGGAAAAAATCCACCCACATAAGAGTAGCTAGTATCTCTATAGCGCCTGCAATGCGCTAAGCACTTTACAAAGATGATCTGATTTGAGCCTCACAACAGCCCTGGGAGGTAGGTGCTCCTATTACCCCCATTTTACAGATGAGGGAACTGAGGCAAACACAGGTTAAGTGACTTGCCCAGCATCACACAGCTAGTGAGTGTCCGTGGCCAAATTTGAACTTAGGTCTTCCTGACTCCAAACCCAGGCATCATGAAAATGCATTAATGCAGGGCCTGGTTACACCTGCAAGGTCAACTCTCAAAGTTTGGTTGTTTGGATGAATCTCTTCTGCATTCTTTTAGTCCTCAGTGCTGGTCAATGACGGAAATTACCTGAATTTGTACTACGTATTTTTAAGCCAAGTGACTTTGTTAAAGAACTGATAGCTATAATGCAAAATGGGGACTTATTCAAGCTTTCAAATTATTATGCCTCATGCATAGATGGACACTTGTGTGTGTGGTTTACACGTGTCCACATTCCAGTGTTCCATGGATGGGGCCAGGATCTTACCAGGCTGGGCTCTCCTCATGATGGGTGACTCTTGTCCATGGTCTTCTGAAAATCATTCATAGAACATGCATTCATTGCAATGGAGGCCTTCCTCTAGTTGTTTTCACGGATACCAGAGCAGACTGAAAACTGTGCCAGTGCTATCAGCAGTACTTCTCCCTAGCTCTGTGACAAGTACTCTTTGATTTTCCTCAATGGAGGCAGCTAGGTGGCTCAATGGATACAGAGCACTGGGCTTGGAGTCAGGAAGACCTGAGTTCGAGTTTGGCCTCGGACACTCACTAGCTGTGTGATGCTGGGCAAGTCACTTAACCTGTGTTTGCCTCAGTTCCCTCATCTGTAAAATGGGGGTAATAGGAGCACTTATCCTTCAGGGCTGTTGTGAGGCTCAGATCAGATCATCTTTGTAAAGTGTTTAGCACAGTGCCTGACACATTGCAGGCACTATAGAAATGCTAGCTACCACTATTATTATGGCTAGATCTTTTTATAATAACACATGACATTTTCATTACACTATAAATTTTAAAACTACTTTCCATACATTACTTCATTTGCACTTCACAATACTTCTATGAGGAAAGAATATTATTATGTCAATTTGACAAATGAGGATATGAAGATTGGGAAGGTTAAATGACTTGCCCCTAGTCCTACAGCTAAGAATTTTGAGAGCCAGAATTCAAATCCAAGTCTCTCCTAATTCCAAATTCAACACAGGTTCCACCACACCAAGTTGCCACTCCCATTACCATGCCAGTGATGACTATTTTTATCGCACGGGTGTAGCTGGTCACTGCTGCCTTTATACACCCACCAAACACATTCTGAATGCTCTTAAGATTGACTAAAATTGATTTGGCTGAAAGTATAGTTTTCAATGATTCAAAACCATATAATCATCTCCATGAAAATACTGGTATTGAAAAGGTGAGTTTTTTTACCCCAAGGCCTTCAAAGAATAAAAGAAAAATACCGCCTATCAAAACAGCAATGGCATCACTTATCATGGCAGCAAAAAAAGGAGAAAAAAAAATGGTCATCAAGCTGGTATCTGAATGGGACGGAGTATTATTGTACCATAAGAAATGATGAATATGTACACAGTAACAGCCACATTGTGCGATGACTGACTTTGACAGACTAAACTCTTCTCAGCAATGCAAGGACCTAAGACATCTCCAAAAGACAAAATGCTGTTCACATCCAGAGAAAGAACTATAGAGTCTGAATGCAGATGGAAGCATACTATTTGCTCTCCTTTTCTTTCGATGTTTTGTTTCTTTGTTCTCATGGTTCCTCTCATTAGTTCTAATTCTTCTATACATCATGACTAAGGTGAGAACATTTAATGTGAATGTATAAGTAGAGCCTATAACAGATTACACACCATCTTGGGGAAGGGGGAGGAGAGGAAAGAGGAGAAAATTTAAAGCTCAAAATCTTATGGAAGTGAATGCTGAAAACTAAAAATAAATAAATTATTTTAAAAAAAAGAAAGAAAAAGAAATGATGAATATGAAGAATTCACAGAAACATGGACCTCTAGAGAATGAAGAAAACTGAATCAGGAGAACAATATATGCAAAAACAATCATGTAACAAAAACAACAACAACAACAACCCCAACACTATGAGGTTGGTGAACCTGGATAAAGTGCAATGACTAATACTGGTTCCAGAGAAGAGAAAATGAAATGCACCACCCTCCTCTCTGAGGGCACCAGTAACGACAAATGTTGCCTGGTTCTGTGTAACATTTTGTCATTGGTACGAGGGGGGATTCTAGTAGGAGGAGGATTGGGAAATGACAGTATAATAAACAAAAGATATCAAACAAACAGACAAGATGGACATTTACAGTTGTACAGGTTTTCACTCTAACTGTTCACAGTCTGTTGAATAGGAATTATCTAATCGTTCTGGGGGATGGGTAGGCCAAAGTCTGCCATGTTCCAGGGCTGGATGTGTCTAGCATTAGGTCATCTGCAAACAAGAATGCCTGGAAGGCCTTGCCATCTAGAGGGTAACACCACACCCTCATGACAGTGGACAGCCATCCCATGGTAACCTTAGCAGAGAACAGGAACCAGAACTACACAGAAAGGACTCTGATCTGGGTCACGCACATGGCTCAGACTCCAGATCCACGCGGATACTGGGACATCCTGCAGCAGCACAAAGGACTCGCGGTCCATTCCTTCTACAGATATGACTCATCATGACAATGATCCTGGCCGACATTTACAAACGATTTTCAGAGATGCAGAGGGCCCATATTAACTGCTTCCCGCTTTCCACCCAGCTGCTCGACTACTATGCCATGTCTCATCATCCATCCCCATGTTTACATGAGTGAGGAGATGTGGGGTGCCACACTGAGATACCACCAGGCAGCATTACAGGGGTATAAGCCTGTCCTTCTCACACGTATGTCATGCCATGACGCCATCAATGCCACATTGCCTCAACCTTTTTATTCTGCTCTATGTCTTGCACGTCGGTGTTAGGAATGTTGCTGCTGTTTTTATCTCATAAGAGGGCAGGAATGGCGTGTGATTCCTTTTTGCACAATGACTAACACTTAAATAGGCCCTTAAAAAGTTCAGTTCAACAAATATTCATTCATTCCCTATGAGCAAAGTACTACGTGTGCAGAGTTTTAAGGGATTCAATCTAGGGCCCAGAGACTGGATCCCAATTTAGCATTCAATCGTGGCAACCTGGGTTGAGCTAATATCTGCGCTCTCCACTGCCCCTCTGGTAAAAATGGTGACATGTTTATCCAAACAAGATAACTTCCTACCCCTCCCAACAAAATTGCTAAGAGCACTCTGTACCACAGAGCCCTGCAAAAAGACAAATGAGCGAGGCAGTTCTAAGAAGGCGTAGTTGCAACAAGAGCCAGAGTAACAGGGTTCCAGATCCTGGTTCTGGTGCTTCCTGAATGACCCTGAACAGTCAGTCAATCCCTGACCAACTCGACCCAAACAAGTAACTTCTCTGTGTCTTAGCCTCACCTTAAGATTTCTACCCCAGACTCCTCCAATCCTATGGGTGCCAGAATTCTGTGGGAATGTCAGAAAGCAGAAACGGCCCAGTTCATCCATCCACAGAGCCTGTACTTCTGCATCGGCCCATTCCTACCATCCTCACTATCCCGCCTCTGCCACTTTCATTCTTTCCTGCCCAATTGGTCTGTCTCCCTCCCTGGCATATGAACACCTTCCATAATGATGAGGGACCAAAGGTGGCTAATTTGAGAAAGGAAGCCCAGCCTAGTGCTGAAATGAAAAGAGGACAACAGATTATGATCTGCAGATTGCAAATGATGAAAAAGGATCTAAGTTAAAAACTCTAGATCATACAAATGAAAAAAGGATCCATATGTACAAAAGTATTTATAGCAGATCTTTTTGTGGTAGCAAAGAATTGAAAACTGAGGGGATACCCATCAACTGGGGCATGACTGAACAAGTTGTGGTATATGAATGGAATGAAATACTATTGTCCCATAAGAAATGATGAGCAAGAGGACTTCAAAACAACCTGGAAAGACTTGCATGTCTGATGCTGAGTGAAGTGAGCAGAACCAGGAGAACACTGTGCACAGTAACGGCCACGTTGTGTGATGACCAACTTTGATAGACTTAGCTCTTCTCAGCAATGCAAGGATCCGAGACATCTCCAAAAGACTCACGATGGAAAACACCATCCACACCCACAGAAAGAACTGTGCAGTCTGAATGCAGATCGAAGTAGACTATTTGCTCTCTTTTTTTGGTGTTTCGTTTGTTTTTTCTTTCTCATAGTTCCTCCCATTAGTTCTAATTCTTCTTTACAACATGACTAATGTGAAAATGTTCAATATGTATATGTAGAGCCTATATCAGATTGCACTCCATCTTGGAGAGGAGAGAGGGGAGGAAGGGGGAGAAAACTAAAAACTCAAAATCTTATGGAAGTGAATGTTGAAAGTTAAAAATAAATAAATTAACTGAAAAAAAAAACCTCTATAGCCTCCTGGTAAACAACATATTCTGTGGAAACAACATATTCTTAATATTTATGAGGTATTCAGCACTCTGACTAGAAAACATATCTCAGGACCACTGAAAGACCACAAAGCTACAAAGAGTTAAAACGAATGCTAAGCAAGGGTATTATCATGCTGCTTAATGTTCTTAGCGCCCTTCATCATTCAAAGGTTCAGAATAATGGACCAACACACAGAAAGTAGTGGGTGACAAAGGAGGGCGTTCTGTCTCTGGAAGATCACTTTGGGAAAGATACAGAGACAGGAGGAGGAATGACATGTTCAGGGAACAGCCTGCAGGCCATGTGGGCTCCAGTAGGGAATGCA
Source organism: Vombatus ursinus (assembly GCF_900497805.2). Taxonomy (NCBI): domain Eukaryota; kingdom Metazoa; phylum Chordata; class Mammalia; order Diprotodontia; family Vombatidae; genus Vombatus; species Vombatus ursinus. The sequence goes on from NW_020954615.1 coordinate 1,732,836, forward strand.
TGAAATGACAGTAGAGAATCAGTTAGGAGCTGGGCTGGGGGGGGGGGCTTTACACGTCAAAGGGAGGAATTTGCATTGGGTCCTCGATACAGCAGGGAGCTAGTAAGAATTTCTCATGTGTGTCAGTGGGGCGAGTGACCCAGTGAGATCCATGTTAGGAATCTGTCAGTTTTGGAAAGAGGAAAGAACAGAGATGAAGATATCCATGAGGAGACCACTCAAATGGCCCAGACGAGAAGGGATGAGGGCCTTAATTAGGGAAGGGTATAGAGGAGTAATGAGAAGGGGACAAGAGTCAGATTTTACAGAGACTGGATCACCAAGAATCGGCACGTGCCGGAACTGAAAAGGTAAAGGACAGCAAAAAGTAAAGCACGGCTCCAAGGAGGAAGACCTGGATGACAAGAAGGATGGTGGGGAGGATGGCGGTGCCATCCACAGAAAGAAGGAAACCTAGTGTAGAGATAAGTTTGAGGTGAAATGGAATTGGTTCTTTTTTTTATAAACTGAGTTTAAGAGTGGCAGCCCAGCAAAGTGCTTAAAAAGCTGGCCAGGCTCAGGTCCTCACCCTGTCTGTCCCCCCCTCTGCCCCCATGCACATGCACATGCACATGCACACAATGCTCTCAGGTGCTAAGACTCTGAGCTGCAGAGGAGGGGCTTAGCCCCTGGTTAAGGACTGGCAGAGTGAGCTTCCTCATCCTGGCGGGATATATCCTGATGAAATCGTAGGTCCGATACCTTGCCTCACCTCAATGGAACATCCAGGTGCTTAGGAAAGTGGCACTAAAGTCCAGGGTGCCCAGAATAATTGCCACAGAATTCTTCAAAAGCAGTGCTGATGGTAGGCACCAAAGATACTCTTGCAGGCAGACCACTGAGAGGGACAGTGACAAAACTGAACATAAGCAGGCAAAGCCCTCTTAGGCAGCGTGAGGCTGGCAGGTCCTGGTGCCACCGCTTGTGGAAACAGGCAAGCCTGTGGTGGTGGCTGCTTCAGGCAAGCCCTGATGATACTGCCACTCGAGCATGGCCACTCAGCTCGGTCACTGTGAGTGACCGGTGTGGGCAGGGCAGAACTGCCTCAGAGGGAAATGGGGTCTGTGCACCCTTTCAGAAAGGAGACAGAATCAGAGAGACCTGGACAGCCAGGTCAGCTCTCTGCTAGCGTCATGACTCCCACAGCCTCCGTCTGCACCTGGGCATGCCGTGGGAAGCAGGGTAGCGCCAGAGCAGGGGAACTGACAACTAAAAACAGCCCTTCAGCGTGGACTTGGGAGAAGGCACCTAAGCCAGGTGCAGCTAGGCAGGGCGGTGCCCGCCCAACAGGCCCACAGAGAACATGGACGATGACACCCACACATTATTACACCTCCTCCCAAGCCAACACCCTCAAGCTTTGGAGCAAATCACTAGCAATATGGCCTATTTTCTCTCTCATAAGAAGGTTTTTCAGAACCCAAACTCAAAGTAGCTAATGGTGGGGTCTTCCTCCGAGCCCTTTCTTCTGACTTGCAGGGGTTCATTCTTTTGGGTACTGAAGTCCTCTTTTTCCAGAAGCTACAGCACAGAGTTTTCATGAAATGTTCTTGCTCCCCAAACCCAAGAGACTAAAATGAGTGCAGAACAGCATTGATGGATGCTTTCAAAGTGCCACCAAGAATGATTTTCATAAGAATAGGCCTTTTACAAAATCACTACAATTACCTCTCCAGAAGGCATGCCAAAAATAGTACAGTTAAAGAAAACTAGACAAAAGAGGAGACCTGAATCCAAGGCACAGCTCCTGGGATTCTGTGACCCTGGGCAAGAGCTATAACTTCTCTAAGACTTAGTTTTCCTATCTGTAAAATGGAGAAAATAGCCAATTAATCAGCAAGCATTTATTAAGCACCTACTATGTGCCAGTCATAGCACTAACTGTAGGGAATATAAAGATAAAAATTAAAATAATCACTGCCCTGAGGGAGCTTATAATCTAAGAGGAGAGATGGCAAGCAGATACATGTGCTTCTAAAAACACATTTTAAAAACCACCTAAAAGGTAACATTAAGGGGAAAGGCATGAGCAACCAGGTCAGAAAAAGATCCCACAAACAGCCTCATGAAGAAGGTGCATAGACATTGAGTCTTAAAAGACACTGAGGATTTCCAAGAGGAAAAGGTAAGGAATGAGAGTACAGCAGGCATGGGGCACAGCCAATGCAGATGCACTGAGGTGGGAGATGGACAATAAGAGGGTTGTTTGTTTTTATATTTTTAATAATATTTTATAATAGTAAAATGGTTTTATAATAATATTTTCTTTTCCCTCAATTACATGAAAAAACAATTAACACTCATGTTTTTTAATGAGTTACAATTTTTATCCCTCCCTCCTTCCCTTTTTCCCATTCTTGAGATGGTAAGCAATCTGATACGGGTTATACAAGTGCAATCATGCAAAACATTTCCATAGCAGTCATTATGTGGAAGAAAGAAAAAAGATAGAGGAGAAGAGAACAGCAGGGGGAGGAGTGGGGGGGAGGGAGGAAGGGAGGGAGGAAGGAAGGAAGGAGACTTCAGTCTGTATTCAGAGACCATTAGTTCTTTCTCTGGAGATGGATAGCATTTTTCATCATGAATCCTTTGGGACTGTCTTAGATCATTTTATTGTTGAGAATAGCTAAGTCATTCACAGTTGCTCATCATGTAATATCACTGTTATTATATACAATGTTCTCCTGGTTCTGCTCACTTCACTCTGTTTCAGTTCATGTAAGTTTTTCCAGGTTTTTCTGAAATCATCTTGCTTGTCATATAATATAGCATAATAATATTTCATTACAATCACATACCACAACCTGTTCAGCCATTCCCCAATTGATGGGTATCCCCTTCAATTTCTAATTCCTAGCCACCACAAAAAGAGCTGTTATAAATATTTTTGTGCAAAAAGGTTATTTTCCCTTTTTAGAAATCTCTTTGGGATACAGTCCTAGCAATGGTATTGCTGAATCAAAGGGTATGGCACAGTTTTATAGCCCTTTGGACACAGCTCCAAATTGCTCTCCAGAATGGTTGGATTAGCTCACATCTCCACCACCAGTGCATCAGTGTCCCAGTTTTCCCACACCCCTTCCAGTATTTGTCATTTTCTTTTTCTGTCATATTAGCCAATGTAATGGCTATGAGGGAGTACCTAATTTATATTTCTCTAATCCATAGTGATTTAGAGCATTATTTCATGACTATAGACAGCTTTGATTTCTTTGTTTGAAAACAGCTTGTTCATACCCTTTGACTATTTATCAGTTGGGGAAATGACTTGTATTCTTACAAATTTGGCTCAATTACTTATATATTTAAGAAATGAGACCTTTTTCAGAGATACTTAGTGTAAAAATTTTTCCCCAGTTTTCTGCTTTCCTTCTAATTTTGCTTGCACTCGTTTTGTTTGTGCAAAAAAAACTTTTTTAATTTTACCTAATCAAAATTTCCCATTGTACATTTTATAACGTCCTCTATATCTAGTTTGGTCCTAAATTCTTCCCTTATCCATAGATCTGACAGATAAACTATTCTATGCTCTCCTAATCTGCTTATGGTATCACCCTTTATGTCTAAATCATTTATCCATTTTGACCTCATCTTGGTATACAATGTGAGATGCTAGTTTATACCTAGTTTCTGTCATACTGTTTTCCAGTTTTCCTAGCAGTTCTTGTCAAATGATGAGTTTTTGTCCCAAAAGTTCGAATCTTTGTATTTATCAAACATTAAATGACTATGGTCATTTACTACAATGTATTATGTACCTAATCTATTGCACTGACCCACCACTGTGTTTCTTAGCCAGTACCAGATTATTTTGATGATTACTTCTTTATAATACCATTTGATATCTAACACAGCTAGGCCACTTTCCTTTACATTTTTTTTTCAATGATTCTCTTGATATTCTTGACCTTTTGTTCTTCCAGATGAATTTTACTTTATTTTTTGCTCTATAAAGTAATTTTTGGTGGTTTGATTGGTATGGCACTGAATAAGTAGATTAATTTGGGTAGAACTGTCATTTTTATAACGAGGGTTACTTTGGCTGGCCTGCAAGATGCACAGAGGGGAGCAATGGACAAAAAGACTGGAAAAGTGGATTAGCACTTGCCTACAAACAGAGCCACATTAGGAAGAACTTTAAATTCTAAACCAAAGAAGGGTAGACTGAATCCTACATTTTCATAGTGGGAAAAATTTGCACCTATACCCCAAAAGTCATTTCACAGTATACTTTTGGACCTGCTGATACCACTGCTAGGCATATATCCCAGAGAACTCCAAGAAAGAAACATACATATAAAACTATTCCTAGTATCAGCTGTTCCTTGATACAGCAAAGACATGGCACAGCTGGATGCCCATCAATCGGGGATGGCTCCACAAACGATGGTGTATGACTGCAGGGTAGGGACAGGGACCTGTCTTTCATAGGTATAGGAAGCTTACATTAAGGAACTTTATCTACCAAAAGGAAAAAAAAAAAAAAGAAGAAGACGGCACTTTCTCTGCAATTAGGATTCCAGAAGACTGTCCTTTCTTTCTAGGATGGACTACAGGGGTAGAATCAGACATATACTTTCTCATCCAATCCAGATGTGGACACGATTTGTTTGCATAGGCTCATTTGATACAAGGGAGGCTTTTAATTTTTTTATTAAGAGGGACGGCAGAATGGGTATAGCGGTAAATACCAAAAAAACAAAGAAGAGTACCAATAAAACATTTTAAAAATACACAGAAACAACAGAACAAAGAAGACAAAAGGGGACCCAGACAGGCAGAGCAATGTTAGAACTCGGAAGTTAAATCTAATACACACTTAAAAATAATCTGTATGTAATAAATCTGTTCTTTGTATATGGAAATGCTCGTGTTTGGTCATATGTGTCAAGTTCATAATAATAATGTCTATGATATCTACCTGACCGTATTGTAAAAATAACCAGAGATAATGTAGATGAAAGTAATCTGAAAACAAAGTGCTACTCCTCCAACTCAAGTCTGAAGTATTTACGATTATGATGAAAATACTCATTTCCCAAGGACAAAATATGTAAACTACAAAAGTATGGTAGCAGAAAATAAATTATGCTACGAAAGGAAACCAAGTCAATCTTCTCAAAGAAAATAAGAAGAAAATTAATTTTTCTGATTGACCAGATAGTTTTTCCCACTCCAAAGCAACTAATAGATCTCTGAGGGAGTGCAGGAATTGCTACCCAAATCAAAAATGGGTCAGTTCTTTATTCAAACATTATTTCAAGGAAATTCCCACCCCCACACCCCCCAAAAAGATGTATTTTCAGCAAAGGTGGTACAAAGCAATGGAACACTTTTTTAGAGCCATTTTTTACAGGTATTTGGAGGGCTTTGGGGGAGAGCTCAAACAAGTCCCTGCTTTCACTCCACCATCTTGACCCTGCAACACTTTTTTTTAAAATCTAGATTTCAGAGGTTTTTTTTTTTTTAAATCAATTACATTCTAGAACTCAAATTAATCTATAAAGCAATAATCATCAAAACAATTTGATACTGATTTTAAAAAATCAACAGTAGTTGGGTAGAAAAAAACTAGAGAAGTTAAGATAGGAAACAACCAAACTCAACAATCCAGTATTTGATAAACACAAAAACCTCATTTACTTGAGGAAAAACTCCTTACTTCACTGAGTCAGAGATTTAGAACTGAAAAGGACCTGAAAGCCTACCTAATCCAATGCCATCATTTTACTTTTGAGGAAACTGAGGTCCCAAGTCACACAGATAACAAGGAGTAGAGCCAAGATTTGAATTCTGGACCTGTGTTTATACAACATTCATCACAATATACCACACTGTCTCTCTTCCTACTTGACGTGAATTTCTAAAAAATCTGAAAAACAGTCTGGCAGAAATTAGGTTTAGACTAACCTTATGTCACATGCCACAATAAACTCAAAATGAATATGTGAACTAAATGGGAAAGATGATACCATTAAAAAAAAAAGAAGAAGAAGAAAACCTTTCACAGCTATGACCAAACAAGGATGGCAGGTGATCACAAAAAATAAAATGGACGGTATTTCCATTTGGTAAAATGAAAGATCCTGTCCTCCAAAAAAGAAAAAAAAAAGCAACTAGGATAAGATAGGAGGCTTTTGAATTGCTAAAAAAAAATATTTGCATAAAATAGCTCTGAGTGGTAATTTGAGTGGATGGCTAAGAGGATGAAGCACAGCCTACTTTGTCCACCACACCTCCTCCACAAGACCTAGAAAATATGACAAAATTCTGACTGAGAAAGCCAAGAAAAAGTCACATTGAGCCATTTTTCCAGCCCAGAGTGGCTTGGGAGAGAGATAGAGACATCAGCAGATACTGGGGTCTGGCCAGGAGTATGCTGTGGCATGGAATATTCCAAAACCCAAGGACTGAAAGAGGGCTGACATTGGGCACCAGGGCATAATGCACCAGGCTGGAAGAGGTGTCAGAGGATCCACGAACTAGCACAGGGGACAGAAATGGGTGTCATCTGGCTGTTCTGCTACTCATGGTCCAATTCTGGGTTACATATCCAGGACAAAGAAGAATGGTTCAAGAGACGTAGTCACTACTGGGAACACGACCTTTTTACTGAGGTAGGAACAAGTTCCAGAAGCAAATTATGTGAGACTGACCTCAGGAACACAGAGGGAATTCACTTTCAGCCTACAGCCCAGGTTGAAGCCTGTGATAGAATGGCAGGGGCATGAGCTCCAGATCAAAAGGAAACCTGCTATTCAGTAGCTCGAAGCTGTAAAGTCTCTAAGAGGATAAGGATGGCCGAATCCAGGAGCAATCTATGGAAATTCTCAATAACTAGTCAACAAAACAAAATCTGGGTCAGAACAGTGGAGGACCAGACCAGGATCACATCACTCTGGGAGCACTGAAAGCTTGTAGGAAAGAAGAGGACAAAAGATCAGACCAGAAATTCTCCCTAGCAGGGTGCAGAGCCCAGTACTAACATAAAGTCTAAAGTCAAGAAATAGGCTAGAAGAATGAGTAAACAAACAAATCTTGTCATAAAGAGCTATTACGTCAACAAGGAATCTCAAGACACTAACACAAAAGAAAATCATTCTAAAGCATCTGCAAACAAAGCCTCAAAGAAAAATGCAGCTGGGATACAAGTCCAGCAAGAATTCCTCAAAGAAATAAATAAAGTAAGAGTTTTCTTTTTTTTTCCTAAAGAACTTAAAAATTACTAAAAACAAAACAAAAAGAAATCAGAACTATGGAAGAAAGATATGAAAAGAGAATTAATAGGTTGGAACAAGAGGCACAAAACCTTACCCAATGTTATAACTGCCTGAAATCTGGAATAAACTAAATAGAAGCTAATGACTCCAAGAGACATCAAGATATATTAAAATCGAAAGACTTAAAAAAATAAAAGAAAATATGATGTTTCTCACAACAAAAACAACTTACTTGCAAAACAGATCAAGGAAAGATAATGTAACAAACACTGAAACTATCTGAAAGCCATGATGCGAAAAAAACCCTAGTCATCATATTTCATTAAATCACAAAAGAAAACTATGCAGATCATTTAGAACCAGAGGGGAACAGAGAAACTGAAAGAATCCTCTGGTTATCTCCTAAAAGAAATCCCAAAATGAAAACTCCCAGTAATGTACACCCCAAATCCAAAGCTCCCAGTCAAAGAAAAAACACTGTAAGCAGTCAGAAATAAAAGAATTCAAGCACCAAACAGCCAGAGTCAGGGACACACAAGATCGAGCAGCCACCACTATAAAGAAGTGGACAACTTGGAAGATGATACTCTATAAGACAAAAGAGTTAGACTTATAACCAAGAATTACTTATCCAGCAAAACCGAGTATCCTACAGGGAGGGGAAAAATATCTTTAATAAAACAGAGGAGTTCTGTGACATTCATATGTAGGAATTAAGAGAAACACAAAAGAGTAAACATGGACAACCAATGATAAAGGACTAAACAAGAATAAACTGCTTTCATCCTGACACATGAAGCCTCTCAAAACTCTCTCACCCTCAGGAGTCACAGAGAGAGTCTAATTAGACAGAGGGCTACGGGGTGATTTGGTTATGTACTAATGATTTTAAAAGAAGAATGGAAAGGGTAGAGAAGAGGTATATATTGGGAGGGGGAAAGGGAAAAGAAAAATGGGGTAAATTATCCAACACAAATAGGGTGTACAACTAGAAGTTTATGCAACAAGGGAAAGGGAGGAATGGGGGAAGGGAATGACGCTTGACGCTCACTCTCATCTGAAATGGTCAAAAGAGGGTAGAATACACATACACACACAATAGACAGAACTGAGTATGCAAATATATTTCACCCAACAGGGAAACAGGAGAAAGGGGGCTGAGGGAAAAGGGAAGTTTAAGAGGGAAAACAGATTAAGGGAGGATTAGTCAGAAGTAAAATAATATCTTAAAGAGGGGGTAGGGGGCAAAAAAGGAAAAATACAAGAGAATAGGATGGAAGGAAATACAGAATTAGTAATCATAACTTTGAATGTGAATGGTATGAATTCACTCATAAAACCAAAGAAGATATCAGAATGGATTAGAAATCAGAATCCAACAATATGTTGTTTATAAAGAGACTCACCTGAAACAGAATGATACACAAAAGAGTTAAAATAAGGAGCTGGAACAGAATCTATTATGTTTCAGCTGAAGTGAAAAAGGTAAGAGTAAGCAATAATGATTTCAGACAAAGCAACAGTAAAAATAGACCTAATTTTAAAAGATAAATAGAGAAACTATATTTTGCTAACTGGTACCACAGACAATGAGTTAACATCAATACTGAACATATATGTATCAAAGTCACAAGGAGAAAAGACAGCAAAACTAATAATAGGGGACTTCAATTTTTCCCTTTCAACCCTAGATAAATCTAATCAAAAAACAAATGAAAAGAAATGAAGGACCTGACTAGAATTTTAGAAAAGTTAGATCTGCTAGAACTCTGGAAAATAGTGAATGGAAATAGAAAGGAATACACCTATTTCTCAGCTGTGCATGGTATCATTCTAAAACCTGAGCATGTATTAGGGTACAAAAATGCCACAACTAAATACTGAAAAATAGAAATACTCAATGTATTACTGACCATAATCCTATAAAAAGTATATCCTATAATAGGTTTTGGGAGGAAAGATTAATAATTAATTGGAAACTAAATAACATACAAATCATAGAAGCAATAAATAATTTCATTAAAGAGAATGAAAACAATAAGATGACATAAAATTTTGGTGATGTAGCCAAAGCAGCATTTATGGGAAATTTTATATCTATTAATGTTTTCATCAAGAAAAGAAAGTGCTGACGAATGCATTGGTCACACAATGAAGAAAAAAAACACACCCAGAAAACCAACCAGTTACAAACCTGAATTAAACACTCAAATAGAAATACTGAAAATTAAAGGGGAGATTAACAAAATTAAAGCAAAAAAGAAAAAAGCCATTTAATTAATAAAATTAGGAGATTATTTTGTTTTGTTTGGTGAGGGAAGCTCAGTAAAATACTTACCTTGATTTTTAAATGGCCATTAGTTAATTTGATTTTCAAAAATGAAAGAAATCAAATTGCCAATATCAAAAATGTAAAAGATGAATTCAAAACCAATGATGAATTAAAAAAAATTATTAAGAGGTATTTCACCCAATTATGTGCCTGGGTGAATATTAACAAAAATATAAATTGTCCATTTTAACAGAATAGGAAACAGAGTACTTAGATAACCCTATCTAAGAAAAAGAAATTGAACAAGCCATAAAGGAACTATCAAGGAAAAAAATTTGAAAGATGAGATGGATTTACAAATAGATTCTGCCAAATATTTAAAGAACAATTAATTCTAATGCTACATGAACTGTTTGAAAAAATAGGAAACAGGGCCAAAGGGTCAAAGGATATGAACAGTTTGCAGGGAAAGAAATCAAAGCTATCAATAGCATTATTTTTTAAAATGCCCTAAATCCCTAAAAATTAGAGAAAAGAAAATTAAAAGAATTCTGAGGTATCATCTCACACTCATTAGATTGACAAAGTTGGCCAAAAAAAGAAAACAATAAATGCTGGAGGGGCTGTGGAAAAATTCACTGTTGGTCTGGCCATTTTGGAAAGCAATTTTGAATATGTCCCAAAAGCTATTAAACTGTACATACGTTTTAACCCAGGAATACTACTATGAGTTTAGACTCCAAAGAGAACAGAGAAAGTAGAAAAGGACTTATATGTATGAACATATTTATAGCAGCTCTTTTTGTGGCTGGAGAATAAATGGACAAATTGTGGCACGTGTTTGTGATGGAATGCTACCGTGCAGTAAGAAATGATGGGAAAGGCTTCTTTGTTTGTTTGTTTTTTAACAAACATGAGAAGACTTACATGAACTGATGCCACAAAATGAAGTGAGCAGAACCAGAACAATTCATATAAGAGCAATAGTGTAAAGACAAACATCTTTGAAAGCCTTAGGAACTCTGGTCAACATAATGAAGCCAATCACATTTCCCAAATACACATAATGAAACATGCTGTTCACTTCAGATAGAGAGCTGAAAGATTCAGATCACAAAGAGAGGTTTGGGGTTTTTTTTTTTCCTACCATGGCTAATGCAGGAGTTTATTTTGTTTAATTATAAATATATATTTGTAATGGGTTTTTTTTCCTTACTTTTTTGATGAATGGGGGCGGGGTGTGGAAGGGAGAAAACTAAGAACTGAAAATAAAATTGAATTTTAAAAATAAAATTTTGAAAAATAGCTTTCATAAGGGTTTAATGTCTAAGAGAATTAGCACAAATATATGAGACCAAGGGACATTTATCAATGCAAAATTAAAGCATAAAAATTAGCCATTTTCAAGAGAAAAAATATTGACCTCTAGCAACCAAATGAGAAATTGTTTCAATAATAGTACAATTACATATCAAAGCAACTCTCTAGTTTCACATCACACCAAGCAAATTAACAAAAATGATAGGCAATGTCGATGCAACTGTGGAAAGACAGACACACTAATATGTCACTGGGGGAGTTGTGAACTGAGCTAAATATTCTGGAAAGCAATCTGGAATTATACTAAAAAACGGACTAAAATATCCATATTCTTTGATTGAGAAATCTCAATGCTAGGCATAAACCCTAAGGAGGTCTAGGATAAAATGCAATGAATGTCTCATGTAAACCAAAAAATGTTCAGATGCACTTTTTGTAGCAGCACAGTCCTGGAAACAAAGTAGAGGTCCTTTGCTTGAGAACAGCTAAATCAATAAATGGTGTTATATAAATGTACTGAAATATTACTGGGGCAGAAGCAATGATCAACAAGAATTCAGAGAATAGGAAGACATATGAACAGATGCTGAAGGAAATACGGAGAACAAAGAAAATACTATGATGGCAGACATGGGACTTCTACATATCTTTATTTGGGAATACCGTGATTTGTAAGCTTATCAGTCCTTTGTTTCACAATAAAGTTTCCTGTTTAAAAAAAAGATGCAGTTTATCACTGTCGGCGGTGTTTAAAGAAAATACTGCTAGTTTAATAGTTTAGCATTTAGTATGGATTATTCATGAACTATCTGTCAGGCATCTGAAAGGCACCTAGGAATACAAGTACATAAAAAGGAAACAATCTCTCTACTCATGCTAACTTTCCATACTGATGGGGCTTGGGAGGTGAGGGAACTTTGGGGTGACATGAACAAGATGGAGAGTTCACAATTTTCTCTGAATCTTCCCCAAATCCCGAAACTCCTCAAAATAAGAATTATATACGGGAGGTAAAGAAGTTGCAGGGGGTCTCCACAGACATTAGGTCTGATGAGGTAAAAAGTTAATGAATTACTACTAGAAAAGGTTCACTGCTGATATCTAAGTGTTGCTAAGTGGCTCAAGAGAGAAATTAAGAATATTAAGGAAGAATCAGGTAAGATTCATAAAAGCAGAATCAATGGCCTGCCCAGCAGAAATAATTAGCAGAATAGAAAACCTTGAATCACAGAGATGGAGAAGCAAAAGTGAGAGAAAGAGTGACTAAGGTTACAAACAGAGAAGGACAATCTATGTGAGAAGGGCTTAAAATCCCACCTTAACTACCTGTGCAACCGTGAGCAAGCAATTTAAATTCTCTGAACTCTGGCTTTCTCCTCTGTAAAAGGAAGATAAGAACAGCATGTCCCGCCCAGGCTCGCAGTAGGAATCAAGGAGCTAACGGAGGAGTGTTATGTAAATGTGAGCTGCTGCTGCTGCGGCTGCTACTCTACCCTCGCTCCTCATCCTCCTCCTTGACCCTTGACCCTTACCTGACCACCCTCATTTTCCAAGGTCTCCTGCCCTTACTCTGGAGCACAGTGGGTAGACCATCCATCTGGCACCTGTGCACATGGCGTCCTGGCCTCGCCACTTACAGGGTGAGATGCCCGGGCTTCTCCACCTAGATGGAGATGTTTACCTAGATGGTAAACAGCCGGAGGGAGGAACTCTGGCTGGAAACAGCTTTGGAGAGCATCAAGTCTAAGTACTTTCACTCCACTCCACCACTGAAAAAGCAGCCTGGGGCAAAACAAACAAACTACCAACCAATCTGGACTAAGCAGACCCACAGAAAGAGGGGCAAAGTACAGCTGTTGTGCTGAGGCAGCACATGCCTCTGGAGATAAGAGGAGAAAGGTGGGAAACCAGAGGACGTGGCTAGGAGAAGGGACAAAAAGAGCGGGAGCTTGGTGTTACTGCTAACCTCATCTGAATCCAGTATTCCCTTACATAGGTTAAGAATAGGAAAATGGAATTAAGAAAACGAAATTCATAAATGATACAAAATACTTGCTTTTTATCCAACAGTTTCTTCATCTTTCCCCATTGGAACAAAAGCCAAAACGAGGAGTAAATAGTCCAACTGGAAGATGTAAGGTTCATCTCTTCTTTTCTCCTTCCCAACCAACAACAGAAGCGCTAAGTGATTGGTGAAAAGCAAAAAACCAACGCAGCAATAAGCCTGTTATCCCACAAACTAAATCATCGGCCCTCACACAAATAGGAATTGGCTACATTTAGTCAGCATCAAAGGCCTGTACTGGGAGGGCATCTAGTCAAAACCCCCTCGTTTTACAAAACGAAGCCCAGATAAGTAACTCCTTGACCAAAGTGGAAGGACTGAACCTTGAACCCAGGTTTCATAACTCTCTTTGGGCATTCTCTCCGCCATAACACCCAGGCCGGGGCCTGAGACTACAAAGCCTCAGGAGAGTGGGCAGATAATGCTTTCCAGGAGGTGTGGGCAAAAAGCAAGGATCCAAGCCAGAATGTTGGGTTCTATTTTGGGGGCCATGGCCCCCAAATGAAGGTGTAGCACAACAAATGCCCTTCTAAACCCCAGGCCCTGCTCTTCTGCTCACAGCACATTGGGAACGTGCTACCCTCCCATCCACTGAATGCAGAGAACACCCCAGTGTGCCACGAGGAGGACTATGAGGGCCAGGGGGCACGTGGGCTGCCTAGAAGTGGCCACTTTACCAGCTAACCACAGAAACCAGGCATAGAATGTACTTCTGCTGATCCTCCTGCCCCTTGTGAATGACGAGACCTTCGTGAGGAGGCAAGGGAGTTGAGAAGAGAAAACTCAATCTCGGCAGTCCAGGCTGCTTCACATTTTTCAGAAATTACCGCATGCTCAAACAATGGAATATTTGTCAAAGTACAACTTGATCACCAGAATTCATCTGTTTTTCATAACCACGTTTGACCTAAACTGCGCTGACTGAACAAGGTACCCTGTGTTTCACAGTCTGGAAAATGTGGCTCCCACCACCGTTTTCAGACCACACTAAAACCTCTGGCCTTCTGGACCACAGCCACTTGGGAACTAAGTGCATTCAGATTAGGCCAAGGATGATGTAGGCTGGTTTCCCTTGTTACATCAATAACAGATTTTTTTTTTCCCCCAAGTCATATTTCAGGCAAATTTCAGTTGTTTTTAGGTGTCCATCACAGGGAAGCCATGGAACCTCAATTTTATTTTCATATTTATTTATTTTCATTCTTTCTCTGCTGATTCTCTCATTTATTCATTCTGTCTGTCTGTTTCTCTCTCTCTCTCTCTCTCTCTCTCTCACACACACACACACACACACACAGTCTTTAACCTTTTCCTTTATTAAAAAAAAACTCCTCAAAGTTTGCAAGCCCTCTAGATTATTGAGTGTTGTTTAACAGAAGAAAGCATGACTCTGAAATTCAGAATGACAGTAGTCCAAACACAGTCAAAGCCCTTCAACCCCAAAAGGGGACCCAGGGGACCTCCTGCCCAAACTGTAGGACCAATTTTTCAAAATCATGACTAGTTATTGACAAGTGTTCAAGCTCCAAACCAGCTGTGACCAGGTGTGGATGGGTGTGACCTTAAGGAGCCTATTCTATTTCACACACACACTGGTTTCAACAGGACCTTCCTACCCCAAGAGAAAGGAACCATGCAGGACAGAAAACTCTTGCCCTCCCTCATTGTTCTGAGGAAGGGGCCTAGCCCTAGAGTCCTGTTCTTCAAGTTACCGTGCTGTCCTATCTCCCCAGAGCCATCCCATTTCTATGGGCCTTGCCACAGTCCTACAAAGTTGAGGACGTGCTTGCTCAAGGCCAGCCATTCTGGGACCCTCGGGAAAAAAAAGATGCTGACAGACAGTCCTGGAAACAAGAACTAATTGCCCAGGCCGAGTCTCCAGAGAAACTAACTCTTGTAATGAATCTCAGCTGCTGTGATGTTTTATCCAATAAAGCAAAAGTTTGTTTTTGGCTTTTGAAGGCTCTCCTTTTTTCTGTGTTTTCTGGAGTTTATGAGGGGGTGGTGCAGGGGTGGAGACATCTACTCTCAAAGAGAATTCAGTCAAATCTATGATAGGACCTTAGAATGCTCTAAATATCGTGATTAATGTTGTCCTTAATGGAAAGAGCGCACATCCAACAACGGAGGGTCCTTACCTGGTCCTCCATAAGTGGATGGATTGTTGGGCAAAGATACCAGTGAGTGACCAAGTCTAGGGAAGTTTTAATTGGCATCGGTGGAGGGAGTTCCCATACTGATAAAACCACTACCTCTGATATCTAAAAGAAACAGAAGCGTAAAGAAAAGCTACTCATTACTTAATAGCAAACCAGTCTGAAGTCTGATTATTAAAAACGCATTAGTATTTTAGGAGGTAACTCCCCATTAGAGAAGGAGGAGCAAAGAAAGGGACACGAGAACAGCCAACCCTAGCAGGAGCCCCATGGCTCACGTCTTTCAGTTCTGCTCATGCACACATTCAAGAGAGTTCATAGAATCGTACGGACTCAGAACTAGGAGGGAACAAGATAAGAGAATGTGGAATCTCCTCAGGTTACAGATGAGAAAAGCGTACTCCAGAGACACTACATGATTCACCCTAAATTAGCCAATAACGAGGGGAAAGGCTAGAATGGGCTCGAGGCTCCCGGCACATCAATTCCAATAAGAATAATACCTAACTTTTCATACGATGGGCAAATTGGTTCTAATGGCCCCGATTTGGGGACTATCAAGGCAAATCAGATGAATCCTCATTCTCAGAAGTATTGTCTTTCCCATTGTTTCCACTCATTTGACTCCCAGTGGTCCCTGAAACAGTCAAGAGAGGAAGCTGACGCTGCCCGATGAGATGGTGCCACAGGCCAAGGAGGAGGGGGATGGCCAGGAGCAGGGCTTGAGGCCTCCTGTTTCCAGGCTGGTGCTAAGTCTCCTGAGCTACCTCACCTCAACAGTCTTTAGGCTGCGGTTAGAGTTATAAGAACAGGAAAAAGGAGACAGACGCCACCACAGTTCCCAGTCCTGGATTTTTCAATTTCCCACGATTTAAAATAAATCAGCCTTCTCCCCAGGGTTAAAAAAATGAACTTCCATTGCAGCTGTTAGAACCAACCACATCTCAAAACCAGTCCCATTTGTAGCAATTACTGGAGGTTAGCAGATCAGTTTGGCACATACAGATTACAGAGCTGTGTGAATCAACAAGTTCACCTTATAAAAAGTGAGAAAACTGCCTCCCCACATGTCTTCTGGCATTTGAGATCAGCAGGCTTTGAGTACCATTGGTTACGGCTCCACCACGTGGCTCCCAAGCCTGCCGGGACAAAGCACTAAAACCAAATTTCCATCATGGGAGGTCTCAGTACTGAACTTGGGGGATGGTGAGGAGGTAGAAGGAACAGGCACAGACACCTTGAGAAATGGGGAAGTAAAAAGAAAAGAGAAAACTTAAGACATGCATGTATGCAGATTGGAGCAGCAGGGTTGAATAGGATTCTTCTCCCCTGGCCCTGAGCAGAAGAGATCCTAGAGAGGGTGGGGGCAGAAGAGATCTCTGCAGGAGCGTGAGGAGGCAAGAGGAAATGGATCCAGAAGCACCAACAGTAGGATGGGGGGATGTCGCCCAGGGAGCCATCCACACCTGTGAGCTCACTGGTGTCAGGTATTCCTCTACCAACAGAGATCAATAACTTCTGCAATGTCCTGTTGTCCTGCAGCTCTGAAAAACGGAGTGCCTTAAGCCAGGTCACCCATCAGAAGGTGTCCGAGGCACTGCTAGATTTAAGTCATCCTGGCTGAGATGGGCTTCTCGCCCCACAACCTCCATTTCAAACAGAGAGATCCCACAGCCATCTTAAACTCAACACATCCTACTCCGGACTCCTCCTGTCCTTTCACACAAATCTCTCTTCCTAACCATCGCTGTGGAGAGCACCCCCATCCTCACTTGGGTTCACCACTTCGATGCTGACCCCTACTCCTCATTCTCTCTCACCCTCCATGGCAACGGTCTCGCCTTAATCACCTCCAACTTCTTAACATCTCCTGGCTACCTCCCCCTCTCTCCTCTCACACCCTAACCACCACAGAGCAGGCCCCGACGCTGCCCACCTGGGCCACTGCAATCCCCTCCTGGTGGGTCTCTCTCCCCACTCCAGAGGCAAGCTTGACTGTATCCTCCTGCACCGCCCAATTGGCTTCCCATCACCTCCAGGACCAAACATAAAACCGTGCTCAAGTCTGGAAGTCTTTCTTAACCTGACCCCACTCTCCTCCATTTACTCTGTGACCCAGAGACACCAGCCTACCCACTGCTCCACCTTCCAAATCTGAGCATTTCCCCTGACTGTCCGCCGTGCTTGGAACACTCGCCTTTCTCCTCCTCCTCCTCCTCCTCCTCCTCTCCTGCTCCTGGCTGCCGGGACTCTCTTCAAGTCTCGGCTAAAGTGACACCTGCAAAAGGCCCTTCTCCATCCTCCCTGACTTCAGGCCTTCCCTCAACAGACTACATGTATCCCGCGTTTATTCTGTTGTATGTCGCCTTCCACATTAAAGTGCAAGAGCCTGGAGAGCAGGAACTGGGCTTTCTGTTAGTTTTTTTCATTTTTTGCCTTTCCTTGTATCCCCAGTCCATTGCACAGTGCCTGGCACATAGTAGGTGCTTAATAAATGCTAGCTGAATTGACCGTAGGGAAAGCTTCAAGGCTTGTCAAGAGCTTTACATATACTACCTTCTTGGCACCTCACCAGAAGTCTTTAAGGACGAAACTACAGGTTGGGTTGTACCTATTTTACAGATGAGAAAACTGAGACTCCAAGTTTAAATCACTTGACCATGATAACAGAGCTATTATGTATTAGAGGCAGGATCTGAACCCAGGCCTTCCTGCGTCTACTCGCTAAGCTATGCTGCCTCCATATGGTACAGTTTTCTCATCATTGGTAACATTTTCCGACCACGCCACAGGGAATGCTTTACACTTATCACCAAGAATGAAATGTGAAGATAAAGTTAAAAAGCACTGGGAGGTTAAGTGTTTGCTCAATAAACCCAAGGTC
Organism: Vombatus ursinus; assembly: GCF_900497805.2. Classification (NCBI taxonomy): domain Eukaryota; kingdom Metazoa; phylum Chordata; class Mammalia; order Diprotodontia; family Vombatidae; genus Vombatus; species Vombatus ursinus. The sequence goes on from NW_020954615.1 coordinate 1,750,792, forward strand.
CCACAAGAAGCTGGAAACAGAGCTGTGAATAAAGCCAAGATCTCTCTCTCTGTTAGATAACAAAGCCCCTCAAAGAGGTTTCATTCCTGAAGACCCTCTTTGCCAAAACAAACGAACAACCCCCCCCAATTCATTTTTCCAAGGGCTTTAACTGGATGAGATCAATTAACTTCACTATGGTGGCAGAGTGGCTTAATTGGAATTCTGTTAGCGGGAAGTAATCACAGTTCATTGAGAAACATGACGTCTACTTCCCAAGCTAGGGTCTGGGAGCCAGGCAAGAAGAGGCCCCTGGGGCCGCCTTCTAATACTTCTTGGATCGAAGCTATCTCTAGTGGGCCCATGGGCACTAAGGTCATCAGGTTAAAGGAGCAATCTGACTATTATGCAATGTTAGATCTATAGCTCCTACAGACAGGACTATAAGCCAGGACCCATCAGCGCTTACTGTAAGGGAGAGATCTCAGGGCACCGACATCAGCTCACGCTAATGGCTTTTCCTGTGGCCTTATCAATATGTTGCACAAAGTCTGGTAGCCTCAGCCTTTCCCTACAATGTGCACAGTGGTTGTGCCTCTCTCCCAGCAGGCACTGGTGGGTCTACTGGGCAAGGAGACAGTGAGATAGGGCGGGCTAGAGAGAGGGGACAATCGGCAAAGTGTCAGAGATGAACAAGGAGTTACCAAAGATTTGAGGGCAAAATTTTCCACATTTAAAAAAAAAAAAACTCTAGGGAAGAGATTTAAAACATTTTTTTTGTAGCTCAGAAGTTCCCAAGGTCACTGTGGAAACAAATCACAATGCTTCCAACTCTGTCCTAACAAACACAAGTTGGCTCTCAACACTGCAGCTTACACTTATGTTACTGAAGGAAGCAGATAAACAGGTATTTCAAGGGGAAAAATAAATTCCATTTAAAATAAAAAATAAAAACAAAACAAAAAGGGTCTGATGGAAATACTGCTTAAACCCACTCTCCTGAAGTATCAACAACAGTCAATTTCAGCTCTTATACAAAAAACTCAGTCAGAGCATCCGAATGCTTCTTTGTCCAGAAGTGCTGCTGCCCCAAGGGCTTGAGAGCCAGAAAATGGTCCTGCTTCTTCCACTTTACTGCTCCAGTGAAGACCTTCCCATCATTAGCTAGCTTTTCTTTTCCTATGTCCCAAAGATATTTCCCATGTTGTTTCAAATAAACACAATTGATGAAGAGTCGGGCCTCTTCAGGGTTTCTGTCCTTTACCAAATATTGGCCTCTAATGTAGCATGTAACCACCCAAATTCTAAAGTCAGACAAAGGGGGTATTTCAATTCCAAGGGACCACAACAGGACTAAGGGGTTATTCTGTGCCACTTTTTATTGAGTGATAGCCCACTGCCAGAGTACTAGCAGTACTTACAGACTTAATCAACAACATCTCTTCAGAGATGCAGAATTATGATTATTATAGTAAGCCACCAGGCAGAAACCATTACTCCCTTCCCTGACTACAAGAGAAACATAGATGAACAAATACCCCTGAGCATAGCGCTAAAAAAGTCATCAGCTGATTCCGCCCCTACCCTGGTCCGCCCAGCCAATCCACCCCTGAGATCCTGCACTGAGACTAGTACCTATTGCCCAGGACCCAATAATGAATATTCAAGGCACGAGAAAAGTGCCTGCCCCAGGGAAAGCTGAGGGTGTCTGTGAATTAGTACAGCACTACCCCATATACTCAACAAACAGGAATCCCATCTGACTAAAAATGAGCATTGCAGGATTTTTCTTAAGAGTTTAAAAGAATCTTAGAGATCACTTAATCAAACCTGGTCATTGAGGATATATGCTCAGAAAAGTAAAATGACTTGTCAAATACACTCAGCAAGTGAAAGAGTCAAGATTTACTCAGGTCTTCTGATCCTAATCCAGTACTGTTCCCGCCATATTCATTCTGCCAGTAAGCACAAAGCTTAATAAAGAACCATGACTAGTTAACCAAGAAAGATCAAGAAACAGGCCACTATCATCACCACCACCACCACCACCTTCATCACCATCGTCACCATCACCACCATCACTGTCATCACCACCATCACTATCACCACCACCACCGCCACCTTCATCACCATCATCACCATCACTATCATCATCACCATCACTACCACTGTCACCATCACCACCATCACTGTCACCATCATCACCGTCGTTATTATCAAAAACATTTGCTAGTATACAATAATGAAAACTGCTTGGAAGAGGATCAGGTAAGTGGGAGGGGAAAGGAGAAAGGCAAAATTCAGAGAACAGGTTAACAAGGTAAGAAATAATTAGACCTAAACTTGGAAAGAAAAGGGTGCATTCAGGAGAAGTCATGATGGCAAACGTGGTAGGGTTTTTCTAAAAACCTAGATCGTGGAAGGGAGAGTAGTCACAAGTCAAATTATTTTGACTTGATTTCCAGCACTAAAGGATGTGCAGGGGGCCTGACAGTGCACTTGAACTGAATCAGAGGGCCCAAATTCAAATCCTATCTCCACTACCTGATACATCTGTGACCTTCTATGAGTCATTTGAACTACTCTTGTCTCTGTCTTCTTGTTTGTTAAGTGAAATGGTTAAAATAAATCAAGTCCCTTTCAGCTCTAAATAACTTCTCTGGCTGATATGATGCCCAGTGGCTCAAAGTTCTACTTCTTCCAGCTGCTCCCCCCTCAGAACCCAGTGCAGGAAGATCTGCATTGTGCAGCAATGCCTCTCGCCTCCCTTTTCTTCATACAGAGGGTTGCCAAGTCACCTTGGTTGGAATATTAAGATGTGGATTCTTCCTTTCATCCACATCTCACCTGGAAATGTTCCAGAAGGAGGAATCTACCCAGGATGTTAAACGTTCAGAGGTTTTTATACAAGCATTTCTCACCTCTGGCTGATGAACACACACATATATACATAAACATATGCTACACACACGCCTACCGCCTCTTATGTTTTCCTTTAAACCAATTCAGAGACTCTTAAAATAAGAGTTGTATTGTAGTTATGTAAAAGAAACCCGGACCAACAGGTTTTTTCCCCCAACTTCTCCTCCCCAAATATCAGGTGAGCCCTAAAAGAAAACGGGATGTAGGAAAGTACTCCCACACACTCCTCAGTTCTAGACTTGCAAGGGCTCTAGAAGATGCTCTAGTCCAACACTTTCTCCCCCTCACTTTATAGAGGAGGTGATAGAGAATGGAGTACATGCACGAAACAAACTGCTTTACGGCCTCTCTGTGTGAAGCAGTGCTGAGAAGTCGGCCCCCAGTCTCAAGACTAGATGCTGCCTGCCAGGCCACCAGGGACTGGGGTGGGATGACAGGCATGCCACAGGGCAGAAGAACAGTGGCAGGCGGAGGCAAAGTTCTTCCTGCCTCTACCAGCCTCTCTTAAGATGCCCACCTTAGGGCTTCTGCATTCCTTCTCACAGTTTTTTCAAGAGCACTTACAAACCAATCCAGTTTGGGCAGGGAGGTGGTGCAGTGGATAGAGCGGATACAGTGCCAGCCACGGAGTCAGAAGACCCAAGTTCAAATTCGGCCTCAGACTCTTACCAGCTGTGTGACCTTGGGCAAGTCACTTCACCCTGTTTGCCTCAGTTTCCTCATCTGTAAAATGAGCTGGTGAAGGAAATGATAAACCGTTCCAGCGTCTTTGCCAAGAAAACCCCAAATGGGGTCACAAAGAGTAGGATACAACTGAACAACAACAACATAAGAATTTCCTTTTCTTAAATCTATGGAAGAGCCGGAGAATTTCCCTCCTCTGCCAGCCCTGTTGTTCAAAGAGCGTCAGAGATGAAGATTTGTTGTTGATCCTTTCTTATTCACTTTCTAGCACGAAGACTTTTCCATCCCGAGTCCATGCTCTTCGTCAAGCTCTCCCAGAAACAAGAATGCATTCCTTGTTCCAGAACTCTCTGTTACTGAGCTGTAACCAGACCTCCTGGTCAGAAACCAGGCCTGGGAGCCATGAGAGCAGGGCTCTGGGCTGGAGCAGCGCTGGTGCGTGGCACAGCTCACAGGAAGCTGGGCCCCTTCTCGTCCGGGAGTTTCCCTGAATACATTAAAGAATTCTCTCTCCTCACAACCTGGCCATAAGGGGAGAATGCTGGGGAAGCATTCAAAGTTACCAAATTCATCCATCAAATTCAAGATGATATCTTATTATTAATTTTACCTTCAGTCCTCCGTCCAAATAACAAACACATGAAGGCTGACTAGCGGAAAATACCTGCCAAACCAATTCTTTCTCTTTAAGTAACAACAACAGTAACTATGCCACACCACCCAACCAACCCATGAGCTCCCTGGAAATCCTTGATCCCTTCTCTTCTAAATGTTCTTAACATGAAGTTGGGCTCTGGAAGTTCATTAACTAATTCCTTTCACATTGTGGGGGATATGTCATCCAGAACTATGCCTCTGAACACACTTCCATTCCTTCCCAGCCAAAAGCCCTGCCTTGCTGTTTTTCAACAGCTATCATAGCCATGGCTTTCTTATTTTCCCAGCTGGTCAAGTCAGGTCACACTAGAAGACTTAAAATAGGGAAAGGGAAAGGGAAAGGAATCCCAAGGAAATTTCCCCTATCAGTGCACGGGTATAACACCGGCGATGAACTCTCCCCCATTCTCATCCCCACGAGCTCTTGGGTCAACATTGTGCAGCGTTCCCACTGCCCCTCCTGGACAGTGTTATGGGTAGAGGACACAGGGCTAATTTCAATCTGCGTGTGTGTGTCTCTCTCTCACCAATCTTTGATTTCTGGTTGAATCCAGGACCTCCAACTCAGGAGAATATTGTAATAGGTACCCTTTACCTCATAGATCACCAAGGCCCCTCACAGATCAAGTCCCAATCATTTCTTTCGATGCTCCTACCCAGATAATTGCTCGAGGCTATAAAGTTTTGTGATATTAATACATTAAGAGAGCAAAAGCAAGAAAATACTCCTATATTTTCAGTCCCTGAGCTTAACTGGCACTGCACCACCTGAGCAAGCCAGAGCTGTGCCAATTTACAATCTGTTTGTAAAGCTGACTGCCCAAAGCCACAATGAGGGGGAGTCCCTCATCTGCTGTAGATGGCTCCGTGGAGGCTGGTCAGCCTGCTTGCTCAGCCCATCTACCGGCAAAAGTCAAGGGAGGTAGAGGTGCATTGATGCGACACACTCTCAAATGCAACAGGCTGGACCACACCAAGCACTTGCAATCATTCCTCCTATCTTGTTAGCTTATTAGAGACAGAACCATTAAAAATATTTCCCCAATTTTCTTCTAAGTGGTTATCTTGGGTGTTCTTACAGCCAGAAATGTGCTCTTTCCCACTCTCTGATCTTCCTCCCTCCCTACAAGGTGCATGTGAAGATTCCAGAGAAAGGCCTGCCGCTCCAAGGACCGGGTCTCACTGAACCGCAGCGTGACCCTTGCCCGCTTCCTTTCCCCTCCTCGGCCCTTCCTGCCAAAGTTCAGCACTTCCTGGAAAAGTCTCACTGCTCCCTTGATAGTGCTCTTGACGGAGCTGCCAAAGGAAGAATGTACAGGTGCTTGGCCCCATCCACAAGACCGTGACCGCAGCCTGACCTCCTGTTACAATACATGAACTCTTGCCCCGCTGATAAGGTTGGCTGATACCAGTAGGATTTTTCAAATAATCCTTTGGGAATTCATAAGCAGCAGCCATAAAAGGGAGGTGACTGGAAGGTCGGTTTCACTAAAAATAATAAATATTGCCATGTTTATTCAAAGTCGCCTTGTTATCCTCCGGGCCAAAAGTTCAGATAAACACTATTGTAAATGACAAAATATTAGGACATTTTGTTACTTGTGTTATGATCCTTCCGTCTGACACCAATAGGCCTGTTTCCCCTCCTCTGTGCCTCGACCCTGACATTGTGCAGAGAATTCCCTGGGACCCAAAGACGGGTTTCTTCTACAGGTCAAAATAAGGCTATCATCCTTCTGGCACCTTCCACGGCCAAGCTGCCTCAGCCGTCCTCAGCCGTCCTCAGCTCTCCCCACCTCTCCCCAATAGCCTGGTCATTCCTAACTTCCCAAAGTCCATTATGAATATTAATTACATAAGCTTCCCTGTGATGACAGAAGATGTCACTCAAGAACAATCCCATCAAATGGTACTCTTAGAAAACGTCTACCAGATATTTCATACCATAGAGTTACTCCAGTTACAATGCATGCAGAGAGAAGCTGAGATACAAAGGCATGATACGATTAGAGGAAGAAATGAATTATGTTAATAGAAGAAGAAATCAAGAATACAGGATTCTCATGCTTTGGTTCTCCCGATGGCTAAGGCAGGAAAGAATTTAGATTAGGGGGACAAAAACTGAGGCTGTGGCCTAGGGTAAGCATTTCAATAAAATCTGAAAATATGACATCTTCAGACACTGAATGTTCCCGTCATGAGCTGACTGTTCGAAGGGAAGGCCTGCTGAGGCAGGGAGGTGGTCTGAACCTACCTTCCCAGGCAAATGCTGGGATGCCCAGGGCAAGTCTCTCCCTCTCCAAAAGGCTGTTTTATTAATCGCCTGTCAAAGATTCCTTCCTGCTTCATGTAGAGTTTTGGCCCTTCCTGCTCACATCCCAGTCTCCACACAAATGACAGCTCTTTTCCCTAACGCACAGTATCAAGACAGGGGAGAAATTAACTGGCTTGCTCTAACAGGCAAAGGTAGAAATGTGGCTGAAAGTAAGACCTCCCTGATGCCAGGGCCCCCACCACTCACTCTCTAATGCTTTTTGCCACCCTTGACCAAGAATTGTGATTTCTGCTTCCAAAACAGTAATGCCACTATTTAAAGCAAAATAAAGTATGCTCAAAATGTAACACATTCTGTCTAAGTTATTTTTCCTAATGCCAATAATATACCATGGCATTAGCGTCAGAGCCATATAATTATTAACAGATGCAGAACAAATGAAATTATTTTACTGAAGTATTCACAGGAATGCCTGGCCTAAGTTAGTAGCATTCTGAATTCAAGTTCTATCATAACGCTATTTTCACTCACTCATAACTTTCTCAAGAACGGTCTGCCTATTCTGACCTTTCTCTGAGTTAACATCTGCCTAAAAATTTATTTTTAAAAAAATGATTTATGTTATGAAGTTATCAAGGTGACGAAAAAGTCAATACATGTATAAGACAGCCTAAGAACAGGAGAAAGGTCAACAAATTCAGTCTTCCTATTCATGAATTCAGCAGTAAATGTGGAAAAAGAAAAATCTTGGGGAAGAACGTCTTCACGTACAACTGAAAATTCCAAGAAATGTTTAAAACCACGATATCAAGTGTTGTGATAATAATGGTCATGGAGAAATAGTGGAAGGTTGAAGGAAGGCCTCCAGCCAGATGGAGCTCCAGGCGAGCAGCTTCCCATGGATGATTTCAGAAGAAGTTGAAGCTATGAATAGCCTACTTAGATTATCATAATCATTACTATCAATCATCTCAATCTGAAGAGCCAATAATCTACCTCAGAACTTTTAAGCACCTATTAGAGAAACTGTGAGCTGAATTATGAGACTACTTATTCAGCAAAATACAAATTAACGTGATACCGACAGAACCTTCGGGTGAAAAGCGTACAGTAGAAATCCTTTATATCACCATTCACTATAAAGTGGGAGCTGATATCATACAGACCCCTCTCAAAACAGTCCAAAAGTGTGAATTCCCATAAGGCCTGGTTACAAGGCTATCCTAGTACATATACCTTCTGTAGGAGAAGCTCCCCCACCTCCTCCAAGCTGTTAGTGATTTTCCCTCTAGGGTTACCTTCCATCCATTCTGCATGGATTGAATCTCATATATACCTATGCTGTCTTCCCGCATTAGAATGCAAGCTGCTTGAGGGCAAAGCCTATTTTTGTTTTGTCATCATACTGTCGGCAGTTGGTACAGGGACTAGTATACAGTAAGCACTTAGTAAATGCTTGTTGACTGAATATTGACGGACGGGTGGATCCCAATAATAGTATTACTAGAAGTCAGAAGACCTAGACTCTCAGGTCTAACTAGGTTTTTTGGCCTTAGTTAAATCATCCCCTCTTTCTCGGCCTTGTTTCCTCATCTCAAAAAGAGGTGATCTCTGAGGCCACTTCAGTTCAAAAATTCTATGAATCTCTTGCAAGTTTCTGGGATGTTTAGAATAAAAGATCACTCTCACGTTTCACAAGGTAACTGAAAAAGGCATCCTATTCCCAAAATTCCTATCAATTAGCCTTGCTTTCATTCTAGATCCTCATAGTAGCCATATAACCAAACGGAGTGCCCATAATGGACCCTCAATCCAAGGCAATGGGTTCCCAAAAGTGATAAGCTTTGAGTAACCAATGAATATATGCTTTCTTTCTTTCTTTCTTTCTTTCTTTCTTTCTTTCTTTCGAAAGAACTTCTTTCTTTAACCAGTAAGGAAACACATACAAAGATTAAGATTATCCACTGGTGCCCTTAGGAGAAGGTCAAACTGGCATATCTACAGAAGGAAATCCTGAAAATGTCATATCACAATAATGTCATTAAACAACCCATTATAACCAAATGGTACTTCCAAATCATGAGATGTCTCAGTAATATCATTTGACCAGTGGCCCATTGATAAAATGGTTTCCATGGAACCAATGACCATCATTAAGTCATGTCCCTTAACATCATGTTTTTCCAGAACCAATTAATGACTAGGCAGGAGAATGAATGGATATGGTAGTGTCCTTGTACCTTTCTACCCCAAACCTCTGATATTTAAAATATTAATGCTAGTCCTAACCTTTTCAATGTGCACATTTCTGATGTGGCATGCTGTTATCTTCACTATCCTATCAGTCTTTTAGCCCAGCTATGCCAATTCTTCTGTCTCTCTTAACGAACTTTCTGAATTGAAGAAAGGCCTTTGAAGGCAATTGCTTAGTCACTAGTTGGTGAGGCTTAGAGAAGACTATGACAAAACTAAAACAGGCTAGCTTGCCATGGGGCCGGGAATCATAACCCGAACCCGCCCCGGAGAGGCCAAGCGAGAACACGTGACAAAGGATCCCCCCGCTGCCGAGGGGCAGAGAAGCAGCAGAAAGGTCTTCCAATATTCTTGTTGCTCCCCTGCATTGATGAGGGTACAGAAGTTAAAGCATACGACTAGACAAGAAGGCAAGTCAGATGTGATACTAATCTTAGGAAGCAAAAACAAACAACAGTAACAGAACTATGGTCGATGCCAAACACACAGAACACGTGGGCTAGAGAGTTACACAAAACTCTGTCTGGTGGAATTTCCTGGGACTGGGACATCGTGAGCAGGTCGGATCCCCTCCCATGTCAGCAGAAGGTTCACCTTCTTCAGGAAGCCTTTCCTCGTCCTCCTCAATCTCAGTACCTTTTCTCTGAGACTGACTCTAATTTATGCCATCTATATCTTGAGAACCAGGACTGTCTTTGGTCTTTCTTTGTATTTGTAGTAATTCGCATAGGGCCTGGCACATCGTAGGTGCTTCACAAATATTTACTGACTTGACTTGGTTCAGATCTATATGATTATCATGAGATGGTCTATGAACATCAAATTAAAGCTCTCTGGGGCAGCTAGGTGGCGCAGTGGATAAAGCACTGGCCCTGAAGTCAGGAGTACCTGAGTTCAAATCTAGCCTTAGACCAAACACTTGATACTTACTAGCTGTGTGACCCTGGGCAAGTCACTTATCCTCAATTGCCTAAAACAAACAAACAAAAAAAATTAAAGCTCTCCCACTGTTACCTGGAACTGAGTTTTCTAAAATCTTTTCAGAAAGGGAAGACCATTATTTCTGTTGAGAATGTTCTTAGATTAGTTGAGTCACCTCATTTCTGAAACTTGTAAAAAGACTAACATATGAATAATAACAAGATGGGTCAAATGATATGTGAAATAGCATTACGATTTTTAATGACTGAAGGAAAGATAGCTGTGGACAAGGGGAGATGACTTTAGGTAGCACATTCCCGTATTCACAAAAGAATACAAAGAGGGCAGGGACCAGGGATCTCTGGCCCCATTCTTCAAGGCCCAGCTGCTTCAGATCCAGGCCACATGCACTCTCAATCCCAGGAAGCCCACCCTGGATCACCTGAAAGCTCTTTCCACTCTGAACACTGAGGGTACTACATCTCTACTGTTCTTCACACGCCATTTGTGCCCACGGCTTTCCGACCTCACTAAGCTTCTTAAGGACACATGGGCCCTGCTGTTCTTGGTTCTGAAGGCTTGGCCCATGGAGCACAAGCTTAGGCAGAGACCAGCACGTCAGAAGGGTTTGGAGCACGGCTGCAGTGACACAGACTGTCTGTTGCCCCAAACACTGACTCGTTTTTTATGACTCCTGAAGACAAAGGAAAAGGCTCTTCCGATGTCCAAACACAATGCCTCGCACATAACAAGAACTCACAATAACAGCTGAATTAAGCATGACCCCCCATCACACAGGAAAGCCAACTATTTCTTGTGAGGACTTCTTCTTTACCCAAGGACTGACTTCGGCTAAAAAGCCGTTCAATCCAGACCCTTTGACATAGTAGATTCCAGTGCTGGGGAGATGCCTCAAAGAGGTCACTGACAAAAAGGAAGTTTCCATATAAACCAAAATATTAACAGCAGCACTTCACGTGGAGCAAAGAACTGGAAACAAAGTAGATGTCCTCCAACTAGGGAGCGACTCACGACGTCACAGTCCATGAGTGAACTGGAAGACGACTGTTCTGAAGAAACGACAAACAAACAGATGCGATGAACAACACAGAGAAGCCTGGGAAGGCTGCTGGGCACTGACTGGGGCCAGAAAGCGTAGGGGTGAGAGTGGGCGTGAGTGTGTAAACCACAACAACGCGAATGAAAGAACCATCATGGAACTGAGCCTCCCCCTAATCCTATGCAGAGGTTCAGAATCCACGGGTGTGGAACGCTGCATATAATGTCAGGTTTTTTTTAAGTATTAATTGGTTTAGCTGAATTTTTTTTCCTCTTCTACCATTTTTATCTTAAAAAGAATTCCTTGTTACGAAGTATGGCTCTCTGAGAAGGGAAAGGAATGGGGTACAAAGAGAAATCCACGAGTTGTAAAAACTATAGATATGAATAACAATCTTTTTTAAAGTTCATATGCAAGTAGGATATGATGTTATCCTCTTTAGAAGATGAAATAAAAACCTTTTTTAATACACTAGGGAGGAGGAAGAATTAAGAGAAAATTTTCCTTTCCCTCTCCCTCTCCATCTCTCTTTCCCCTTTGCAGAAGTCTTTTAGAACACTGCATATTAATATCAGCTTTCTCTGATGTACTGATTGGCTTTGCTAAGTTTTTCTATCTTTTTTCGTCTTTTTATCTTCTCAAAGAATTGTTTTTTTAATAAGGTATGGCCTTCTGGTTTGGGAAAGTGGGGGGATACAGAAGAAATCTAGACAACGTGAAAACAAAAACAGCAATAAAAATCTATTTTTAAAAAGAATTAAAGTCTTTTGACGTCATTGTTTTGATGTGATCTGTTATAATCTTTTAAAATTTGTTGTAAACAGGTATGCTTATATCCACAGGCAAATTATTTATATTCTGAATTTCTAACAACTACAAGCATGGGATCCCACAGCTACACAAAGCAAAAGTGTCCGGCCTAGAGCGAAAAGTAGAGGTAAGATTACTAATTCACTAGCTAACATTTATTTGGGAAGATAAAAACTGAGATTTTCTTTTTTTTTTTTTTTTTTTGGTTAGGCAATGGGGTTAAGTGACTTGCCCAGGGTCACACAGCCAGTAAGTGTTATGTGTCTGAGGCCATATTTGAACTCAAGTCCTCCTGAATCCAAGTCCAGTCCTCTATCCACTGCGCTACCTACCTGTCCCCAAAACTGAGATTTTCAATATTCAATCTGGATCTAATGTCTCTTAGCTACTTAGAATACATATCTAGAACACAAACTCAGTAGAGTTGCAGGCTGCTGTGCTGATGGAGTGACCTCTGCCCCCACAGCAGAAGTCCAGGTACAAACTACAAGGGACTATACTATCCAGTGTGGGCTTCTAAAGTGGAAGACATGTGTTATGGGGAAAAAAATGCTAAGAAAACCATATGTGAAGCACAAAAATCAGCAGCAACAACAGCAGCAACATCAACGCCATCATCACTATCATCATCATTATTGTCATACCACCAACATCATTGACACTA
>NW_020954615.1:1763026-2005841 GCF_900497805.2 Vombatus ursinus
ACCAACATCAACACCATCATCATTACCATCGTCACTATCATCATCATCATTACCATTATCACTATCATTATCACCACCACCACCGCCACAACCAACACAGCTGCCTCCTGAATAATTAGAAGAGTGGAAAACTAGAGATTTGGACTCAGCAGTGCCATCTGAAATATCCATTAGGGGGAGATGGGGGTGGGAGGAACCACTAGGTATCCAATAACTGGATGATATCTACAATAAACTATGATACAAGAATGTAAGAGAATATTATTGCCCCTAAGAAAGGACAAATATCAAGAACACCAGAACTCCAAGGAGATTTCTGTGGAAGGATACGAAAGTCAAAACAGTAGAACCCAACACTTTACTTTACTTTAAACAATATCAGCAGAGGGAGCCAGCATCAATAGCAACACAGTTGATGTTAGATACAGCAGACAATGTTGGTGCTCCCTTGTTCAAGGTAATGCCCACGGGCCTTTGTTTCTTTTATCAATCAGCAAATAACAGAAGGGCATAACGTATGAACAATCATTTGCAATCACTGTTTGAACTGTGGCTGTCCCTTCTTATTTACAGACGTTGAAGTTTGGGGTGGCGAGTGTTGTCGCTGTAGCTGCTCAGGGGCTGCTTTTTTCCTTGGTTTTGTTTATCTACACTCGGTCTTATTTGGGAAAAGTAAATCACTCTCTCAAAAACCCCAACAGCAGACCAGCTCTGTGCTGTTTGTAATGCACCGCTTTTCTATGGCACTTACTCCATCGTCTTATGCACGCGGTTCTTTCTCCTTGTCACTAGATGGGAAGATCCTTGAAGCCTGGGACCACATCTTGTGGCTAAATTGCCAGTTCCCAGACAGAAAATGAACATCATGTTTTATGAAACTACCTTTCCGAGAAGAGAAGACCTAACCCTGAGATCAGCTACCAAACTGGACATGAGTCAGGTAATGATTCCAGCCACAATATGTGCCATGACAAATATTATGAGAAGGCAAGAAAAGAGAAGGGATCACAGCACAGAGGATAAAGAAAGCAGGAGTCAAAGTCCTGATACTAGAACTGAGAGGTGGTGAGGCCAGTGGAGAGAGACTCCAAGACTTGTCTGGAGTCAAGAAGAGCTGGGTTCCAGTCACGTTTCTGACATCTCTCAGCTACATGGCCACGAGCAAGTCACTCACTGCTCAGTGCCATATATGTGGATAGGATTAATATCACTATCACCATTACAGTTAGTGCAGCCCCTCATTCCTATCTCAGCTACATCTTCAAGATTTAAAGAAAAACTACCCTCTCCAAAAAAAAAAAAAGAGAGAAAGAAGAGAAAAACTACCCAAACTTAAGAAGACATTGCTCTTTCCACGTGCATGGCCCAGGGGTGGGGAGGCGGGGGAGGAAGGAGCCTAATGAGGACTCACCAGTACAGAATATATATGCAAACATCGATAAACAGGAGAGAAGTCCACCAATTCTTGGGCCCCGGGCACCTGTAAATAGAAGCAAGAGGAAGATTAGCAAGCACACTGACAAAACCGTGGCTGGCGAGAGCCATCGCATCCACATCCACCGTTCCATTAGAAATCACTTCCATCTAAACCAGGCATCTCCTCCAGCCTACAGTATGGTGTTCTACACAAAATAAGTATTTAATAAATGTCTGCTAATTTTTGACTTGGCCATCATGGACAGTGTCCAGAACGCAGATCATCCAAATGGAAGAAGGCTTCCCTACATAAATCTCCTGAGAGACAAGAGATTTCTTTTACTTCTCATCCCCGATCAAACTTTACATCTGCATCCATCACACCCTCTCTCTGCTCTGTACTATATGTATTCCCATGTGGCTTTTCTTCCTAACGAGGCGATAAGCTTCCTCAGAACAGACGCACATTCTGTTCTTCTTGGTTCTCTAAGAGCCTCCATGTGTCCCTGAGTGCAGAGAGCTTTGCATTGACTACGCCAGACTCTAGATATCATGGAGCCTCCTGAATGAGATCCATAATCACTCCAAAGAAAGAATGAAGTAAATGAAGAATATCTAAGGTTCAAACTACACTAGGATGTGTATGCAGTTGGATGGACAGCCCAGAGACATGGTGCATGAGTACACACGTTTTGGACCCATGCTACTCACAGATGATCCACTAAAGACAGAAGGGCAGAAATGACAGACAGAAGGCTGCATTGCCTTGACGAGAACATACAATGCTTTTCATGATCCCAAGCTTCTCCCAGTAACTAAAGCCTATGGTATTTATTAACATTTTTTCAGTGATGTTTTATGGTTTCAGGAGATAGAATACCAGAGTCTCCAAAGAATTAAAGTTGAAGGTCATCCAAAGCACAACAGAGAGGTGCCCAGTGGGCAGAAGTAGGTAGCAACGATTACCAACCACAAATTTCACAAGAGTCGTCAAGTGTGATATCAAAGAGACAGGTGACCAGAAAATGAAGGCCGCTCATCTGGCAAGAGTGAGGGATAAATGACAGACAGCGAAGTAAATGAAGGCTTTCTAGGTCAAGGTACCTAGGGGAGGACATGGACAACTGGAGGTCACAGATCCACTGAGTTATCAAAGTTATCTCCAGCTCCCAGAGGGATCTGCAGAATCCCAACCCGGGGGGTGGGGGTGGGGGTAGGGGCACCTGATCGAAGATTCACATGAGGTAGAGCAAGGCAGCCACGAAAAGGTCTCTGAAGCTCCTTTCTAGCACAACCTATTTGATCCCGGGGGCTCTCAGGTCAGGTGAGTGATAGCCAATGGCAAGGAAAGGGAAATGTAAATGGGGATCTAGGCAAAGCCACAGCTGTGACCATCAGAAAACTGGTGATCCTCAACACATTAATCTCTGATGGTAAGGTCGCAGCTAGTCAACTGGAGTGGAACTAGGCCATCCTGGAAGGGCAAATGATGACTTTGCCGTTGAAGTGCTGATCTTTGCAGATCAGAATGACTTTCTGTCTCAACAGAGACAAAGACAGTCTAGACTCACAAAACAATTATAAATTAATTTTTTAAAAAAGAGACGACTTGGCAGTAACACCAAAAGATGAACTTAGACACAGTACTGAAACAAAACAACAAAAACCTAACTACAGACTGAGAAGCAAGGAGAAACTTCTGTTTCCAGGTTAGTCAAGAATGTGCGTGACCACGGACAAAAGACAATATTTTGGCCCCCAGAGCCTCAGTTCCCTTGTCTGTAAACTAGAAGCACCAGCACATGACTTGCCAACCTTAAGAAGGATAATAAAACTGAAATGAAATAATCAATGCAAAAATGCTCTGAAAAAAGAAGATTCATTGGCCCACAGACCTGGAACAGACCCACTCATTTAATGACCTCCTCATTTTACAGATAAAGAAACTGAGGACAGTAAAGAGAAGTGCCCAAGGTTACACAGATAACAAGCGGCAGAACCAGAATTTGAATTTGGGTCCGTGAACCCCAAGCTCAGTTCTCTCTACTAGACCATGCTGCCTCCTGCAATTAAAAGCACTATATAAAGAGAAGGCATTGAACGGTTTCTGATACTGCTCCCAGCTCCACAGGATGGAGGCTTCTCAAGGCAATGCCTTGGGTTTCTCTGCTCTATTAGCTCTAACTAGCCTCGCTGGCTCCCATGGCCTTGGCTGGCATTTCTGTGCAGATGACTCCCAAGCCTGACTATTCTTTTGACATCCAGGCCCAAATCTCCAACTACCAACAGGACAGTTCTACCCTGTTCACTCTCATAGGCACATAAAATTGAACACATCCCATAAATCTTCTTTGAGTTTCACTATTTCCTTCTCTACCATAGCTGTTCACTCCTGCTAAAAAGTTTGAGTTATTTTCCCCACAAAACCCGCCTGACTTCTCCACCGTGCCTCAGGGAGCTCAACACCCACAAGATCCCCTCAGCTTTGGTCCTTGTAACTTATCACTACATTCTGGCCCTGTGACTGAAGAGCAAAACTGTGCACCTCAAAGCCTCCCTCTAAGGAGGGCCCTCAGCTCAGAACGTCTCTTCACCTCCTGGCTGTACTCCATCGGGACTGCTCTGATTTCTCCATCATGCCCTTTGATTAGAAGCTCCTTAAAGAGAGCGAGACTGTCTTTATTTTTTGGTTTTAGTTTTTTGGGTTTTTTTTGGAGGGGTGGGGGTTAATCTGTATCCCCAGGACTTAGCACAGCATCTAGCACTTAAAAGACACTTAATGTGTTTACTGAATACTGCTGATTCCTGCTTTTCTCTAGCCTATAACATTCAAGCAGTCATTCAGTCCAACATCTCTCATATCTGCACTCCCCTCAATTCCAGTGGCATTCAAACCTTTTCATCTGTTCTCATGCCTCACATGACCGCCATCCACCTGCCTTCTTAGCTGATGCCTTTGCCTCAGAAGTCTCCCCCAAATTGAGGCCATTTGCTAAAACCTTCCCTGTCTCCCCTGCCCCATCACCATCATCATCATCTCACAACATCCACTAGGTTCTAAGTTCCTGGAGAGCAGGGGCTGCCTTTTGCCTCTTTCTGTATCTGCAGAACTTAGCACACTGCCTGGCACACAGTAGGTGCTCAATGAATCTTGACCGACTGACAAAACTCCGATGTTTCGTCCCACTATTTCCTCCTCCCCTCCCCTCCCCTCTCTTCGTCCAGGAGCACCCTGGACACCCACCCCCACTTCTTGAGGAGATCGTCCTCTCGGCCAGCCCCACTCTCTCACCACCTCCTGGCTCCCTCCTTGTCGCCTACCAACATGTCCGCGTCTCCTCTGCCTTGACCAACTCCTCACTTGCTCCGACTCTTCCCACTAACTGCCGTCCTTTGTTTCTCTTCCCTTCTCTGCTCGATGCCATCTGCACTTGGCACCCCTACTTCTTCAAAGTAGGACACTTGTTTCTAGAACCTCAGCAATCTGGTTTCCAACCTGATCATTCAACTGAAGCTACTCTCTCCGAAGTTAACTGTCAAAACTTAATCAATGAATAAACGTTTACTAAGGCAACTACTATGTGCCAAGCAGGGGCGCGAGAGGGGAGGGGATATTAAAAAAAAAAAGGCAAAATGTCAGACCATGCCTTCAAGGAGCTTACAATCTAATGAAGGAGACAACAGGTAAATATATACAAAGCACACTATATACATGATAAATAGGAAATAATTAACAGAGGAAAGGCATTAGAATTGAGGGGTTGGGGAAAGTGTCCTGTAGGAGGTGGGATTTTAGGTAGGTCGGTGGTCTGAGATGAGGGGGAAGAAGTTTCCAGGCACAGAGGACAGCCAGAGAGAATGCTAAGAACTAAGAGATGGACTGTCTTGTTCATGGAGTAGCCAAGAGGCCCGTGCACCTGGATCAAACAGTACATATCGGTGGTATAAGGTCGAAGAAAACTGGAGAGGTAGAAAACTTAGAAAATCTACTGACTTGTTCTCAATCCTCCTTCTTCTTGACCTCTCTGCAGCCTTTGATGCTGTCCATAACCCCCTTCTCCTTGGTACTCTCTTCTCCCTCTCCTGGTTCTCTTCTGGCCTACATGACCACTGCTGCTCATTGTCCTTGGCAGGAACTCCATCAGATCACACCTACTAGCTGTGGGGGGTCCCCCAAGTGTCGGTGCTGGGCCCTCTTCTCTCTTTTTTTCTTCCGTGTATTAGCTGCCTTAGTGATTTCATCAGTTACCATGGGTTCGGTTGTCATCCCCTTGTGGTTTTCATGCTGTCTCCACCATTAAACTGTGAACTCAGAGTTGCCTTTCATTGTAGCTGGCACAAATGCTTGTTTACTTCCTTGACGTAGAACTAGCATTTCCATCTCCACTCTATTGCCATATCTAGTTTCTACATTCCTAACATCTCACGCACGTCCTCTTCTCTCACACAGCCATCACCCTGGCGCAAGCCCTCATCACCTCATGCCCAGCTGGACCACTGCGACAGCCTTCTTCTTGGTCTGATTGCCCCGTGTCTCTTCCCACTCCAAACCGTCTTCCACCTAGCTGCCAAAGTGATTACCCTAAAGTCTGGCCATGTCACTGAGTGCTCAATAGATTCCAGGAGCCGCTCAAATACAAATGTGGGCCTGCCCACTAGCCCCTTTTTGCCTTTCTAGTCTTATTAAATTTACTCTGCTGGTCCAGTGCTCTACAATCCAAAGACACTGGCCTTCTCGCAATCCTCACACATGACACTCTTCCAAATCCATGTCTGAAATGTTCTCCCTCCTCATCTCTAATGCATGACTCTTCTCAAGTCTCAGCTCAAAACCCAGCTTCTGCAGAAGGTCTTTTAAGGTCTTTTTTTGGTGGTGCCCTTTGCCTCCAACCCACCCTCTCCTTCCTTCTGTTTATATTGTACTTATCTGCTAAGCAGTGAGTGATCTGCATGTCCTCCCCCATCAGAATGTGAGCTCCTGGAGGGAAGGGCTGTTTTTGCCTTTCTTCTGCATCTTTACCCCAGTGGCTGGTATGCAAAGAATGTTTGTTGACTGACTGATTGACATGGGGTCTGCCCATGGGAGCGGTCTATTCCAGAACATTCTGCGGTTTCCAATGTCCCAGGTCATTCATGCTCCTCCACTGATCATTCAGGTGCCTCCTCTCCCAATGTGGGGTCATTCTATCTTTCCTAGTCCTTTTCTGCCCTCTTCTCTGCTCTCTAGATGTGCTGTGCCCTTTCCTGCCTCATTCCCTCAGCCTAGAACCCTAACCTTCATCCTCTTTTGAGGTTCCACTCATCCTCAAATGCCACCTTCTCCAAGAAGATGTCTTTGACTCCTTCTGGTTGGTAAGCTTTTCTCCCAAGACTTCACTGAGCACAATTTGGCACCTCCCACAGAGTGTTGCGCATATTATTAGTATTATAGTTTTAAAAACTTGTATCTTATCCCATAGGAGACTATGTAGACCAGGGGTGGGAAACCTGCGACCTCAAGGCCACATGGGGTCCTCTAGGTCCTCGAGTGCGGCCCTTTGACTGAATCCAAACTTCAAAGGGCTGCATTTGAGGACTTAGAGGGCCACATGTGGCCTTGAGGCCGCAGGTTCCCCACCCCTGATATAGATTCTGTCCTACTACGAAGGTAGGAACTGTGTTTTATCTGAATTAAAACAATGTTCTGTATACAGAAGGTGCTCAATCACTAATTGCTAAATGGGCTAATTTTATGGCTTATTATGAAGGTGTCTCATCAGCACTTACATGATTTATACAGGTCATCGGAATAGAGGTGCTAGGCTTGTCCAGGCTGGCCTAGACTGACTCATAATTCTGGGGAACAGTCTCCTTAATAACCCTTATACCCAAACCACATCCCTCCCTTCACAACATCTGCCTTTTCTGAGAAGCTTACTTAATTTTTTCCTAATCAATTCCACTCAGTTTTCAACCAAATATCATAATCTCTTCCTTATCTCTCCCCTCAGGGCACTGCTCTAAAAACAGATATACAGACAGATGTGCACATACACATACATACATACATATGCATAACATACAAATACAATGACATATACATGCATATGTATATACATATGCATGTGTGTATACACACACAGATATAGACATATATGAATATATGTACACACATACTGTTATATCTTTATATAAATTGCTTGTTCATCTGTCCCACTTTCTGCAATAGACTTTAAGCTCCCTGAGGCCAGAAGTCACATTGAGTCTCTCTGCTATAAGCACTCAAAATGGACTTTCCGTCCAAATATGAATTTTACAGCACGGCCCCTTTTACAAACAAAAGAGAATAAAGAGAATAAAGGCCACTGCAAAATTACAGTGAAAAACAAATCCTACAGGGAGATGGATGATTACCAGTGAAAGAGAAGGAAATTAAGGAAAAGGCATATGGGGAAGACACTGGAATGAAATGATCATCAGTCAACTTTAAAACTGAAAATGGAAAGCATTCATTCCTGTCCCCAAAGCACAAATAAGCCTCCAGCTCACAATTTTAAGCACTGTTTCTTTGAGACAGTCACAAACATTAAAATACATTAACATTTCCCCTCTTCAAAGGCAAAGAAAAGACTCTGACCACACTGATCTTCCTTTTCCCAGCAAAGCCCTTGACACACAACTGGAACCTACAAGTCAGGATTGCTCAAGCTGGGCAGAGCATCATATTGTAAAAAGTCTGCTCTTTACCTCTCCCTGAGCTGACACTAATGATCATTGTGTGCATAAGTTCAGATTGGCCAACATTTTGGTAATGGTGTTTTTATGCGGGAAGTCCCCTCTGCCCGTTCTGAGGGTTCCCCTCAGAAACAAAAAATCTCTGAGCTGGAAAGGATCTCAGAGAGCACTGAGGCCAAAACATACCTGACAAGAATCCCCTCTTTGACAGAGGGGCCAAATGTGCAGCCCCTGGGCCCACAGAACTCTTTGGTGCCACTGAACTAGATTCAAATGGTGGGAAGAAATATTTAACAAAATAAATAAAAATGCAATATAGCATGGATACATGTCATTTCTAAGTCAATGCCCATCCCTAATCCATGATCCTAATGGACAGCTGAATGGCCCCAATTCTGTGAGTCTGACCTCAGTGCTCTATAATTTAATGTTCAACAAGTGACTGATCTTCTATTCTTTTCCTAAAGACCTCCTACGAGGGGGAAATCTACTACCTTTTGAGGCACCAGATTGGATTCCCAGATGACTTTAATTATTAGGAATTTTTTTCTTCCTTCAAGCTTAAATGTGCTTCTTTACAACTGAAGTCATGCCTAATTCTATTCTCTGGGGCCACACAGAACAAATCGAGTCCTTCCATGCCTGTCTTTCAAATACGAGAAGAAAGCTACCATGGTCCTATCCTTAAATCTCCTCCTCTCCAAGCTAAACACAGTCAGTTTTTTCCGCTGATCCACGTGTGGCATGGTTCCTTCACTGCCTTGACGGCTTCTCCCTTGACCTTCGTCCCTCCTGAATGGCAGGAGCCAGAAATGAACAGAAGACTCCCTGTGAAATCCCTAGCACAGAGCACAGTGACTCTCCTCTCTCTGGTCCTGGGCAGATCCTTTATGTCTCTTTTACAGAACCAAGATTTCAGTAGCTTTGCCAGTTGTCACAGTGCATTATAGATTCATTTTGGCCTTTCAAACCACTGAAACCTCTAGAAAAGTTTTTCAAGAGGAGCGTGATCTCACCATGCCTCCTTCATCTTGTGATTTTTGAAGTTTAGGACTTTCCATTTATCCCTATGAAATTTCACCAAACTCAATCAGGTCCAATATCCTAGGTTGTCCAGGACCTTCTGGATCTTGCCCCTGTAATGCAGTATGTCCTATCTCCTCTCCAGTTTTGTGTCACTTAGAAACTTAATAATCATGAGATCCAAGTCACAGAAACAAATGTTTAAAATGCAGGTCCAAACACAGATCCGTTGGACACTCCACTTACCTCTTTCCAAATAGACATCCAATCCTAACAATCACTTCTGGGGCCTAGCCCTTCACTCAATTCCTAATCCACTTAATCTAGTCATTTTTCTCCATCTTTTTCAAAGAAATAACATGACAGATTTGGTCAACGCTTTGCTAAAATGTAGGTAAACTATATCTCTAACATCTCCCCTCATCTACTACTAAGTGTCAGAAAAGGAAACAAGGCGAATAGGGCATAACTTGTTTTCTTGCTCAAGTTACACTGATTCTTCGTTCATCACAATTTCCTCTTCTGGGTGTTTGTGAACCACTGTTAAAAACAATTTTGAATTTTACCAGGGATCAAAGTCAAGCTCACAAACCTGGAGGCAGAGGACTCCCTTGTTTTTCCTTTTTCTGAAGACTGGGGCATTCACCCTTCAACGCTGAGATTTAGCGCTTCTCAAAACGCTCCATGCTCAGCGCCCTCCAGTTCTCCATGATCTTCAAAGGTCACTGCCAGGGCCTCAGGAGTCACGTCCACCAATTCCTGGAGAACCTGAGGACGTAGCTCATCTCATCTGCTGCCCTAAACTCAAAGACAGCCACAGGTGCGTCCTCTTAGCTCCCTATTCGCCATTTCTGCCCTGACCTTCCCAATGCAAAGCACACTCGCCTTGGAGAGAAGACAGGGTAGCAGACAGCAGCAGCAGGGTGAGGGTTTAACAGTTTCATCTTCTCTCTTTTTCTATTATCATTACATCATCTACTCTGAGCTAAGGTTCTACACCTTTTGGATCCTTAATTTTCTTCCCCATTACAAATAACATCTCATACTTTGTTTTCCTTGGCTTTTCTTGCCAGCTTGTGCTCATTCTCAGATTCAGCACTTCTCCAAACTAATTTTCAGGCTATGCCGTGCTTCTGGATCCACCCCCCACGACCCAACCTTATCGTCATTTTCTGTTGTTATCATTTAGTCAGGTAGTCAGGTCCCACTCTTCATGATCCAATTTGGGATTTTCCTGGCAAAGATAAAACAGCGGTTTGTCATTTTCTTCTCCAGTTCATTTTACGGTTGAGGAAACCAAGGCAAAAAGGGTAAAGTGAATTGCCCAGGGTCACACAACTAGTAAGTGTCTGAGGCCAGATTTGAACTCAGGTCCTCCTGACTACAGACCTGGCATTCTATCCACTGTACCACCTAGATGCCTAAAAATATAAATTTAGCCAGTGAGTTCTCTGTATATCCACACTGCTATCTTTAGACAATCCGGTTCCTCTCAAGACTTCCTTTGTCATCTTATTGGGATTATTTTTCTTGGTCTCTTCAAAACGTCATTTTGCAGTGCTGAGTCATCCTGGGTTGACTTTCCCTATAGAATTTCAGTCCCCAGAATTCCACCGTCCCATATCATCTTCTTTGGGAATTTATATTTCAAAAATCTAGGGTGAACGTGAAGACGAGGCTTGGTATTCCTCTCCTTTTCTTTGGACCATCGCCAGTCATCTTGACCATGTCTAGCCACTGGACTCCCATGACTCTGGAGGAGAAAGTGAGGCTGATGACTTTGCACAGCCCTGCCTCACTTAAATTTAATTCACTTGCAAGTTATGACATCACCCTCCTGATACCATTGGTCCTCTTGGAAAATAAAGGCTCACCACCACCACCACCAACCACCTTTTCTTTCAGAGACTCTGAACTGTAGAAAGGCATTTCCTTCCAGAGCCCCAGCAATCATTTCTTCCTCACTGCTGACGAGTACTCAGATCCTGAAGACAATCTCCCTCATTGGTTTCTCCACCTTTTGAAGGATAATATTATCTCAAAAGCAAGGATATTATGAGCTCTCCTACTTTTGGCAGAGGAAGAGTAATCAGAAGGTGTCTGGATAACTGAAGCTCCCCATCATGACTCCACGGTGCTTTTAGGCAACGTTTATGAACCATTTCATGTCTTTCTGTCAGGGACTGAAGAGGACCCCAATGACAGCATCATCCCATTTATCACGGCCCTGCCGCTTCCCTCAGGTCCTGGACTTCCTCACAGGAGCATACTTTCTTAAAATAAAATGCTACCAGCCCTCAACCCCATTATGGTGTTTTAAGAATAAGGTCTACCACTCCAGAGTGACAGTCCAGTTGTAAGTCTCATCCCACCCAAATCTCAGTGATACCCTGGAGATCAAATGTGCCTCTCAGCATGAAATCTTTAGTCCCTTACTTGTTCCATATAATTTGTACATAAGATGGGCTAAGCTTTCCATATTCTGCTTCGAAATAGACTACAAGTAATGACTAACACATTTAGAAGAGGAAAGTTGCTTTCTTCCCTAGCCTGTTTTCAAGGTAGTTTAAAACCAAACCTGACTTCTCTCCCTGGTGTCTAACCACAGCCAGCCCTGTCCAACTGAAACTGTCCATTTTTCAGTCATCGTGATGCTGTGGTCTTAGTTCTGTTCCTTCTTGGGCAGTCTGTATTTTTCGTTGTCTCTGTATTCCTAGTGTTGGCATAAAGCCTCACACGGGTATTTAAGACACGTTTACTAAATTGGACTGACCTGATCCCATTAGATTGTGAGCTCCTTGAGGACAGGGGCTATGTCTTACATCTTTTTGTATCCCCAGCACTCAGCAGGGGCCCTGAAAAGACATACCTGCCTGCTCTGCAAACAGGAGGGCAGAGATCTGGGCAAGGGGAGAAGCACCGAGAAGCAGAGGCATGTTGAGACTCAATCCTTCACTGACTCCCTGTCACCAACTGTCTGGGTGTCTTTCTGGAAGTCATTTACCATCTGGACCCCTTTATGTAGGAAGGGGAAGGAAGGGATAATGGATATGGCTATCGTCAAAGGGGCACTATGTAGATAAGGTATGTAAAACATGCTTTGGGCCAGAGGTATGCTCTCTCTGCCTCTGCTAATAAGAAAGAATTGCTTACACCAACCAAAAGGCAGAGAGGGCACACACAAGACGTGAAGGAATGCCACATGTTTAGAAGGGCAGGAAATGGGCTTTCAAAAAGCTAAATGTGAAAAGAAGGGGAGGGGGAAGCCCCAGAACAACCCAATGAACAATATTCAATATAACTGAAGTCACAAGCTTTAAAGAGTTTCCTGGACACAAATCAAGGGGCATGTCTTAACATCTACATTTTACTGTCTGGTTCAAGATACCGTCTTAAATTCTGTCTTGGCTGTTTATTCCCCAAAGTTTCAAACAATGATTCAAGCAGATTTAGGTTTGGCTAGGGGCAAAGGGACGGGCCCAAGTATACATTCTTAAACTAACAATGACAGTCTCTAATGGTTTCTGTCTCCTAACAAAAGCCATAACTCCACCTTTATCAGCTTCATCTAATTTTTCCTTCCCAACTTAAAAAACATAGACTTTGTATTTTACACATATCCATCTTGACAATTCATTATCAGCCACAACCTCACAACTGATAAGAGAACCTTTGTGGTAGGACATCGTCATTTCCTCTGGAGAACTTTTTTTTTTTTCTGAGATACAAAAATGTGATTAAAATAGTCAAGCATTTCCTCTGCCCAGTGGTCAGGAACTCAAGATATTAAGATACTGGCTGCTCTTCCTTAGGGGTTCAAGCAGGTTCCAGAAAAGAAATGTCTGCCAAACAGACTGGTGTCAATAACTTAATTCTGATAGTCAAACCCAAACTTCAGTCTTTTTTTTTTTAATTGTTTTTCCGTAAGAATTCAAATGAAATACTCCTCTCTTTAAATGCTGATTTCATCACCAAGGACAGCAACTACCAGCTACTTCACAATAGCTAGTACACAGACCAATTTAAAACCGTTTGCCTTCAGGGAGGAGCTGCAGAGGATCTGAATTCTCCAAGGTATCTGTGCCCCAGGTCATAACACAATCCTCCCACCACTATATAAAAAGAGGTAAAGGGACAAAATGAAAGAGAAATTGGCTGAAGAAGTATTTAGGTCAACTGAGGTTCGATAAACATATAACGGAGTAAAGAGATAGAATCAAAAAATAGAAGGGACCTTCTGCTTCTCAACATCAATATCAGGCCACCGCTTGGCTCACTCAGGCCCCAGACACCCACCTCGCTAAAACCCTGAACTTCCTACTCACCTGTGGTCTTCAGGAAAACGTATCCCATCCACTTACTCAATGTGTGCCTGGACTCAATGCCCAGGGGTCGGTTAAATCCCACCCCCTTGTATTCTCTCCATCCTGAGAATACTGAATCCTATACTATCCCCTTCTCCCTCCCCAGCCCCTACTGCCTGATCTCTCGTCTCCATCTACTTCATTCAACCTTACCCTATCAATGTCCTCCTCCAAATTTTCTTGCTGGTCTTAATTTCTCTCCAGGCTACACATCCTGTTCTCCACACTTTCTCATCAAGCATGACACAGAAACCTCTTCCCTTGAACTTCTCACACTGGAAGTACCCTCCACTCAGAGGCTTCTTCCTCTGTCTGGTTTGTCCTCAAACCTGCCTTTTACAGAGGATGCCCAAGCCAGGTGGCATCCCCGATGCTCTGGACCTTCCCTACCAGGCCCGAGCATAGGCACACTCCTCCCCTCCCCACTCAGCTCCCTTTTGTGGGATCTCTTCCCTTAAGGGCAGGGACTGTCTCCCTGCTAGTGCTTGGCACGCCACCTGGCACAGAGTAAGTGCTTAATAAATGCTTATAGACCTGTCTTGACTTGACCTCATTTCCACAAGGCCCTCTGGGAAATTCAGCTCTAAAGTTAGCAAACTTGCCTCCATTTTAGACATCCTCTGGCCCTCACTAAGTTTCCCCAAACATTCTTTCCTTGGCTACCCTTTTTCAGATGCTTGCTCTTCTGCCATCGATTAGCAACCTCTGCACCTCCATAGTGCTGACTCTATCCAAACAGGTCAACCAATCCAGACCCTGGTAGACATTATTTACCAGTCACCAGGTTATTCTTTCTCCTTTTCAATGAGTACAGTGACTGGCTCACAGTGTTCCTCTCCATACCAGCTTGTCATTATTCCCAAGATTACTGCAAGAGCTTCTAGGCAGGGGAGCAAGTCTCTCCCCACTCTGGTCCCTTCTCCATTTAGCCACTAAAGTAAGTTTCCTAAAATACAGGTCAAACGTGTCACTCAATAAAGTCCAGTGGCTCCCACCCCTCCAGGATCAAATAGAAAATTCTCTACTTGGCATTCACAGCCCTTCATAATCTGTGCCCTCCTACCTTCCCAGTCTTCTTACCCCTCACTCCCAGACACATATTCTTTAACCCAGTGACACCAGCCTATATCCCTCTACACTACCTCCAATTCTCCAACTCCTGGCATATCCCCCTCTTCTGTCTATAACATAGAAATATGTATTTAAATTCCCCCTCTCTATTTTCCCCTCTGATACCGATACATATACCCCAGTCTTGCCTATCCTTAAAAAAGCATTCAGAGGATCCAGCCATGCCTGCTAGACATATCCTATATCACTTGGCCCTTCTCAGCTCAACTCCTTGAGAAAGATGTCTACACTGGGTGCCTCTAGCGCCTTTCCTCCGACTGGATTCTCAAACCCCTGAACTCAGGTTTCTGATTTCATTATTCAACTGAAACCGCTGCCTCCAAAGTTTCCAACAAATACATAATTGCCTTTTCCCAATACTCGCTCTCCCTGACCTCTCCGTATCAGGCTGAATCCTTTCTCCCTTCTGGGTTTTCACGACTCTGCAGTCACTCTGTTCTTCTCTCATCTGACCACTGATTCTCGATCTCCTTTGCTAGATCTTTACGTCACACCCATTAACTGTGGGTGTCCCAAGGCTGGGTCCTACCTTTCCTCTTCCCTTCTCCCTCGATAAGGTCTCATCAGTGATCTCATCACACCTCCTACGGATTTAATTCTATTTGTTTTTGCAGATGATTCCAAAATATATGGAGCCCAAGTCCTTCTCTGGGGCTCCAAATCTACATCCCAAATCTCTTAATACACATATTAAACTCAATGTACCATGGGCACCTTAAATTCAACATTTTCAAAACAGAACTTAGACCTGTTCCCCAAACCTATCCCTCTTCCAGACTTCTCTATTAACTATAGAAGAAACCATTATCCTTCCAGTCACCCACATTTCAACAACAGTATCATCCTCAATTCCTCACTGGCATTCACTCTGATGAGGATGAGATTTGGACCCCAGAAAGGAAAAATTCTGGACTTTCCCCATGTCTTAGGCTATAATCCTATCAACTGGCCTTTCATTATCACCTAGACCCAATTCTGCTACCTAGCCCTCCACTGTCTATTACCTCTAGATGGCCCCTGGCTACTTTCCACCCTTAATCCTACCTAGACTCCTTTTTCCCTTGGTCACTCTGTCCAGGTCCCAGGGGTTCTGTTCACCCCAGCTTACTGGCCACTCCCATCCAGATCTTCCTGAGACCCCTCCTCCAGTCACCCCAAACTACTTGGCCACTTATAGATCCCTCCCACAATCTTTCTTTATATGAGGTCCATCTTGTCTCCATTCAAGGGCTTAGATTCTTAAAATCTGGCCCACTTGCATTAAAGATACAAATGCTTAGATTCCTTAAGAGTCTGCCCAATATGACCAATGTTCTAATAAACCTTGTCTTTGGTTGAAAGAAAGCTTGGGTCGAATACATTTGGGAAGGGCCCATGTATCATGATTTCAGGGTCCCAGCACCCCTAAACCTCAACAAGGCCATATATTTCATCAAATGCCAAATCTCTGCTTGTCTACCTGCACAACCCTCATTTACAAAATCACCCTAGGTCAGGCCCTCCAGACCTCCCACCTGAACTATTGCAACAATTCCTCACTGGTGTTCCTAACTTGAACCTTTGATAATCTATCTTCCAATACTGCCTCTATGGAGAGTTAGATTCAAGGAGGTGAAAGGACCTGCCCAAGGATGGGTAGGCTGCACGTTTAACCTCTAAAGTCAAGGCTGTTCTTAGGACTGTAAACTGCAGTGCAGGGCAGAGACTGGGTCACATTTCATCTTTACATCCCCAAGCTGACCAACTGTCACCAAAAGGCAATAGGCCCAGGAGCAATGGAAGGGGCAGCCCCTCAAGAACATCAATCGTGCTGCTTCCCGCTTGGTCCTCACAACAACCATCTGGAGAAGGAGCTCTTGAGCCAAAGGGGCTAGCCACCCCCACCAACCTCTATCCAACCAATGGCTATATATAGGATATAAGAACTGGCATGGCTGAAGCAGCCAGGCCTCCAGATGGAGAGACAGGAGGCCTATGTGCCAAGCAAGTCAAACCACCCTCACCACCTTGACAACCATCCTTCCTCAGACCCTGAGTCCAAGAGCCTTGAGAATAGCAATGCTTCCAGCCCAGCGTCCACAGGCAACACCGTGGGAAGTAACCTGGTGGAGATACAGCCTGGCAAATGTTCCTGCTGGGGCTACAGCCACAGCCATTTCAGTAGAATTCAATCCAGCAAAAAAAAGGCCTCACAACCCAAGCGAGGAGCTCTTCTACAAAACACTCCTTGGTGCCCATCAAGGGCAAAATATTGAAATGAAATGTAGTCTAACACAGCACAACAGTTTCTCCCAAGGTGAAAAAGCATTAGCATCAATAGCCACATTAAAGCTGCTATTACCCTTCTCAAGAAATCTGCCTCACAAAGGGTAAGACGTCCTCCTCTATAACACCTATCTATACAACTGCACCAACCATTACGAGGCAGAAAAGATGAAATGAGAATCTAGTGATGAGAGAACCAGGGAAGAAAATGAATCAATATTAACAAAATATGGATCAAGACAGTGGTATTCGGCAACTGGTCTTTAGGGTCTCATCAGATAAGATTTATAGGAAAAGCAAGAAGATTCCTAGTAGAAACAGGAAAAATAGAAGAACAGGGAACTGTCAGGAATACAAGGTATGGTTCAGATTAAGATAAATCTCAAAAAATTTTAGTACTTAAAACTTTTGATATATTCACATTCTCTAATCACTAGCCAGGTCTCTCAAATGATGCCAATATTAAAACAGCGAAAAAAGAATACAAACATGAGATATCAGTGGTTTATCCTATCTGGGTAAGACTTAGGAAAGATGTACATGTAAAGAGATATTAACTAGACGTGGGGCATTTAAAGAGTTGTGGTGGTTTTAAATGGATAATGTGGGACTTTATCAGCTACAACTATTCAGTCTTTTTTTTTTTCTTTAACCAGGAAGAAAACCTAGAGGTTGTTTTAAAAAGTGGTTTTTGCCCTTAAACTTAAAAGATTTACATTTACATGAAGACAAAGAATTGTGATATTTCTGCATGGAAGTTAATTACCTACAGCCTAAATACGAATGAGTCAATGATCAAACTCCCAGCCCATTTACTGGGAATCTGTGGGAAGCAAGAAAGGAAGATGCCCCCTATTTTCAATACCACAGAAGAAATTCATCATGGAATATTCACCTGCTCTGCTGCTGCAGAGAGCAGATGGAGCCTAAGGCCCATTAGCCTGCTTTTGCTCTGCTGTTCCTGTGTCCCAGAACACACACCATCACAAGCATTATTTCAGCATACCTTAGGATATTTATTCCTTTCTTAAGAAACCTTTCAAAGCCTTTGGACTGGCATACATAAAGAGTACGATAAAGGCTTTTCTGGAATCTAGATATGTTGTTCACTGATGATTTGAGGCACTTTCCACACTGAAAAGACTTTGGATTACCAGTTCATCCAAAAACACATTCTGGGTAGAAAGAAATGAAAACAGACATTTGGTGCCCATTTCAGAGCATTAGCCAGAATGTCAAGCTATTAAAATGTACCAGACATTCTTCTGCAAAGAGAAAAAAACATCTATTTAACTGAAAGGACATCTTCTTTGCATTCAGGAGATCAGTCTTACCTGTCTGCATTATGTTTAGAATTCAGAAAACACCTGGCAAATATCCCCCCTAGAGCAGTGTGATCCTCTGAAATCCTTTACTCCCAAATTTAGCATTAATTTGATTTTCCTATAAATGGAGGGAATATAGGACGCATTCAGACATGGACTATATGTTTTAGAATCATGAGGTATACGGTCCAGGACTGGCTGGAAGTGGCAAATACAAAGTATCCTGCCCTGATGGATAATGGTATTTAATCCTGTAATTTTGATTTCCCCTAACAAATTCCTAGGGAGTATATTAATTCATTCATTTATTGTAGTCCAAAAATTCTACTGTCTACATTAAGTAGAAGAAAAACTTTTCCTATTGTTTAGTCAATAGTACAACTCTTGTGTCTGAAGGAAAGGACCCCAATGTTTTCTTCTATAGATATTTACTGCTGATATAAAAAAAATTTCTTTTAAAAATCTGCAGAACCAGGCTAGGTATATGAGGGTAATAAGGGAAGGGGATAAAGCATGATCCCTACTCGCAAGAAAATTACAATCTAACTATGTAATAAGCCTAATTTATATAAAACAAATGCTACTGCATAGACTTTAAGTTCAGAAAATGAAGAAACCTGTGTGGACTAGAGTGGTTACTCAATGATTTATTAAGAAATTGGAACTTGAGTGATGACTAGAATTTAAATCAATAAAAGGAGAACACCTTAGATTGCTTACTTTGGCATCAAAGAGAAATAGTCATAAGTTGTATATCCCAGAGATTATATGATCCTTACATCACACAGTTTTCATTCTAAACAGAAATTTAATTCCATTAATCTCACACCTGAAAGTTGGGGAAACTAAGGCAGAAAATTCTAAAGAGAAAGACCAGATGCTATTCATTCACCAAATATGTATGTGCAGCTACAGAAGACTTTCTGGAAGACAAGGAGATAAGAAACCATGGTGGTCTGACATGCTCTAAGAAACTTTTCCTGATCCCCCTTAATGCTGCTGCTTTCCCTCTCCTGATTATCTCCAATTGACCCTGCATCTGTCTTGTTTGTACAGAGCTGTTTGCATGTTATCTCCTCCAATAGACTGTGAGATCCTCCAAAGCAGCTAGCCAGTCTTTTGTTTGATTTCTATTCCCAGCACTCAGCACAGTGCCTGGCACATGGAAGTGCTTACCAAGTGTTTCCTGACTGACCTGAACTCAAGAAGTCTACAGGAAGAGAGTAGAAGGAAGGATACAGACACAGACAGTGAAAGAAACAGAGAAAGAGACAGAACCCTCCTGGATAGCTGTTGATACTCTCTCCTGCCTCAACTTCCCTTAATGCTATACACTCAGTCACTCCCCACACTGCCAGTGGAATGTAGGCAACATATAAGGGTAAGGGCCTTTCTGTATCTCTGGCACCTAGCACCACATGTTGGACACCGTGAAATAATCTACTGAAAGGTCACTGAACTTGAAGACCCTTTGATGTGGGGATCCTATCCACTACTGAGCACATCCTCAAAGAGAAGTGATTTCTTACTCAAAATCATTTTTAAAATTCAGCTTCAAGACGCTAGGAAAGAGGTTTGATTTGCCATTAATGGATCATATGGCAAAGCTCAGATGGAAGACTGTATGCCCCCTGAATGAACCAATTCTTACCAAAGGATTTCCCATCTTACTGGACACATTAACCTCTGTCCCTTCATTGAAGCACAGACTAACAGAAAGAGCCCTAGATAAAAGGTCAGAAGGCTAGGGCTAAGGTCCTGGCTCAGATACCAACTACTGAAATACTCCATGCTCTAGCTGCCACATTTATAAAACAAGGATCCTGGACTCCCAGGGTATCATGGAACCAGAGGGTTGCAAAGTGAAACGTTCCCAGTTCTTTCCACCAATTCTCACCTGGCATGAACTAAGCCCCCTTCATCATCATCCTAGTAGGCCCCCTCTGGACCCCACACCCCAGACATACTGTGCCCTATACCTTGTGGGTGTAGAACCAATGCTGATTGACATGGATTGACAAGTGCAAAGCATGGAGGGGCTCTCACCCCGACACCTAGTAGCTTGGCCTCTCTTCATATAGCCATAGCTGCCATGCGGTTTTGGGCAGATTTTGGCTGCGCCATGCCACTGCTGACTCAGCAGAGCTGTAGTGCACTAACATCCAAAGGTCTTCATATTCTTTCTACTACACCATAGTCTAATTATTAAAGGTCTTCTTTTTGCCTCCTCGATACTGTCTTCTCTATCTAGCCAGTATCAGATCTACCTGATAACGTCTCACATCTCTTCCAGGCATCCCCATTACCATCTTCTTACCATTCACCCTCCAGACCTCCAAAACACCAGGCCCCGGGCAACTTAACTCACCAAGGCCCCGGGGGCCAAGCTCTCCTGACATGGGCGAGTGAGAACATGCTGCCAGAAGCCTGCCTAGGCTCCTGTTCCACAATCAGACCAGCGGTCTACCTAAGTCATCCTCTGCTATGTAAACAGGCCCCCAAACTCTGCCATCCCACTTTTCACCTCTGGCTTCAGGAACAGCAATCACACCAGTATTACCATTGCTTTTGGGAAGGGAATCTCCATGGGCTCTTCTATGGCTCCTCTCACACAGCAGACTAGCGCGTCCTCATCAGAGAGGAAAGCGCCTCTAGCGTCCCACTGCTCCAAGGCGCCACCATACTCCTTTGGGTCATGCTGGTCCGCTGTCTAACAGCTCCATATGGCTTTGGAGTTCCTCTTTGTCACCTTTCACTTTTTTGTCCCCTTGAAGCATGTACTCCATCCCTTCAAGAAATACTATTTTTCCCCAAGACAGACTATTTTTTAAGTTTTTACGTAGTTTATTTGTTCTCTGATGAAAACTTATCTTCCCAGATAAACATCTTCCATAGTGCCTTTAATCCTTCTTTTTGCCAGCACCGACATTTGATTTTGCAGTACCCCTGACTTTCTTCGTTCTGTTCTTGCGTTCCTTTCACTGTTTAAAGACAGACTATTTTGCTGAGAGTAGAGAAATTGCATTCTTCCTTTTAGGAGAAGACCAACCAAATTTCATTTTGTGTCAATCATAAGGACGCAACAATCTCTGCGCTTCCCTTGGGTCACCATCCTTGTCTGCCATATTTGCTGCTCATGGGTTGTACCCCTCCAACTGCTAAGGGTGTCAGTAATCTGAGAAGCCCAACTGCTTGGGGGGGGGGGCTCTCCCAGGTGCTCATGTATAAATGCAACTTTTTCTCTCCTTTCAATATCTATCACATGACAGATGTTGTCCCCTGGCCTCATGCCTCATCACTGTTTTACCACTTAGATCACAGTGAAAGTGGCTCCCCTCTGACATTCTACAGTCATGCCCACAACCAGTCTATAGTCCATGCCCACATACCAAAAAGTATTTCCTATCATCAGCACTTTATTTCCGCCCTTCAAGTTTGGTGCTTTGTCTCAGGAATTTAAAAAAGCACCAAAAGTCTGAATCCCTGCTCTAGTACTTTGTACCTATGGGACGCTGAACAAATCATTTATTCACCCTCAATTTGATCAGTAAAATAAGGAGACTGAATTAGAGAACCTCTAAATCCCCCTTTGGGCTTTAAATTCATGAATCTACAACCTGGTAAAGGATTGCAAGTAAGGTTCTACTAAGAGAAGAAAAAGTAAGGCTTGGAAAATAAGCGGCCATTAGAAGAAGGGCACTAACTATGACCGTACACTTCCAGAAAAAGGAAGGCCAGAGTTCCAATCACAATTAATGAAACAGCCTTTTCAATGTATCGGGAGACAACATTTATGTTCTGCCTTTGTTCACTTAGGCAGCTAGGTGACACCACTAGTCAAGAAGACTGGAGTTCAAATCCCACCTCAGACACTTACTAGCTGTATGACCCGAGGCAAATCAATTAACCTGGTCTGCCTCAGTGGGGGTGACAATGATTACACCTCCCTTCCAGGATTACGAAGATAAAATGAGATATTTGTAGAGCGTGGCAAATCTTCACATGCTGTATATAAATGCGAGCTGTCATTATTATTACTAGAAGGGGCAGGGATAAATGATAATGGTTAAATAAATCATCCTGGTTGATGACCCAAAGTTTCCCATTACAGGAAGCCCACTGAGTCACACACATGCCCTAAAGGAAAGACAGGAGTCAGTATGTGCCAGGCAAGTCAAAGAACTGTGATCATCTACATCGCCACCTCCCCTCAGGGTCCCTGGGACATAGCTGGGGACCCTGAATCCAAGAGCATTGGGAATGGCAGTGTCCCCACGGCCACCAGCGTGAACTCCAGCCCAGGCCCCCAAGTCGTTCTTGAGGGAATCCCTGTGGAGAAAGGACCAGCTCTCCCAGCTACATCAGCACCAACTGCTTAGCTGCTCCTCCCAGGCAGCAACGCCTGAGAGCCCGAGGAGGGCTCCACTCTCCAGATCACTGGTCCTGCTTCTGGGGGGAGGGGAGTGTGTGTGTGTGGGGGGGGTAGTCCCTGTCTCCTCAGCAGCCACAGCTCCTTTTACCTAAAAAATAAGGTTCCTGCCACCAAAGACCTTGGCTCTATCAAACAGTTCAATATCAGAAACAGATACAGCTTAACTAACACAAGTGATTTCTGACCTTCCCTCTGACTTAGAGGGGTGCATCTCCCTGAACAGGGGAGAGCAGGGACTCTCCTTTTTATTTGTATTCCTAGCACTAAGTACTTTATAAAGACTTTCTTCATTCACAAGCTCATAGGGTTAGAGCTGTGAAGGAGATCTAGTCATTTTACACTCATTTTACAGATGAGAAAACAGAGGCTCATAGAAGAACCACCAGTAACATTTACCAGTTATCTAACTTCCACTGGGCCTCAGTTTCCTCATCTGTGAAATTAGGGATGATAACAGCATTCTGCCTCAAGAGAGTTGTTAGGAGGATGCCTCATAAAGCAAAAAGCAGTAAAAAAAAAACAAAACAAAAAAAAAACCTTTAAGTGAGCTCTTCTTATCATTGCCTGAAGCCACCCAGGTAGCAGCATCAGGACGAGCGACTAGGCCCTGTAACTCCAAATGCAGCCTTCTCCTTACTGTCTCCCTGAGTCTCACTCCCCAGGGCTGCCTTTTTCATTTGGGGCCCCAAGATTTTTGTGTAATGTGCCTTGCATAGAAGTTGTCCCCTGACTAAGTCCCTTGGGGGACCATAACAGCTAAAAAGATTCGATCTCCCCAGAATCCATTCGTGCTGCTCTTGATGAGACCTGCTGAAAAATGTGAGGAATGAAGGTCAGCATGACACAGTAGGCCGCAGAAGACCTTATCTAAAGGATTTCTTCATGCCATGTAAGGAATATGCCAAGAAACCAGTTTGGAGACATCTAAATAAACAATTCACTGCATGAGGTTTGAGCTCAAGAATGCCTGCTAGAAAGAGATCCCAGCTGAGAAGTAAATAAATATATGGTAGGGATTCCAAAAAAACAAAATGAGTCAGTGGGAACTTATATGACAAATGAAATGCTGAACTCTGCCATAAAAGATGAAAGCAGGAAAATCAACTGAGCCTTAAATCCAAGACAATGTGACTTGGGGGTAAAGGCAATTTGTGGAATACTCACTCCCTATCCCATTCAGCCAGTACCTCACTTCCAGAAAGTCTGAAATACTTCATTCCCTTTACTGCCTTCAGCCTCTTTGGACCCAAGAGGGGAAGGAAACAACAAGGACACTAGGGAAGAAAGACAGGAACTTGCCCTGAGAGCCCAGAGTGAGTCCATGGGGAGACTAGTTCCTACTTGCTAAGTGGTCACTGGCAGACGAAGCCTCTATGTGGATATCATAACTTCATCTCCTCACTTAACTATCTTCCACTGATGGTCTGTTATCACAGAAGATAGGAATTCCGGCTTCTCTGGAGGGCTTAGGGGCTCCATTCCAACAGCACGATACCAGGCACTTAGTTGAGTACCCCAAAATAAAGGAGTTGGTCTGTTCTCTTGGAAAAGGGAAATGTTATCAGGAAATGCTGCGGTTTGTCACAATTAATGGGTCTCACAAAGGTACCCTCCGGGTAGGCTGGAAAAGATTTCTAAAGCACACCAGGCAAATGGCTAAGGGGACATCACCATCTATAGGACTGATCTATGTCTCTCGGCCACTTCTCCCACCCTCTCTGACAAGTGCAGAAAATCCCAGCCATCCCCCAGTCTTCAGGAAAATGCCCAGTTTCCTTCAGAATGGGCTCCTATGAAGCAATTTTCCAGACAAGTTGGATTCTGTGGCAGCACCAGTAATGAAGCTTGTATCTCTCCACTGTACAAGGTTCAGGTAGATTCCTAACCATGGACAGAGGCACGATTCTCTCTCACTGGTGCACAAAAATGCAATCACTCTCAAAAGGTGACTTGTAAACGAGCTTTTCCAAAAAGAACCAAACGCATTAAAATCTCCCAGAAAAGCATCTGGTCCTGAGACACGATGAACATCTGTGAAGCACACAGTTAAAAGCAGAGTCTGGAACATAAGACAAGGAACAATCTGGACAGGGATGGTCAGAAGGAAGGTGGAAATGTTCACCAGTCTCCAGGACACCAAGACTAAGGGAGCCCCTTGGAGACTCCTCTCTCATCTGGCAACAAGAACATGATACACACACACTCATCAGATGTGACAGTGGCAGACAGTGACAGGTTGAGGGAGGGTAGGGAAGCTGATTCCAATAATTAGGGATTCACCTCAACGGGCAACTAGGTGGCATAGTGGGTGTGACGTTGGGCTCTGAATCCTAAGACTAGAGTTCAAATCCTGACTCAGTTAACAGTGTGGAAATGCCAGCCAAGTCACTTAACTGGTTCTTAGTCTCAGTTTCCTCATCTGTAAAATGGAGATGATGATAATAGCTCCCGCCTCACTGTCGTGAGGATCAAATGAGATAACATGTAGAGTGTTTGGAGAATCTTAAAGCATTCCATAAATGAGAGCTATTGTCATACTGATTACCAGAACTCTCCTTAATAATCCACGATGGATTGAGTGACCCCCACAAATACACCTGAACTCTTCCGGAATCTCTTTGTCTATACCACTTCTCTCAAGCCACCATGGAGAGGCGCTCCTCTAACGAGTCCTAAAATGTTTACTTCCGGTTCTGAAACGAGGCCAACCAATCATCCGTGAGACCCCGAACAACGCTCTCATCTCTGTGTCACCAACCTCGCCTAGGCAGATTCAAGAAAATGGTTCCTTTACAAAAAGGAAGAATCCACCAGTGAGCTGAAGGATTCCTCCAGGACTCACCTGCTTCACGAATCCAGTCAACAAATGTTTGCGCTCTGAACTCCTAGATGCCACACTGGCACTCAACCCAGGGATGGACTGTCTACCAGCCAGCCAGACACTGCTGTCCTTATCTGACCCCGCAGTGGGCATCTCACATCCCCCAGATCCAACCCTGATTACCTCTTCATTCTCTTCTTCATCTTCAACATCCAGAATCCCAGAATCTTGCTCAGACTTGGGGCTAGTGCTTTCTATCTCTGTGTCCAAGCTGGTAAATGCATCTTTCTTGGATTTTTTCCTGCTGCCTATTCTAGGCTGCTGTGAAATGATGTTATCCAGGTTCCTTTGCTGCTGAGCCTAGGACAGAAGCAGAAAACATATAAGAAGGGAACGTTCACAATTTTTTTAAACAAACGAGAACTTTCTAGAAAATACATCAAAGAAATATGTGAACACATTAAGTCCTCAAGAATCCATCGGGACAGTGCATATACTTTTAATATCTTAATGTGACCTGGCAAATCCACTGTTGAAATTTCCTTAATGAGAAGGTAACCAGAGAGCTTCCTGTTAGATCCTGTCAGATCCCAACTCACTCACTTGGGAGACCTCAGGCAGGTTCCTTTGCCACTCAAGGCCAGCTTCATCATCTATAAAAATAATAGAGGTGGGCTGATTTTACTGTGCATCAGTTCAGCCAAGTTTTCTGTGCTTCTCTGTATTCCTCATTTTCATCGATTCTTATAACATTGAGAAATTCCATTAATAAGCAGAGCCAAAAACAATTCACACAATGATGTCAACACTGTAAACGGAAAAAAACCACCCCAAAACAAATGAAAATATTACAAAATTACAAAGAACAAGCCTGGCCCCAGGAAAGAGAGATGAGAAGACACCTCCCAGCTCCTCTGTAGAAGTGTGGGTAATGCTGTCCACACACTTTATATCTTTATATATTGGCCAGTTCTGCTGATTTCCTTCTCTTCTTCCTTTTCTCTAAAAAGTCTTCCTGCTATGAAAGACGGCTCTCTGGAAGGAGGACAGCATGGATACAGGGAGAAGTATAGGCAATACAAAAAGATATCCCTAACAATTTATCTTTAAAAATTCAAGAGGCTGGGCTAAGTGTTCTCTAGGATCACTTCCAACTTTAAATAAATGCTAAACAGTTTGAGTGCTGTAAGGTTCGCAAAGCATTCTACACATGTTCACTCATTTGATTCTCAAAACAACTCTGGGAGGCAGCTATTATTATTGTCCCCATTTTACAGAGAAGAAAACCAAGGCACAGAGGGGGTAACTAACTTGCCAAGGATCGCACAACCACTCAGTGTGTGACGTGGCACTCCTCACACATCTCAACCTAATCCTTCCAAACATGACAAGGCCTCCAAAGCCACTTAGTCCAATCCCCTGATCTGCATAGATACCCTCTGGCTCCAGAGCTCATGACTTCACACGAAACCACGCTACCCTCTTTGTGAGGTTAAAGTGATCTCTCATCACAGCAGCCCACGCCTTGGGGTAAAGGAGTGAGTTCTGACAACTTTCGTCAGGATGATAAATGCCCCATCTAGACTCAGAGTTTTTTTCAGAGTTTTACTGAGATTTGCTTTCCTTCAATTCTATGATAGTTCATCCATTTCCCTTAAAATATTCCAATGAAATTCCACTGAGGAGATGAAGGAGCCTGATACTGAGGAATGAACTAGCTGACCCCACTGGAGTTTCTATGACCTTCATCTCTGGGAAGCAGGAAAGAATAGGTTTCCCCTTGTGCACTTGTAAAGGGGAAGGAAGCGTTAGAGCTTAGCTCAACACTACTAACAGAAAATGGACTGGGATTCAGGCAGGCACAAAAAAGTCGAAATAAAAGATTGCAGAGAATCAACAATAAGGTTGTAAATTCCTACTCTATGTATGACACTTCTCCACTGGAGACAGGGAGAGGGGAAACCAGCTCAGCAGAATGGTTCCTGTGGCTGATGGCAGGAGGCCTTCAAACCTTCTGAATGAGTTCAACATCAATGGTAAGAATAAAGCAGTGTATGCCAACGGGTGTTAGCCCAATAACGTACTGGGTGAGCAAGAAAAGTAAAAAAAGAAAGAAAAAAAAAAAACATGAACTATGAGAGCTAATTTCTGCCAGGAACATGAAAAAGAAACACCAAGCATTCCAGAGGCTTGCATGAAAAAAGAAACTTTTTTGATTGTCCATGATCCATTGGCATCATGGTTCAACTTACCTCAAGGACACAATGGCCTCTGTTACTTAAACAAAGGTACAGAAGGAGACTGGAAACCTTTAAATTGGCCTTGCAATTAAGCCCACACTCACAGGCATTCTCAAGCTCACTTAAACCCCTAGGGTAACAGAATGTCAATTCTTTCTCTCCAAAGAAAAGGCATCTACCTTCTCCTGTGATTCTGTAAATTGGGCCAAGCCAGAAAGCTGGATAGTAGATAGTCAGGTAAGGTACTATGGGTCAAAGAACTGGGCCCCCCAAATAAAAATAAAAGTGCCAGAAGTTCTATCCTGGCTCTGTCAGGGTCAATGGGCAAGTCATTTTGCCTTAAAGCACCATGGAGCCTGTTTCATGCTATGAAAGGGAGCAGTCAATGCTGGTCTGGCAAGCAGACAGGCCACTGGATGAGTGAGCACCACAGCGAAAGCACAGAATGATGAATTGGCCCCATTGTCACTGTTGTGGATACGAATGCAAATTACTGCCTAATAGCAACCAAAACGCTTCCAGGGGGCGGATGGAAAAAACAGAAAATTAAAAAGCAATCAACACAAGAGAATAAGTGGAGCCCCAAACAATGCCACTTTAAATAAGAACCCACAAAAATCCAGCTCCACCACAGAGCACCTCCAGAGACAGGGCTCACCAAAAGAAGATGGCTAGAGGGTGGGAGAGGGCAAAGCCCCAAAGGAGGGAGGAGAGCTTTTCTGCTTTCTTACTCTTTTTATGCAGCACAGTTGGTACTGGTGACCAAACACTGAAATAGTTTCGTGAATATTTCTCTCTCTCGGAATATTCTCCTTCGTAGCCCTCAATGACCCCATCCTATCCTCACAGCCTGGCTCTTTGATCATTAATGCCTCCACTCCCAGGGCTCCCGGCTCCTTCTCTGGCTCCTTCTCTTCTCGTGGAGGTAGCTGTTAGCACTCCTAGGTCCTCAGAAGTTTCAGTTCCTGTACTCTCTCTTACGTTCTGCCCCTGTTCTCAGAGCTTCAACCATCATCTGTAAATGAGTAACTCCCCAATCCAAATCTCGGCTCCTGGCTTCCCTGCAGACATTTTTAACTCCACTTGGCTATCCTATCCTATCTCAGACTCAATCCCTTCAGTGCTCTACTTCATCCATCAGATATTTCTAACACATCTTTTTCAGCATGTCCATTATTATCTGGACAGCAGTGGTTCACTGATGGCTTTATCAATCATTGTAAAGTCCACACTGGAGCCTGGTATTCAAGACCCTCCAAAATCTGCCCCAATCTTATTGCTGGTGTCCAAGCAGAACCAGAACCCAACTCGAATTATCCACTCCAGGCAGACCGATCTCTTCACTGTCCCACGAGCATAAAGTCCATTTCCATCACCATATCTTGGTTCAAACCTCCTAACCCCACTCCTCCCAGGAATGCCCTACCTTTTTAGTCTTCCAAACTATATCCCTCAGATTGAGAACTGAACTTGGAATCACTGAACCTGAGTTCAAATCTTGTCTCTGCCACTTACTTCACACATGTGACTCTAGGTAAGCTAGTGAAGCTCTCTCTAGGCCTCAGTTTCTTCATTGTAAAAGAAGAGATTTGGAATAGAGTGCTCCTCCAGGGATCCTAGATCCATGATCCTATGATCTTCCTCGCCCTTGTCGAGCACACCCCAACAGCGGTCCCTCCCTCCTCTGACCACCTACAGCACATCTTCCTTTTCCTGTGGAACGGTATAGCACAATTTTTGACAATTATGCATACTGTTTTGTATTATTAGTTATCTTTTCATGTGCATGTGTCTTGTCTACCCAACTTGAGGGAAGGACTATGTATTACACAACTGGAATCCTCCAAAGGAACTTAAATACTTACTGAAAGAAATGACACATACTATAAGGCAACCTTTCCAGGGCTGGGTTCTATCTGTTAATGATGGTAATCAAATTCTCCCCTATGGACCAACGGAGAATTGATGAGAGGACATCATATATTCATTTGCTTTTCTTCAGGCCTTTGATTTCATCAATAGAGGGCTCTCCCAGGGAGGAAACACCCTTGAAGACACTTGGACTATTCAATGAACCAATCAGACTTTATTAAGAACCTTGTGCCAAGTAATGTGCTAAGTCCTAGGAAATCAAATACAAAAGATACACAGCCCCTGACCTCAAGGAGCTGGCATTCTACACACACACACACACACACACACACACACACACACACACACACACCACATAAAGCACAACGT
Organism: Vombatus ursinus; assembly: GCF_900497805.2. Lineage (NCBI taxonomy): Eukaryota > Metazoa > Chordata > Mammalia > Diprotodontia > Vombatidae > Vombatus > Vombatus ursinus. The sequence continues at coordinate 1,792,999 of NW_020954615.1, forward strand.
GATCACCACAGGTGAGAGGACCAGCAAGAAAGGAAATTAGGAAAAGTCTCTTGAAGGAAAAAGAACTTCAGCTGGATCTTTAAAAGAGCTGGAGGTCCCAAGAGGCTGAAGTGAACAAAGAGAGCACTCCAGGAATGGGGCCATTACCTGTGTAAAGGCCCAGGATGGGAGAAGAAATGGGAATAGGGGAACATCAAGGAAGAGGATTTGCCTCATCAACAGCATTAGGATACTCAGCTTGGAACAACAGGCTAGAGCCAGACTGTGGCACTGGATGCCCTAAAATGGGCTGAAGAGGGAGAGACACTGAGTTCAGGTCCAGAACTTCTGATCTTCAGGGAGTTTCCTGAGACACAGAAGGTGCTTCGCCCAGGGTCCCTCCGAGTTAGTAGGTGCCAAGGCTGGCTATCAACTATTCCATGTTGCCCCCAATCACCTGGCTAAGGATACATGGAAACCAGCAGAGAAGATTTACCTTGGGATCCTTGGAATGCCAAAAGAAAGTGATCTTGTGAAAACACCTACAAGCCTTAAAGATACCAGGTACCATATGCCAGGTTAAAAACATGAAATTTAATGCCTAAGGGCTCTCAGGGCCTTTCTCTTGGCCTAATACTGACCTCTAGTGGCTAAAAAGAGCTGAAGGTTTGCAAACTCGTGGTTCTGGTCACACAAGACAGCCTCGAGAATCAGTAAATCATATGTAGATAGAAAAAAAAGGGCGTAATCGATCTTACCAACAAGCATTTATTAAGCCCCTACTATGTGCAAGATACTGTGGTATGCTTGCAGGAGGTGTACAAAGACAGAAATCAAACAGCTGCTGCCTTATGGAGCTCACAAAAAGGTTTAGGACCTGATCTAATTACAAGGACTTCACCAACAGAAAGGCCAACGTTGAACTGCTAAGATGAGGTTTAGCATATCTTTTAAAAAAGTCTGGGAGTGCCCTGCCCACCATGAGAGCAACAGAGGCACAACAAAGTTCGGATCAATGGTAACAAATACCACGTAACATTCCCCCATTCAATTTTCTACATGCACAATGTTTAAACCCATCTGCATGAGTCAGCCCACGTGACAATCTAGACAATGATATTTTCAGAAAACGATGTTTTCTGAGATCCAGAAAGGTTTAACAGCAGGCCAGTCAGTGGCAGGGTCAAGACAGAAAGACTCCAGATCCAGTTGCCATTTGCCTGATTCATCCATACCTTATTATGGGAATCCCATAAATCACTGTAGTAACTCCAAGAATGAGAGGGCTTCAAACAGGGAATTCTGCATTCCTCTCTTCCCCTACCCCTGCAATCAGCCACCATATCAGAAAACAGGAAAGAGACTCAAAAGAACAAAGAAGCAGAAGGAATAGCTCCTAAGTAGCATTAGCTGTTTTCTCACAAACGTGCCCAGGCAAAGGGGGTTTGGGTGAGAGATGGAGGGCAGTTGATAAATATCAAGTGGGATGATCTCAAAACAGAGATTCTTGGTTCAAACTTCCTCTGGTCTCAAAAATACTACAGCAACTACATTACAGGAACCTGTCACCAAAACACCCTTTAGTGTCTCCTTCTAAGTGGGCTGGCCTCCAGCTACATCCTATGAATTTCCACCTGCAAACTGGGGGTACAAAGACCAAAATGAAGCCATGCCTGCCTTTAAGGAGCTTATATTGTCTCCAGAGAGAGAATATGAGTGTATGTATATACAGGGGGGACACACACCTATACGTATATATACATACACACATACATACACACACATACATATACACACATACATACAGAGCCAGGATGGGAAGGGGAGGGAGGCTCTAGTAACTGCTGATGGGGAGCAGTCAAGAAAGGCTTTCTGTAGAAGGAGTGACCGATCTCAATTTGCTTGGCTTATTATAATGAGCCCTCCCTAAAATTGTTCCTTGCCTCCTGGAAGTGGCTGCAAATTCTCAAAGGCAAATGGAAGGTTTGAGCCCGGGCCACTGAGCAGCTGTGTGGGGACCAAGGCCAGGACTCGTTAGGTCTGGAGAAGCTCAGCAGGTTTTGGCCCTCAGAAGCTAAGAAGAATCACTGCGGCCAGTCTATGAGGATGTAGCACCCAGGAGAGGTCACTCATGCTTTCACAATCATGGGCCTCATAAGGCCCCCACATGTTAGAATGACGCCTCTTCTCCTGTGAGGCTGCCCTGACTTTCTCACGTTTCTGTTTCTCACAGGAATGATTTACTCCGGGCTTTTCCAGACTAATTTATCAGTCCATCAGTCAATAAGCATTTATTAAAGCAGTTGCCACACACTAGGCCCCGGGAAAGGAGGTAGCAGGTAGCATCAATATCCTCAAAGGCCTGGGCTCATCATATATATTGTCCTTGGAGCCTTCAGACAAATCCACAAAACAGAGCATCAGTTGTATTATCTCTGGCTCGTGTATGAAGAAATTAAAGCCCAGTAAGGGAAAGCAATTTGCCCAAGGTCCCACAGAGATTAAGTGAGAAAGTGATTAATACGAGTCTTCTGACACCAAGCCCAAAGTCTTTCCACGTTTTGCAGACAATTTTGTAGCCTGGTAGAACTACAGTCTTTAACAGAAAGGGAGATACCATAAGTGAACTAGAGGAGCATGGGAAAATGTCAGATCTATGGATAAAAGGAAAGAGTTTATGACCAAACAAGAGGCAGAAAAGATTATAGGATGTAAAATAGATAATTCTGATTACATAAAATTGAAAAACTTTTTGCACAAATAAAATCAATGCAGCCAAAATTAGAAGGAAAACAAGAAACTAGGGGGAAATTTTGCAAGAAGTTTCTCTGACAAAAGCCTTATTTCTCAAATAAGAGAACTGAGACAAATGTATAAATTTATGAAATTTATAAAAAATTTATAAAAATTATAAAAAATAAGGGCTATTTCTCAGTTAATAAATGGTCAAAGGAAGAAGTCGGAAGAAGCAATCAAAGCTATCAATGGTCACATGAAAAAACGCTCTAAATAAATACTGATTAGGGAAATGAAAATTAAAACAACTCTAGGATACCACCTCATAGCTATCAAATTGGCTAACATGACAGAAAATAAAAATAAATGGTGGTGGGATGAGGAAAAATTGGGACACTAATGCATTGCTGGTGGAGTTGTGAACTGGTCCAACGACTCTGGAGAACAATTTGGAACTACTTCTAAAGGGCTATTAAACTGCGTATACCCTTTGACCCAGCAATAGCAGCAGTCTGTATCTCAAAAAGATCAAAGAAAAGGGAAAAGGTCTTATTTGTATGAAAATATTCTTTTTGTGGTGGCAAAGAATTGGAAATCAAGGAGATGTCTATCAATTGAGGAATGCTGAACAAGTTGTGTATATGATTGTGAGGGAATACTATTGTGCTATTGAAAGTGATGAATCCAGTGGTTTCACAGAGAGACCTGGGAAGACTTGCATGAACTCAAGCGAAGTGAAGTGAGCAGAACCAGGAGAACAATATACACAGTAATAGTAATATTGTAAAGATGATCAACCAACTATGAAAGACTGAGCTACTCTGATCAAGATAATGATCCATGACAATTCCAAAGGACCCATGATGAAAAATTCTATCTACATCCAGAGAGAGAAGAGATGAACTCTGAATACAGATTGAAGCCTACTTTTTTTAACTTTACTTTCATTGTTTCATTTTCTCTGTGTTTTCTTTTGTAACATAGCTAATATGGAAATATGCTTGGCATGACCTCACATGTATAATCAAAATCAAAGTGCTTGCTTTCTCTAGGAGGGGGAGGGGCAAAAGGGACAAAGAGAATGGAACTCAAAATATGTTTTAAATGACTGCTAATTTTTTTACATGCAATTGGGAAATATTTAACAAAATAAAATTTGTTTTTATAAACCACACATACACTTCGGGTTATTAAGGGAAATTTGTAATTTCCTGGCCACTGCGAATCTAGACCACTGTCCTCCTCCTCCTCAATTCTAGGCCCAACTCAGTATCTATTTATACAGACTGTCACAGGTACACACACTCGACAAGCTATCCATCCACCTGGGCAGCAGATCTTCATCATTTGGTCTTTCCTGTACGGATGTTCAGGCCAAACTATTTTGAGATTATTATTTATGTGGAATATTATTAAGCCATAACTAACAAATACAAAGAATTCAGAGAGACTTTAGAGAAGGCCTGGATGAACTAATACAGAGCAAAATGGTATAAAATGGAAGGGATGGGGGAGAGGGACACCGGACTAGATGCCCTCTGAAATCCCTTTCTCAGTACCATGGAAGAGCTCTGAACGTGGAGTCAGGAGGCCCGAGGTCAAGATCCACCACAAATTACTTCATGGTGATGGGCACGTGCATCACTCCCCCTCTCTGGGCTCCCGGCTCCTCATCTGGCAAAATGAGCAGGTGGACATAGAAGAGCTCGAGGGCCCCTTCTAGCTCTAGGTGTCATCCTATGAAGAAAGCAGAGCCAGAAGAACAATCTAAACAATGATCCATGACGGTGCAAAGAAAAACGACACGGAAACACTTCAAAACTCTGCTCAATGAAGTGTCTGAGTGTGATTTCAAAGGATTGACGATGAAGTATAAGAAAGAGAGGAATGGAAGGAGAATCTTTCCCCTCAAAGAACTTACATTCTGTGGGACAAGGACGATACAACACGTGCACAAAGAAGTAAATGCAAAGTTACCCAAAAAATACAAAGAAACTTCAAGAGGGAATGCAAACAACTGGGGGCATCAAGGACGGCTCTGTGTGTGCGGAGGCATTTGGGGTGTGATTTAAAAGAAGTAGGAAAGGTAGCCCACACACCTCTTTGCAGTCTACGAATTGGGGAGTGCTGGCTTGCTTGTTTGGGCTCTGCACATGTACGTCAGAGACAAGATGGGGGTCCAAGCCTCCTTGAATCTAAGATCGGTTCTCCATCCACCATGCACACTGCCTCTCTACTTCAGATTAGTGTTGAAAATCAGGTCTAATATCTAAAAACCAGAATTCTGCAGAAAAGAAAAAACAATAATGTAAAAACTAGACTGTAGTGCCCTCACCAAGTCAAAGTTTTAACTGGGCGATTAGAGATCTAGATTTGAATCCCGGCTCCCAAACATTACATGGGGCTTATCTTCTCCTTATTCTTTCCACAAAGTGCAAATCTGTATTTACCTAATATCCTCCTTCAAGAAAACCAAATGTGCCTTACACAGAACTTGTAGATTTTCCAGCACTCTGCTTGAGAGGAAGACAGTGAACACTGTGACTCTATTTTTTTATATTACCTAAATAGACATGTGAAACCTCGACATGATTCCTACAGGAAGCCACAGAATTACATCATTCTGGCTCTCTAAAGCTAGGACAGATCCTCACCTCTCCAGAATAGTTTAAATATACTTTTATCCATAGGCCAAAAGTCTTCACTCAATCCCTACCAACACTCTGAATCTATATTTGTAAAGAATAAAAATTGGTCCAAAACAGGAAGCGAGCACACACCAAATATTGCTTCTGACCCCTCGGAAGGTCAAGTACTACAAAGTACCACTAACAAGATCCAGAGGATAGCTACCCTTCTAATCCTCCTAAGCATGCTATCAGACCTTCCTCCAGCCTAGCCTACTCAGATGGAAAAGAAGCTAATGAGCTCCCAGCTTTACCTTCAGTATTTCCTGTCAGTATGTGTTGTATAAAAATCTTCAGACAATCTGATTTCCTCACAGGAATGTTATAGAAATAACAAAGAGAACAGAACAAACACGTGTGATGTAGTGGAAAGAACATCGGACTGAGGGAGGATCTCGGCTCTCATCCTCTCCTGGGCAGTCACTTAGCACATGATCTTCAGCAAGTCACTTTCACATTTCTGTACCATGATTTCCTTACTTAGAGCAATGAGAGTGGCCCATATGACCTCTGCAGTCCCCTCCTCTAAAATACAGGGCATGATTTTCTGACTACAAATGATTTCCTACTACATATTGAAGAATGTTGTGATTCTTTCACCACTGGAGCCCAAGGCCTCTAATTAACTGAAAGAATTCATGTCAATGTAGAGCACAGGTCAAGTTAAAGTTCTAATTTTCCTATCAGAGACGTGATTTTGTTTGGGGGCTCCCAAGACAAGCTACCATCTTTTATCCTCATCGACCAGGGCTTAACACACTGTTCCAAGGTGCTCAGGGAAAAGATATTCTCAAAATATAATCTAAAAATAATGATAATAATCATGATATTCATAAAGTACTTTAAGGTTTACAAAGTTGACCTTATCCAAGATAGGATGGTACATATTATACACAGACACAATGCATTCACATTATTGTAACAGTGTGTGCCCCCAAACCACATTATGCCATTCACAGATGACTGTTTAAATCTTGGAGAGCAACAGTGCACCCAAACACACTCTTACTAGAAGGAAATACCAGGTGATTTTCACTTCTGTAAAAACAAATCATGGGGCAGTGGATAGAGCACCAGCCCTGGATTCAGGAGGACGTGAGTTCAAATCTAGCGTCAGACACATAACACTGACTAGCTGTGTGAGCCTGGACAAGTCACTTAACCCCACTGCCTAGCTCCCCTCCCCCCACCCTCAAAAAAAACCCAAGTCATGCTTGGGTTTAGATTTCTACTTCTCACCGGGTCCATCTCTCATGAGAGGAGAGAGAACTGGGCACAAGCCCCTGTGGCAGAACAGAAATTCAGTCTCAGGAATTCCTTTCCCAAGCTCATTTCCTCTTGCTCCCTTTCTACACATGGGTCCAGGTGAAGGGAAGTACATATACATGATATGACTAGTCAGACACGGTAAAGAAAGAACATTGTGCTTCAAAAAAATGAGAGAGCTTCAGAAATGACGTCAAAGAAAAGGGAGACGCTCCCAACAGCCCAACAACCAGGGAAGCAGCCTGCGGGAAGCCAATCTCTAAGAGAGGAAATACATACTTTTATTATGGTTTTCTGGGGAAACCAGTACATATTTCTATTTATCTGGCAAGCTATTCCGACTGTGGCACATGACATACTGGATCCAAAATTTATCAACACAGAGAGAGAAAAAGAAATGTCAGTCAAGGGTTAATTTCCTTCCTTGAGGTACAGTACTAACTGGACCAAGGTTTGGGAACCCATTATATATAAACCAATTAACTTTAAATAGAGAGGAAAAAAATCAGTCCCAAGAGGCATATATGGCTGCTTAACTATAGGCCCAAGCCCCACAAATGCATGCTACTGACTACAAGGCAAAGAGAAAGCATGGATACCATGGAGCACTTCACCCATACAACGTCAAGTATTTCCTTCAATGACAGCAGGGTGATGAGGTTTCCTGGGAGCCTGATCATGGTGAAGTCCAGAGCAGTTGGTAGAAAATAAAGAAGTCTGCATTCTATGGGTCAGGGAGCTTTTATTCAATGATTGGTGAAATTCTTGAAAGTATTATTGAAGCTGAGGTTCTTAACCTGAGGTACATGGTCCCCTAAAGAGATTTCAGGGGAACCATGAACTCAGAACGGAGGAAAACTCATCTTTGTTTTCACTAACCTCTAACAGAAATTTAGCTTTTTCTTCAATTATGAATGTAGACAACAATTATGATTCTGAGAAGGGGTCTACAGGCTTCATCAGATTACTTAAGAGGTCCATGACACAAAGAAAGGTTAAGAGCTTCTATATTAAATGGGTATTTTTAAAAAAATCTCAAAAAGAAAGCAGTGATCATCAAGAGTCAGCATGGCTTCAGCAAAAACAGGTCATGTCAATCTGACCGTATTTCCTTCATGGCAGAATTGGAAGACTGGTGAATCAGGCGAATGTTATAGATAGAGTTTTCCTAGATTGTTTTTTAAAAATCACTTAAAAATCACCTGTACAATTCTTGTGGAATTGACAGAGATATGGGCTAAATTATAATCTAGTTAATAAGATCATAACTGAATGGTCAAAATGAAAAAAAAAATCATCAGTAATGGCTTGAAGGTAACTTAGAAGGAAGTTTCCAGCGGGGGTTGCAAGCACTTGTGCTGGGCATGTTCTGTTCAACATTTCTTATTAATAACTTGAAAGAAGACAGAGAGAGAGATCAGACTTGTGGATAAGACAAAACTGGGAAGAAAAGATAACACTGGATAACAGCATCAAAAATCCAAAAACATCTTAACTAGGTATTTGGACTACATGAAATACCTTAATGATATATATCTTGGCGAGAATATTCGACCAAATTGAATTTCTAAAAATCAGTGAGGAAAAATATATGAAGTCTTACATAGGGGAGAAATTTCTTGCAGGCAAGTTAGCAGTTAGGCAAGAGGGAGCAGCACAAGAGTGGTCCATAACATACAATACATCAGAAACAGCAATCTGAATCATGGTCTCCCCTATGAAACTAAAGTTTAAATAAGGAATCCTGAGACTAGCTATTCACCCACTATATACAAGACAAAGACATAATGATGATTGCTAGCAATTACAGTGCCGTAAGCACATACAAAGTACTTAACATGTTAATTCATTTGATCTTCACAATAATCCTGTGAAGAAGGAGCTATTATTATCATCCCCATTTTACAGATGAGGAAACTGAGGCAAGTAGAGGTTAAATAACTTGCCCAGGGTCACAGAGCTAAGTAAGTACCTGAAACAGAATTTGAACTCAGGTCTCCCTGACCCCAAGTCCTATGCTCTATTCACTGAGCCACTCAGCTGCTAGAGGTATCCCTATCAAAATTTATTTGCCAAAATTACATGATTCAATAAACATTCATTAAGCAGATAGTATACGTAGGTTCCATTTTAGACACTAGAAGAGATATGGAGCTTAGATAAAATATAGACCTTATCCTATTAGTAATTATAGTGTAATCGGGAGACATGCTAAATACAAATGGTAGAAAATCATACAAGATAACTGTATCAGAGAAGCACAGAAGCTCTATTTGTAGACGGGGAGCCCATATGACTGGGTGGGGGTGGGGGGCACTTCATGGAGGAAGTGACAGGCAGGAGTTCTACAGGTTGAAGGATAAGGGAGTTTAGTTTCCAGGCACAGGGAATGATCTGAACAAAGGCAGAGAGATGGGAAAGTGTAGGGGAGGCTTGGGGAGTGGGATAGGAATGATGCCATGTGCACAGATCATGGGGCACCTCCAGGACGAGTCCGGAAAGATGGGCTAGCACTTGGTCAGCTAAGAAAGAAAGGTGAACGTGAAGTCAAAGGAATCTGTCATCTGCTGGGTAGGCACCAGGGAAAACGCTGAAGGGTTCAGAGCAGAACCCTTCATTTGGCAGGGTTATAAGAGAGAGAGTATAGTTGGTGAGGCTGAAGTGGGGAGAATAAAAGCACCAGGTTAGCACGGGACTGACTCAGTCTTCGGCTGAAAACCTGACTCTACAAAGCAGGAGGCTGAGGGAGATGACCTCTGGCTTCCCTTCTATCACTGAGTCTCAGATGAGTCATTTAAAACCTCCACAAGGCGTAATATTCTTGGCCAGCCACCTGGAAGTGTGATGCCTTGATTCTTTGCACTCCTATCCACCATTAGAATTGATAATGACATATGCTTTTTTTAAAAGCAACTAATTAGTTCTTTTGTAGCCAGTAGATAAGGCTCTGTAGAGGCTGATTTACTATTTAAACAGAGCTGAGAGATGGTTGTGGTTAACTTCAGTGGTTCTGATTAGTTACTGTGCATTTTCTGCCATGATTGTTTTATGGGCCCTTTTAATGCACTGGGACACACAACTTTAAAATATTGTTTTACAATATCCCTTTGAATGGAATACATATTCCTTAAAACAATATTACAAAAAGCAGACTCACTAAAGGGAAGAAAGAAAAAAGTTAATAAAAGATGACAGCAATACTGGCTGAGGGCCAGAGACCCATTTGAAAGTTATAAAAAACCTCTTTGGATCAGATAGGCGTGTGTGCTATTACCGCAAGGTGTAAACGCCACACACTCCCATGCAGGCTTCTGCTTCCAGTTTGAACTGCAAGCCACCACTTGTCATGAGAGTGGAGGATCCTTCCAGTCCTCATCACCTCTGTGGGAGTTTACCTTTCACTCTGGGCAAGGTGTCCAAAGGCAATCTGCCCCATTCAGCAAGAGGTCCTAGTTTTTAAACTAGTTCTAAAGATGGAGAAAGCTTTCATTCTTTCACAAAAGTCATTTGGTTTCCATCTATTCTAAAAAATGACTTAAGACCTAGATTTGAGAAATGTGCCAGCAACACTCAAGTAAAGGTCTGAGGGCTCGTGGCCTGGTCATTAATGTCCAGTCTGTGAGAATAATATCCTGAGAGCTCCCATGCCCTCAGTGACACCGAGACCAGAATCTTTCTTCAGAGAACGCTGCATTCCTAAAGGGAAGTTGGCTTTTCTGGAAAAGAAGGAAAAGGTCTCCTTTGGCCCGACAACTCTCTTTTGCTCTTTTATCAGACCTGCTGGCACACACCTGGGACACCGGGCTGAGTGCGGAAGGGCTTCCTAAGCCAGAAGGGATTCGATGACATGGATCCTCCAACATTTCCTATCTAGCTCCAAAGCAAACAGAATCAGCTCACATCTGTGTACACTGCAAGGAAGGACACATACACATGCATACGTGCACAAGCACATGCACAAGCACACACACACACACACACACAGTATAAATCTGCCTCACACTAACATTAGGCATGGCTTTCTAGGTGTCCAGAGGGAGGTTAATGAGTAAAATTTTGACGCATTCTGGCACTTGTATAAAGGTGAATTTCTTTACAGATGGTGGGCCAGGAAAATTTAGTCATTTAACGAGCAGAGGATACTCCACCAGAAATAATCAAAACTAAGATCCCTTGGGCTCCAATGGACCACCAGACTCTTCCATGCCCATGACTGCCCTGATGTACAACTACTCTAACAACAGCATCGGGGGCTGCAACCTACATGTGGGAAAGTACTCGTGCCCCACCTCACACAGGAAATATGGTTCAGCAACTATCAAATATGAGGAAAAAACTCAGAAAATCTAAGTCAATACATGATCATCTCTTCTATCCTTCCAGCACATTTTATCCAGATACGGTCAGAACAAAGATAACATCTTCCCATTTTATAGCCACTCAGTTTCATCTCTCAGTTTCCTGATCTATAAAATGAAGGGTTTGGACGAGACAATCTAAGAACCAATCAAAGTCTAACTCTATGATCGTATTCGAGGAGAAAATGGCCATTAATTTGACAAAATATCAGAAAAAGTTGGAGAGTTCTTTGCTCCCAAATGCCACTGTTACCTACACTGCCTTTCTGCAAATAGGAAGTTCAGAAAAGGACTGTGTGAGGAGAGCTGTCCCCCAACCACTGACCCACCCCAGAAAGTTGCTAGTCTTAACTACTTATAAGACAAATTAAAATTCACTTTGGGATTGTAAATAATGAACGATTTACTTAAAGCTGATCACAATTGTCTAATTTACTAAAATGTTTAATTAAGTGCATGGCTGACTGCTTGGTTCAATTATGATTTTTGAATCTCAAAGCCTTTCCCAAAAACCTATCGTATTTCTGAACTTCCAAATTTTGGTCGAGGGTACTGTAGGTGTCATGGGGTAGCTAGCCTAAAGTCAGGAAGACTTCACTGGAGATATGGGAACAGAAGACCCAGGGGCCCAAAGTGACTCAGTAACAAGTCCAGAATACTCCTGGAGTGAAGGATAAGCACCGATTTCAGCAGAGCCGCTTTGGTTTTCATCTTCAAGCTAAGGATAAGACAACATGGTGCCAGTAACTTACAAGATGCTTATGAATTAGATAAAGATTAAAAGAAGCTTGTGCTCTAGAAAACATGGTGTTACCTAAATCCAGGTCACTAAGTCTCAGAAACACATAGCATTATTTTCAACAGGAGCAAATGGTATCTTCATGCCAGAATCAGTTACAGAATTGGGTTCCCTGTCTGCTCAATCAGCCTCATCACAGACTAAACCCAACAGCAAGAGCACGGTGCTTAAAAGTTGGAACATTCTCTCACGGCCAAGAGAATGGACCAACTGTGTTGACAGTTTCACACCCAGATGCCTGTCAATTAATTAAAACCCACCCCACTTCCAACAACTGGTTGCTGCTTTATAAACTAGCCTAGAAGAGAAAAGTGCTCAGCATACAGTAATCTGATACGAACATTAATTTCCACTAACAATCTCTAAATCCATGCCAAAATGTACTTCTGATCACCGATACATGCAATCTCCTGTTATATGTAACTTCGTTTTCTCAAGTCATCAAAAATGACTTTTGCTAACATACTCAAAGCACATACAGAGAAATGAGCCACAGATTCAAAGCAGCAGACCTCTGAGGCTAAAAAATGAACCGTTTTCTCTGCCCAAACTCTGCAGTTGGGCCTGGATTAAATTAATCTGAGCCACCAATCAATAAAAAGGACAGCATCAGGGGGATGATGACATACACATTTTGTAGGCCTGGGGTCTGTCTTTAACCTGCTGTACCCTGACCCCAGCCCACCCCCCAAAAAGATTAAGAAAGAATAAAATAAAATAACCAGGGTTGACTTGTGTATGGACAGATGTGGTGTTTTTTTTTTTTTTTAAGTACTTTCTTCTCCACCAGGGAATATCAATACCCTTTTAAGCAGGACTACACTTAAATGTGTGCTCTGACAGTCATGTCAGGGCCTGGGTAAAAACCTTTTCATGTGAACCATTAAAACGAAAAGATCCAGACTACAGGCCTGTTTTTTCCAGGGAGTGAGGGTGGAAGAGAATAATGTCAGTTTGAAAAATGGAACTGTCCCTTTAAAAAACTGCCAGGGAGATGAAAAGCCTCCCCCCTCAAGCCCTTTCCCTGCTGTGGTCTGATGCTCATGTTACAAACAGGGGACTGGAAGGAAGAAAAATAGTGAGCCCCAAATCAGCCTCCACCTCTAAGCCAAAGGGAATAGAGCCATTCTCCAAAGGTATCCCAACAGAGCTGACCCTCTTGGGTCCTGCGCTCCCCAGGCGTGGCATCCAAAGGCTCACAGCTCCTAACTCTAAACTGCTGAATCATTTCAATAGCAAGTGGTGTGTACCTACCTGCCTGCTGGTGAGAAATAACAGTCATTCTTTGCTTCAGCCATCATTTCCTTGCTCCCTGCTGCCAAGCAAGGGGCTGCCTGCTGTCAGGCCTGGAGACCCTGCTGGCCGACTCTTCCCCCAGAAAGTCTGAATCGAGGCTGTCAGTTCAGAGGGCTCAGTCCTCTGCAGAGGCCACTCTGGGCTTGGGGAAGACCACAGAAAAGCTGCTGCTTCACATTTCAAGGGCCTGATTTTCTTTTTCTTTACTTTTTAAAAACTATTTTCTTTTCCAAGCCTGGACATATAGGCCTTAGCTCATATGAAAAAGCCAACAAGTGCCTTTCAAAAATAAACTCAAAATGTGTTTAATTCCTTCAGTAAGATGAGGCCCAGATCCTGGGTCCTCAAATCACTCATTCCTACTTCTGTGATACTGAAGGAAATTTCTGCCATCTGTCTAGCTGCCTAGACACCCCAAATGGTCTGGTGGGGAGGGACATACAGTAAAAAAATGGCATGCCAAAGACCCAGAACAGAGCTAACAACAACAATCAACAGCAAGAACCTCAATGAAAACTCAGATTTTCCCTGAGAGTCAAAACTGATCATTTCTCCTAGAACCCAAAAGGAAAATATCAATAACTAAATTCTGAAAGACAATAATTTTCAGCTATTCAAAGATGATTTAAAGCAGTTACTTTCTTTCTCTGGTGGAAAGAAAATCCTGTTACCACTTTTGAATGGTTTAAAAAAACAAAATTCTTTTCACATCAAGTTTGAGGATTTCTTTAAAAGGTGGGCTATTCCTCGCTGCATGAAAAGAAAATTGATATTAATAGCTAACATTTACATAGCATTAAGATTTGCACAGGCATTATATATTTTACCTCATTCAATCCTTATCACCCTCGAGGTAAATGTCATTAATCCCATTTTAGAGATGAGGAAACTGAAAGAAATTAAATGACTTGGCCAAGGTCACACAGTGAGTAAGTGTCTGAGGCAGGATTAGCAGTCAGGTCTGTCCTATTCCATATCTAGTACTCTATCCACCAAGTCATCAATATAATCAAGGGGAGAAAAAGTGGTGACATACTTCATGACTATATGGAGATGGAGAGTGTTTAGACCCTGGAATCAGGAAGCCCTGGGTCCTATGGGCCCAGAGGGAAGCCTCTTAACCTTTCTGAGCCAGTCTCTTTGCATGAAAAAGCAGAATACCACCACCTGGGAAGCATCTCACAGGGTTGTTGTAAGCTCAAGAGAGAACACGTTTTGACCTTAAAGTGCTATATAAATACAGCTATCATTCTCACCTCTGCAAAGAAGAAAAGGGGAGAAATGAGGCACGAGTTTATGTAAAGATTCTGCCTGGTTCTGACTGGCAGTACAGACATAGCCACCACACGAACTGGGGGGCACCACAGTCATTATTTCCACTCCCTCAAAAAAGAAAGTCTCAAAGGTCATGACTTGGATGTAGATGTGGAAAGCGAATCAATATTCCAGGCAAGAATAGAATTCAAGCAAATCCTTCAGGATCCTGACCCAACTTCCCTCCAGCTAGTTTCTGGAAAAGAAGGAATGGGCAAGGACCCCACAGCAGAGGAAGCCTAGAGCAGAACCACCTCCTAGTCAAGCCAATGGCCAATTCCCAAGGACCTGCTTTAAAGACCAGATGATAACATGAAATATTTATTTTCCCTTTCCTGTTCTCCTTGCCTCCTGCTCCCAAATTATTTTAAAGACTAAAAATGATTACATCTAATACTTTTACAACAGGATATATATAAATATATTAATATAAACAAATATTCAGTAACATATAATACAAGCATCTCCATCATATAATTAACATGGCTTTAATGAAAACTGCTCCAAAAGTTATCAGCACTTCGGGTTCAAATACTACATTAGGGGGCAGCTAGGTGGTGCAGTGGATACAGCACTGGCCCTGGAGTCAGGAGGCCCTGAGTTCAAATCTGGACCTTAGACATATGATACTTCCTAGCTGTGTGACCCTAGGCAAGTCACTTAACCCCAACTGCCTCACCCAAAAAAAAAAAAAAACAAATACTGAATTATTCATAAGAGACTACCTATTCTTCTTGCCCCCTGAATATCTATGTAAACACATACTATCCATGAGGTTAACAAATATATTTCTTTCCCCCCTTAAAGATAAGGTAATTGAAAGTCAGTAGTAAGGGGCTTTTTCCAATGTTATATAATCAATTTGCATTTAGAAAGGGAAATCAGGTCTGGATTCATGACTCCGACTCTAGTCCAGCATTCACTCCCATTTCTTCCTTAGCTCAGCAGCAAGCTTCCATACCCAAACATTGTGAATATATTTATACTCTTAAGAAAAGACCTGTCCTGACTAGCTAGCTCCCTGCACTAGAGTTTCCTAAATAAAAGGCACACCAATGTTTCCCCCAAGTGATCTGCACACAACATGTCTGCAGGAAGGGGCCTGAAGGGCATCGAGCTCTTTGGTCATTTCTACTTTTACAGAATCCCCAAAGATCAGGGGATCTTGCTGATTTTTCAGGATACAAGAGAAAGGGGTTTTGTAAATTCCCTCAAAAGCTGACCGCCACTGCACAAACACTACTGCTGGTAAGAAGCTTTTCCATAGATCCCTGAGGCCACAACATGTCTATCCACAGAAGAGATCCTTTGTTCTCACGGGCACTTTAGTACCACCCTGCCCAATCCTGGCAAGCTGAATTTGCCATAAGAACACCTGGCTCCTCCACAGCTCTGGGAGTCTTCTGCCCAAAATCCAAGCCCAACTTTTATCTCACACAAGACACAGAAATGAGGGTGTGTGTGTGTGTGTGGCATACATGAATGAGCCTGGGCTTTCACACTCAAGTCAAAAAGAGGGCTCTTTACTGTCCATGCATTGCCCTCTACAGGGCAACAGGGGAATGAATCTCCCAGAGCAAAAGCTCCACTCCCAAACACCAGATTACAAAGACTGATTTCCACATCTGTGAAATTTATTTTCTGGATGGGTGAACAGTACTTACTCTCCCTCTCTAAGCCACAGACATTTCAAGCAGAATAGCCTCGTCTCTTTCATCTCCAGCTCAGAGGAAGCTTTCCAAGGGCCTTGTCAGGCCACGTTTCTAGGTCTGGTGTTTAACTTCACCTCAGTATTAAGATAAAAGAAATAAATGTGCATAACACAAACCAGATACAGTCTGTATGGGACAGGCCTATGAAGTGTACTTGACAAAATCTATGCAGTTAGTAAATCTATTCCACCTCCAGCCCATAAGAAACCAGAAACTAGTTCTGATCATAATACAATTTTAAAAAGACATTGGCTTGCCAGACAGATATAATCAGTTTATTTGCATTCTTTTAATGTAATTTTTAAAAAGATTCTATCTTACAAGTATTCCAAGCACTGGACCTAATGCAGGAATTCAGCTGCAGTACCAAAAGTGGAATCTTATTTTGGTAAAGTTTACAGAATCTCTTTTTCCCCTTAGTACTTAGTGACTGTGTCAACTCATCATCCCATTAAGACCAGCCCTTTTCCTCCTGGGGAGGGAGCACTTCCAGCACATTACAATCAATATTCTTGGCTATTCCCAATGGTTAACACTGAAGAATCTTGGAGGGAGCTGTATTTTCCAAATGGAGCCAGCTTTGTATTAGACCTGATCTTAAAAATCCCCAATAACTAACAAAAAAGGCTGCAAAGAGCCTACCATCAATTGGCATGCTTAGAGCACGGCAGGCCTTTGTTCAAGTCTCACCAACTGATTCTGGGCTCTTCGGTTTTGTAATTAAAAGGCACCAAAAGGTATAAGAAATCTAATGCTGGAAGGGAAAAACAGATCCTCTAAGTGTCATCCAAACCTCAGAACCTGGGGATACTGTAAACTACTTTATTAAAACACAGGTAACAACATTACATGAACCTCAACATGCATTCTTACCAAGCTATCATAGTCATAACAAGCCTAGGATTGCCATACCCTGGATTGGCTCGTCTGTCAAACAGGACTACGTAAATACAATTCAACATGCACTTATTAAAAGCTTACTGTGTGCCAGGTGTTGGTGATACAAAGACAGATGCAAAATCATCCTTTTCCTCAAGAAGGTTACATTCTCCAGGGGCATGATGATGGGGGAGATGCAACCATAAATAATAAGTATAATACAGAGTTTTTCCGCAGTGGAGCACAGAGCCCCATGGATGCAGGGGAGGGCATCCTGGCAGAGCTAGACATCTGCATGCTGCTACCAAATGCTAAGAGAAGGCCAGGTGTGGCTGCAGAGTAGCCTGGTACAAGCCCTCACTGTCTCCTGTGTGCTGAAATCAATCAGTTAGGGAAAGCAAGAACCACGTTTCTCTGCCTTGAATCTAAAAAGGAATTGTTATACAACTTCAAAATGAACCAGTTGCAGATTCTCGTCCTGTGATATTCAAATATATACAACTGGCTATATAATAACTTGTGATCAAGTTCCAAGGCTCTATAAACTTTGACTCGATCTATAAATAAGATTTCTAAAGGTCTGTGAAACATATCCCATGAAGCTAAAGTCCATCTGCAGAGAAAGGAGGAAAGCCATAAGTAAAACATAAGCAGGGGACAATACAATGCAATGCTATGCAATACAATACAACACAATACAACACAATTCCGTGCAATGCAATACAGTACAATACAGCACACTACAGTACACCATGATGAAGAGCCTGAGGATACCAATAAGGAAAAGAGAACGCTAGTCCCTGACCTCAAAGAGTTCACAATCTCATAGAAGGAAGCAGAAAAGTCAGGGGAGAAGGGGCATAATGACGGTGGAGTCAAAACCCAAGAGTGCAGCTGGTGGCCAGTGGAGAGCTGGCTGGCCTTCTGAGCCTCCATTAATGGAGACTTTAGGAGAAGAGTTTTTCCACTCTACCCTACAGCCCTGCAGTAAGAGAGGCAGAGGTAGCTAAGGGCACTGATGAAGTGTGCATACGAAAGTTGACGCTTTGATATCACTGCTTTTAACACAAATCTGAGAAAGCAGCAAGCTGCATTGGAAAGAGGACTCAACATGAAGTCGGAGGACCCAGATTCAAATCCTGCCTCTGACATTTACTACCCGTTTGATTTTATAAGTTACTTCTCTGGGTCTCAGTTTCCTCATCTGTAAAATGAACTGTTTGGAATAAATGACCTCTACAATTCCTACCAATACCATGATTAGCTTACCTTCCTCAGAGTATCATGAAGAAAGCCCTATGCAAAGCTAAAATGCTATATAAATATGCATTATTGTGTCTCACCTGACATGCTCATCAAACCTTAAAAGAAAACATTTAGGGATATGGCAGGGAGAAAGGGAGGGAAAGGATGAGTACACACTGCCTCGAAGGGCATTCTCAGGGCAGTGTAGCCTATGACTTCCCCACCATCATTTCACTGTAAGATTTACATGGTGGGTGTTCTGTGGGAACTAGCCAAACACTGCAAATCTTAAAAGTTCTACCTTGGATGCTGGACTAGAAATAAGACTTGGGAATCAAAGTCAAACTCCCTGCTTTCTAGTCCAAAGACTCTTTTCACTTCCTTTCTGGAGGATCAGGACATCTGTCCTTGTCCAACTTTGGGGCACATCGCACATATCTCACAGTCATTACCTCGTCCAGTTCTTTTAGGACCCGATGAGGCAACTCTTTGGGGCCGGGAGATTTCAAGTCATCAAGGACAAGTAGGTGCTCTCTTATGTATCTGGGACATCAATTTTCTATGACTCATTTCTGTTCTGTCATTTACACTGCAAAGGTCCTTCTCCTTTCCGGAGAAAACAGAAACAAAAAGACGTGGGTGGCTCGGTCTTCTTGCTGTTGTCAGCTACAAGGATCCCAAGCACCCCCAGGAAAGCCCGTGCCCGCCTTTGATCCTTTCTTCCTCCAATATAGTTTAAAACACCCCCACAACAACTCTGGCTTGTGCTCAGCTCCCCTCAGTAGCCTCTGCCATTCTGGGTTTCAATGTTTTTCATAAGACTGGCCATATTCACAATCACCCTCTCTTAATTAATTGTTCACTTCTTTTTAAAATCTAAGGTGGTGAGTGAGCTCCTTGTGTGGTCACATTGGTCTTTTCATATAAATCCCACTTATTTATTTTACTGTAGAGATCAAACAAGACCTCCTCACTACAACTGTTTCCCTTTGTGTCTTCAGAATCTCATCCTTGAGTATCTCCCATTATTCTTAGGCTGACTTCTCTTGAAGTATCTCGATGGGATTCTACCTACCTTTCCTCTAAAGTTTAGAGTCTAAACCCTTTGAAACCTGCTTTTCAAAAATCTAAGATGCACATCAGACTAGGCCCAGATTTCATCTTCTGTATCACAAACTCTAGAATTGATTGGTCACTGACCCCCAAAGTTCCAATCATTTCTATCCCTGCAACTATCAGATGAGAGAAAGAGAGAGACAGACAGACACAGAGACATAGAGAAACAGAGAGAAGGAGGGCAAGCAGATATCTAGTTAACTGAAGCCCCATTTCTGTCACTCTCACACCTCTGGGCCAGGCTCCTCATCTATTTCCTCTGTCTCTGCAAATTATCTGTATTAAGTTGCAATGACAAAATCACTTCTGTTTCTGTTACCTTTAACCTTTACTCAAACACTGTCATGTTTTGCCTTTCTGGTTCCTAAATTTTGTCATGGGTCTATCTCCTTAATATAGGATGTCCCAAAAGTCTGTGATCCAGTTTTAAGTTTCCAATTTTCCTGAGATTTTTGGGACAACCTGCTCTCCTCAACCCCACCACCTTCTTTTACCAATCCTTCTTCTCTGCAATAAGGTCTATCAATCCAGTCAGTCTATTCATGAGTTTTATCCCTTCAAGTGCCAGTGAAACCTAAGAGTTCCCATGTGTCTCCTTGCGCTAGGAGCTGTAGGCTCTCTTCTACACTGCCTAAACTTTGGGTCTCCTTGGATGCTCATGACTCAATTTCTCGATGCCTCCACAACTCTTTTTCTTCCCTTGTAGTTACTCTCGATTGTTTCTGACTAGGGGGACAGACCTACACAGGAACAAGTACAACCTCCTCCTCCCCCCAAACGTTTTCCTTTAAAGTCACTTTCAAGTCCCAAGTGTGTAAAACGGCCTTTACATCCACCATCTCATGGAAACTTCAGAATGCGCTGGCAAGGAGACTCCAGATGCTGTTATCCCCCCTTTACAGAGGAGGAAACTGTTGGTTGGGGAGATAAGGTAGCTTGATCAGGATCATGCAGCCAATAAAGGAGAGGAAGAATGAGAACCCAGGCCTGATGGACTCTCCTTTCAACCCACTGCCTCTCAGAGCCACTGGGGACAAATACCCACTCCCGGACAAATTGGAGAGAACTCAAATAAGCTGGCCTACATCAGAAAAGGAAGAAGATGCTTGAACTCCCTTGGGGCAGAGCTCAGAACATGCCAATCTACTGTCTTCCAGATCTATTGGAGAGGTTAAAAAGAAACAGTCCTGAGATGCAGGAGAGTGACTACATTGAGGCACATGAAGGGCTGGCAGTCCCCAAAACTGGCTGAACACGTCATGGTGGACCCCACCTTCCTGCAGACAGGAAAGGCCTAGCCTAAATGTGCTACAAGCCCAGAGAAGAGGGAAGAGAGAAGCAGGGCTCAGTGATGCCTCAGCAGCCTAACTGTCCTATCGACACGTGTACATAAAAGCAGCAAACATGATCCCTGTGCTAGCAGCAGCTCCCACAGAGAAGGAGCCAGTGCTCTGAACAGAGGATCAGAAAAGCATGTCAGAAAATTGCTGTTCTTTTTCCTGTTTTTATATATTTATATACTAGTCTCAAACGTTGAAGTTATACTCCCAAGCTAATTCTTGGTGGGAACACACACACACACACACACACACACACACACACGGAGGGAAAGAGAAGAGAAAAAAAGAAAAAGGAATAAAAAGAAACGACATTTTCTTTAAATACGTAACTTGGAAAAAATGAAGTTAAATTGTTTCAGATGATTTTTTTTCTTTACTTGTAAAGCTTCCAAAATGGTTTATATTTAATAAATTAAATTTACAGAGGGGGAGGGAGCAGCATTGATCATTTGGGATCCTCAAAAAAACATGCAAGCAGCTGAGATAAACACCAGGAAAAAAAATCATTTCATCATTTATATACTATACCTAAAAGGCCAATTTCCAACTACCTAGATAAAATGACATAATACATTCTTATGGAGGGAAGGGGGGGGCTGGGAGCTAGAGGGGAAAAGGGTTAAATAGAGTGAACAAATTTAAAAGGCAGCTTTAAAAAGCTTTGAATAAACTCTACTCTTTGCATAAAATGCCAATTACAAAATTAGCAACTTCTCCATATATATCTAATAAACAGTTTACAGCTTCGAACTTTCCGGCATCTGGCAAGCTTTGCCCTGAACTATTGGGGTAGGAATTCTGCCCCTGACTCCATTTCATTGTACGTAACGAAGTTTCATTAATGGCCAAAATGGCCTGGTTCCTATTACTGCATTTTTTCCATTTTAAATTAACTGGTTAGCTTGGTGGAAAGTTAAGGGGGAGGACAAGGGGAGAGAGAGGGGGGAGTTGGAACCTGCCAATTATAAATGTAATAACATGGTGAAAACAGGACTCAGTGAGAAACACAAAACAGCACCTCTCTCACCCTTGTTTCCCTCCTCCTCTCCCTGATATAAATTTATATGTATATAAAATATGAAGGGCAGTAGAGAAAAAAAAAAATGAGGTCTTTCAACTGTGCCTGTGGGTTCAATGCTTGCCTCTAATTGATTCCCACTCCATCACAGACCCACATGTACGACAGCTGGGGAGATCTGGTCCACAGGTGTTTTGATTATTAGAGCAACGTGAATTTATAAAGAATTACCCACAATCCTTTCAGAGATGAGTCTGCTAACGGCTCATAAATACAGAAGTTTCCGCCTCCCGTCATTGGGGAAGGGTGTGGAGCAGGGCAGCAAAGTGCCTCCAGGTGTCCCCAAATGGAGAAAAGCCGGAGGATTCCAAGGCCTCCCTCACAACCCTCCTTGTCTTGGGGAAACACAGCATGATCATCCATCTGCTTGGGATAACCAGCTTTAGGCTGTTCCCATCGAGCAGGCACCATGCATACACAAATCTACTGAACACAATATTTAATGTGACCTGCCATGCATGAAGGCAGAGGGCCGAGATCTGTGGGGCTTGAAAGGGCATATGAATGGACCATGGTGTCAAAGAAGGGAAAGTGATAATGTGCAGGTAGTGCCCTAATAATGGACCAATGGTTCCAAATTTCTTGAACAACTGCATGGAAGAAACAGGCCATAATGACAGACTGTGTGGTTTCATTCATACAGTGATATAAAAATCTCCAACAAATGATGTCCCCCAAAACACTCTGGCCTCCCAATTCTGCTGCCTCGATGACCATGATTTTTAATGCACTTTAGTCACCCATAGCAATGGTCGTGTACTGAGATCACCCTTACCTGTAACCATGCTAGCTCCATGAACTCTCAAATTTCATCTGTGAACACAAGTTGCTATCACTCCATCTTTCCCTCTGCCTCACTACTCTAAAACCATTCATTCATTCAAGAAGCATCTACTAAGAAACTACTATGCAAAGTATGGATAAACAGACAAAATAAAACTCTTATCCTCAAGAAAATCCCATTATATAAGGAGGAAAGTAGCCAGAATACAGAAAATTAAATAGCAAATATTTAGGGATAAGGCACTAATGACTAGAGGGATGGAGGGAGAGAAGGTGACCGCTAAGAGTAGGCTCCTGGCAGGAAACTTTGCCGGAAGCCAGGGGCTCTATGAGGCAGGGCTAAAGAGGGAGTGCATACCAAGTACGGGCAAGTGACAGAGATCAGAGAGAATGCTGTGTCCAGGAAACAGTGGGCCAATCTGGCCAGCCTGCAGAGGACAAAAAAGAGAAGAATGTGCAAAAGGCCTGGAAAGGAAAGCTGAAGCCAGATTAAGCCAAATAGAGGCATCTGTGTTTTATCCTAAAGTGAAGAGAGAGCCACTGGACATTCTCGAGCAAGGAAGTGGCCTGATTAAACATAGGTTTTAGGACAAATTTGGCAGCAATGTGGAGGATGGTTGGAGAAGGGAAAGACAGGATAGAGAGGCCAACTGCAATAATCCAGGTAAGAAGTGATGAGGCAACTTCTGGACCACATAACCAATAAGATGGTGGACTAGACATTTTCTCTGGTTCTCACATCCTCTCAAACTTCTCCAAAGCATGAATTTTATGACAGAGGTAAAGCAATTTCAGTTTTCTCCATAGAAAAGGGCACCAAGAGTCCAAGCAAGATAAAATCTCAATGAACTAATACTAATAGCAGAGGAAGCCAGTATTCCCTAACGCCTAGTAAGCGATCATTCGGCCCAACGCCATCACACTCTTGGCTGCAAGGCTGCACAAGCCAACCCACTGTCTTACAACAGAATGCACCTCTACATCCTGATCCCTCCCCTTCCTCCAAGTACCAGGAAGATCCAAACTACACATGGCAGAAATGTGCTCATGCCATGACAGCATTTGGCAACAGGGCACAGCCCAAGTGAAGGAACAGAAAAAATAGAGCACTATGGTCCCCTCTTGTAACAAAGCTCAAATCTACATCGTTGACCTACCTCCTCATCTCCCAGGGCTGCAGAGGTCCAAAATTCCAAACCACAGACAGTTTTGCTCAGGCTGCAACAATGAAGTGATAGCACTTTATGCCCCTGGACCAGAGGATTGCGGAACAGAGAAAACTGGGCAGGACAGGAGGGGTGGGGGGGTGGGAAGGGACATCTGCATGCAACGCTATGTAGCAATTCACCAAGCCTAAGTAAAAGAGCCCAGCACCCAGCTAAGGTCAGTTCTGTCCCCCAAAAGTCACCTGGGACAAAGACCTAAGCCAGTAAACCATGAATTGTCCAGCATGGGTCCAACATGGCTGAGACCCTCTGATATTCAGCCTCTAGAGAAACCACTGTTGGAATGAAGAAGACAGAAAGTGAGCAGTAGAAGAAAATAAAGAAAAAAAGCTGGAAATTACCAAATAATCTCAAGAGGAAGAAAACTCAAAAACCTTAAGCATAAGCAGATAAACAAACAGGAAAGAGATTAACACCACAAAGAGACATGGCCTCACGATCTAATAAGATTTCAGGTATCTATGAATAAATATTGCCAAACAAAGGAAAATGATTCACCACCTGATGAGGCTTTATGGATTTTGAGAAGAACATGTAACCACAGTGTGCTGTTCCAGGCTGTTTTAAAAGAACAATAAGAATTGAGAGAGCAGCATCTATGGCCTCTATAGCAGAAATAATTAGTAGAATAGGAAAAACTTGAAACCACAGTGGCAAGGCTCACCAAAGTGACAATTGATTAGAAATGTAGATACACAGAAATGAAGGATAATCTTTATTGTCATTCATTGCTTCAAGAAAAACAACTACATTAAATAAACACTGCTTTCAATACAGGAAAAATGTAAGAATAGCAAAGATAGGATATTTAAAGACAACATAAGGATTATTTCTCCCAGAAGAACGTAGCAAATCAAAAAATCTGAACACAAGAATTCAAGAAATAATACAAGAAAACAGAACTTCTAAATACACACCCAAAAAAGTGCCAATTGAGAGAACCCATAGATTGCCTCCAGACCAAAGCCAGAGGCTGCAAACTCCAAGATACATAGTGGCTAAAACTGAGAACAACAAATTCTGCAAGTGAACAAGAGAAAGACTTTCAAATATAAAGGAAAGTCAAATAACACAAGACTATTTTACAATGACCAGAAAATGCAGGAGAGAATGGAATAATGTGTTCCAAAGAGCAATGGAGTTCAAGATGTAGCCCAATGTGACATACCCTGCATAAATGCTCAAACCATAAATGAATTAAGGCAAACATTCAATAATAAAAAAGTGTTAGACACATTACTAGAAAGATGAGATCTGGAGAGATAATTGATAATGTGCTTCTAAAACACTCCAGATAATATAAGGAGAGTAAATAAATACAGCAACCAAAGAAAACAACAAAAACAAAATGACAACAGACAAAAGAGACAACATTACAAGAATTCTCTCATAATGCACAAGAGGAGATGAGGGTGAAAGCAGAAGTCAAAAAGACATGATGATGGCGAAAGAGACCTGAAATATCATGAATTAAATCTCACGACACTATCCACAGGTGAATCAATGTGGGGGGTGTGTGTGTGTGTCTGTGTGTGAGAGAGATAGAGAGAGAGAGAATTACAAAGTGAGAGGGCATATAAAAATAAAGAGGTACAAGGGAATATGTGATGTGCTCTAACCAAGCCAAAGGCTAACAATGAAGGGAAAATAACTCCTACAGTCTCACGGAAATTATTCTGAAAAACCCAAAATAGGTACCACACAAATTTGTTTCTGTAAGGAATACAAAGAAGGACTAAATAAGCATAAGGGCCATGAATCAAAGAATAAAAGTCTAAAGTAGAAAGAGAAGAGAAATAATGAAGAGAATAAAGGGAAAAAAATTTTTTCAGAAAAAGGTACAGAAAATGAAATTCTATCAATAATGAAGAGGATGAGAGGAAGCGAGACTCTATTTGCCTATTTGACTGGGAGGAAAAAAAGAGAGCATGAATTAACCAAATAAAAGCAAGAAAGGAAAAGGAACTAATAAGCAAGACTCAAAAACCAGGGAAAGGGTAGCAAACCAAAGGAAACAGGGTTGGGTTGAGACAAGGGGAAGAGAACCACTGAGTATATGGTTGCCCTAAAATTTTAAAGGTTAGGCTAAAAGAACTATAGAGACATAACTTGGGAAGAAAAACAATATTAGAGACAAATGAAGGAAAATGCAAATCTAACTCTCATAATTTTAAATGTGAGTGAATTGAACAATCCAACAAAATGAAAAGGAGTGACAGAATGAGTAATAAAACAAAATCCCACAATCTGAATAGTGAGAGAACAAGTACTTGGCAAGTTTTTTTTCCCCAAAAATATCATGTAAATTCTAGCAACTGGGATCTAAATAATTAAAAAAGTTCATTCTGAAAACATACACAATAGCTGGAGAGCAATACGGACTTCATCTAAAGTTGCACATAAGTGATGCCAATAACACTGTTAACTCTCAAACCTGTTAGAGTAGTGCAGAGTTCAGAGACAGCACTGTGGTTTGTGCATAAAGTCATCCTGTGTGTCATTGATAAAGCACGTGGCATAGTACTGTGATATGAAAGTCAGAGGACCTAAAAAGCATCTGGACACAAAATTACAGTCACAGCATTTCAGTGATATATGAGACAACAGTGGTCATCTACTCCAACACATTATGAAATTTAAAGTCTAATCCAGTTCAGAGATGATACAGACAAGGACATTCAAGACAAAGCTCCAGAAGATGCAATCACAAACATTACATGATGTGAGAGGTCATGTCTAACACTCCCTATCTAATCAGAGAAAGCTTCCCAGAGCAACTGGACTCAACATACCATAGCTGAAAGTAGTTGCAGGGGGGAAACCCCCACACAATGATGATGCTACTGAGCCACCGTCTGAAGTATATAACTAGAACTTGTCTAGCAAAGGAGATGAAATCTGAACAGTCTTCAACAAAAATATCAAAGGGACAAAGGCCTCTTAAAACATGTGTAAATTAAATTGCCCTGATTCTCTTTTAATGAAACCTAACAGGGAAGCTAAGAAAGATCCAGATTTAAAACATTACCATAGCAAAGAGGCCAGGACAACTAAACTGTGGGATGAGCAAATAGCAGCTATGGCCAATAGCCCTTAGGACTCTCTAGGTCTATTTCCCATTCTGAGGATGCCTGAAGGAAGTAAATAAAAGCAGGCAGAAAACACTGGGCTGCTGTTTTAAGGTGGTCCATTACACTGCTACTTGTAGAGCTCCTTATGCCAAAGAAAAGAGAAAGACAGTTGAACCATCTTTGTAGTACGGCTAGAGGGCTCTGTTGTTCCTGGGTAGCTTTCTCTGTGTCTGTATTCCTGGAAATGACCATGAGGAAGAAGGCAGTGAGGTAAAATAAGGAAAATACTTGAATTGGAGGCAGAGAACTCGGGTTAGAATTCTGGTCATGCTTTTTTCTATCTCTACAGACATGAATTCTAGATCTCTATGTCTAGTCCCTAGACCCAACATTTAAGGTCCAGTCTCACATCACCAAGTGCCTACTGAGCATTTCAAAATGGATGTCCAGTTGCATCTCAAGCTCAACATATCTAAAGCACACTTCATCCTCTTTCTCCTCAAACTCATCCCTCTTCCAAACTATCAAAGGACACTACCATCTTATCATTCAGGTCCAAAGCCTTGGGGTCATCTTTGACTACTCACTCTCTCACTTCACATATGCATCCACTTAGCAAATCTTGTGGATTCTAATCTGAGCAACATTATCTTATATCAACAGCTTCCTCTCCATTCTCACAACCACCATGGCATTCTAAGGCCTTATCATCTCTTGCCTAGATAACTGCAATAGCCTTATATTTGTAATCTCCCTGGTTCAAATGTCTCCTTCTGCTCCAATACATCTTCCACAAAGATGTTAAAGTGATCTTCTGAAAGCAAAGAACTGACTATCCTACTCTCCTACTCAATAAACTCCAGGGGCTACCTATTATTATTGCTGTTATTCACCTTTCATTTTCTAAGAGGACCAATGACATTACAGGGTTATGTCTTGACCCCTGCATGAATTGGGCTTAAGTGAGGCAGAATTGCACATAGTCATCAACCTGACTCTTTTCCAGAGTCATCGAAGTCCAATGGCAAGACTAAAGTCAAGACAACTGACCCAGGATGCAGCAGATGACTTTGGTGTCTTTGATGTCTGACCAAGCTCTAAGCATTCCACAGTGCCTGCTTCAGCCACTTAATGACCATTGGAACAAATTGTTCTCATCTGTGCATTCCACCAGGAGATGTCTTCACATGCTTGGGGTAGACATCCCCCCTTACTCACTGATGGGTTTGAGTTCTGTCAATTACCCTCAGTCTGGTTTAACCTGTCTACTGAGATGGTTTTATTGGGTTTTGGCCACTGCATATGCTACAGCTTCTTGGAGCTACAGCTGAGAGTTAGGTGATAGGGAGACACCAAAGTTGGAAAGTAACTCTGAAAAGGGCTCAGCAAACCCTCACACTAGAGGTGCTAGTCCTCCCAGGACACCCCCAATAGAATATAAGCTCCTTGAAGGCAGGGGACTTTTCATTGTTGCCTTTGTATCTAACAAAGCCTAACAATATGTTGGCACAGAGAAGATGCTTAATAAATACTTGATTATGGGACTCCAAATAAGTCACATCAACTATCTGGGGATCACTTTTCTTGTGAACTCAATGATTTTTTGTTAGACAGGTTCCTTTCATCTCTAACATTTTGTGAAATCTTGTATGCAGAGCCATAATGAGAGTTCTTTAAAAAAGTTCTTAAGTACAAATAACATTCAAGAGTTGGGTGATGGATGATGGATGACACAATACAATAACAGTATCATTGACAACACCTCTGAGTCTACTCCAGTGTGCCTGTGTTAGAAGTCTCAGGACACTGCCAAAGACAGACCCCAAACCTACATCCCTGATTCTGTGAATATTCTGTTGATCCATGCCAGCAAGATACCCAAGTACGAAAGAAAGGACCTTTCCTTTTCTCAACAATCCTTAAAACACCCCTGACAATGGCTCCCCAATAACATTTAACCATTTGTTCAGTACTTGAAGATGTCATTTGTCTTTGCAAGATGACCTGAATCATCCAATCAACAAGCATTTATTAAGCCCTGACTATGTGCCAGACACTGTGCAAGCTGCTAGGGAGACAAGTCTTTTTCAAGACAAAAATGAGACAGTCCCTGTCTTATAAAGATCTGGGAACACACAACTCATCAGGGCACATAGGCACTACAGGCAACACACAGGGGATTCTTGTTCAAGTATATATTGCACTACATGGCCACTGAAGACCCTCTGAATTCTGAGACCCGGCAATTCTGTGATTTATAATGAGAAATTGTCAACTCTGTGAAAGACTGTGTGTAATGAGAGACAGTCTATGTGGAATAAGGGTTTTACTCGGGCCACACTATCTAGTGATCCCCCCCTTAACCTCCCTTGTACTCCTTGCTATTTCTGGAAAACATTAGATTTTCTGAGATGGATCTGGCACACAGATGGAATCTTGAAAGAATGGGGTGGTAGAGAGGGACAATGGCATGGCCTCCAGCACAATGTTTATAAGAATATTCTCCTGGAGATGTGGGTCTCTGTAGGGTGGAAGTATGGTGTCAATTCCACCCTCGGATGTGGATCAAACAATATTGTCAGCAGTCCTCCTTTTTAAAAGGCCGTTGGGAGTTGCAGAATTACTTAGAAATGAGGTTTCTGCTAATGGGACCAGCAATGACGACTTTGGCTTTGTGTGTTTTTTTGGTAGCCAGGATGGTGGTTACAAGGAACAAAAACTGATGGCTTAGTTCCAATTCATTCTTCTTATATCGAGGTCAGCACCTTGTTTCCAAAAACAATATTTTCTAAATTCTATTCCAGTTGGTTTTATTCATTCATTCAACAATATTCATTGAGAGCCTATTACGTGTAAGGGATCATGAGGTTATAAAGATGAATAAGAACACATCAGTATCCCTTGTTTGTAATAAGAACACTGAAATCTTTTATTTATTTCTTGAATTAAATACACACAAATATCTCAACTTGCAATTGTGTCTGCTAGAATGGCAAAGGATAAAATCAATAATTAAAGGGTCTTTCCCATTGCTTAGGGAATGGTTGCTTATTAACACATTCTTTGGCTTATCTGCTCCTTACAGCACTCAGTACCAATCTAAATGGTAACAGAATACTTCAGTGATCAGATATAACTTCAGGATAAAAGGCATATAAAATCTTTAAAATGGTTTATGTCTGTAGTAATGACAAGACAGCTAAAAATACTCAGTAAAACTTGTAGATGTAACTTCATCTTTAACATATAATGGAATGCCTGCAAGTCCTATTTAAGGTTTAGTTCTTCCTAGTGAAAAAGCCAATGAGCCATTTCTCATTTAGACAATGACCTTTTATAAGATTCTTTTAAAGGCATCATTATAGGGTTGTTGATGTGCTCAATTTCCATCTCCTTGAAGGCAAAGAAGAAATGGGCTTAAATTACAAGTGGGATCAAAAGGAAGACCCCGAGAATATGTACTGTTGAAATAATAATGTTGGTACATGGTGAAGAGATAGAAATGTAGCCACTTGTCCTACAAGGTTTAAGTGATCAAGAGAGAGGGGAGGGCTAAATAACCTCTGAATTTCACTCTCTCCCCAAGAATCTATGCAGATTTTATTTGCTTTAATGATTTTTTACTGAACTAAACTACTAACTGAAATCTAAGCCTAAAAAAATGAACATTGTAAGACGGGCAGCATAGCATAGGAGAGTGTGCTGGACAATCTGTATGACCATGGGCAAATCCCATCAGAGAAGCGACATGGTATACAGTGAATGGAAACTAGGCCTGGGTCCTGAAAGGCTGAGGCACGAGTCCTATCCCTAATATTCATTTTGTGCTGGGAGGGGACATGGCCCTATGTAAGAAACGGTGGATTTGGAGTCAGCAGGTCTGCACACAAGTCCACGTTCTGCTGTAACCTTAGACAAATGACTTCCCCTTTCTAGGCATTTTCCTCAACAATACTCTGAGGGGGTTGGATCAGATGACCTTGAAATTTCCTTCCATCTCTAAATTTTTAATTTCTTTGTCCAGAAGGCAAGTCATTAACCTTGCTGAATCTCAGTTCCTTCATCTATAAAATGGCAATCAAGCCTTGTAGTATCAACCTCAAAGGGCTGTGAGGAAGTTAAAACAGAATAATGGACAAGAGTGTTTTGCACACCTTAAAGCAATCTATAAATATGAGCTGTCCATAGGTCACTCCTACTCTAATGTAAGCTACTTAAGGGCAGGGACCATGTCCCTTTTATGGTTTTTTTTTCAGCACCAAGGACAGTGCTTGGCAGAGCAACTTGGTCAGTCTGAGTCAACTCTCCATAACTTTCTATTACAGGTGGGTTACAAATTACATGGGGCAAATGAAGAAAGTTCCCACAATTACGAAATTACAGGTTCTTAACATACTGACATTTGTTGCAGTTGTTGTTCAATCATTTCTGGGGTTTTCTTGGCAAAGATACTGGAATGGTTTGCTATTTCCTTCTCCAGCTCATTTTACAGATGAGGAAACTGAGGCTAACTGGGTGAAGTGACTTGCCCAGGGTCACACAGTAAGTGTCTGAGGCCAGATTTGAACTCAGAAAGATGAGTCTTCCTGACTCCAGGCCCAGCACTCTGTCTACTGCACCACCTAGCTAGCCCCATGTTGACATATAGTATTGTAATTCCAGCACTGAGCTCTTACACTCTCTCATGTACTCTCATGAGAATGTAAGCTCTTGGAGAGCAGGGACTATGTAGACACTATCTTTGTCTCTATATCCATCAAAACAGTGTCTGCACTTAATAAGTGATTCTTAATTTGATTAAATTAGCTACTCCCATTGAGTGACAACATGGATAATGCTGGAATTGGAGTCAGCTAAAATCCTGCTTCAGATCCTCACTAGTTTTGTGGCCCTGGATAAGTCACTCAACTACTCTTAGCTTCAGTTTCCTTGTTGGCAAAATGAGGGGGCTGTCATCATAAGACCCTTTCTAACTCTGACTGTCTAATCCTATGAATAAATAGAGAAATGATACTTCATGCTCACATAGCACTTTGTGGGAAGCATCTTTGCTACATAACTTCATTTACAAATCTACCTACAGCAAGAGAAACCAAAGGATTCCAATGTGAAGAACACAGATGACCAAAAAGTCTAAAATTATGTACATGCTCAGTGATCCCACTGTTAGGTCTATACTTCAAAGAGATCGAAAAAAGAAAAGTATGTACAAAATGTACAAAAGAATGTGCAAAAATATTTCCAGCAGCTCTTTCTGGGGTGGCAAGGAATTTGAAATTGAGGGGGTACCAATCAATTGGAGAATGGCTGAACAAGCTATGGTCTATAAATGTAATGGAACATTACTGTGTTATAAAAAGTTATATGGCTTTAGAGAATGGATGGTTTCAGAAAAACCTACAAAAGAAACCTGGTAGCCATAATCTATTGAATCCCAGGATGCTCTTCCTACTTCTTCAAGGGCACACAGTCACACTCAATCTTCCTCTCCACCTCCAACACTTCTGCCCTCATACTAAGGGAATTCAACATATGTGTTAATGCTCTCTCAGATACCCTAACTTTCTGGTTCTTCCATCTATTCAGTTCTCATGACCTACTCCTCCATTCCACCTCAGCTACTTACTGAAATGGATATATACTGGATCTTGTCATTACAAACAACGTTACTGACCCCTTCCCTATCTCAACTCCTTAGTACGACTCTACAATATCCTCCCTTGTCCTACAGCTCTACCCTATGCTCTATATTTGAATTCTATGCTCCCTTGTCTTAAAACCAATTGTGCCTTGTCAAACCCCAACCTTAGATTACTCCCACTATCTGGCTTTCATTCTTATCCACATGCTTTTAAATGGAATTAAGGAAAATTGAGAAACTGTCATGACTGGGTCTCCTGCATAATCTCAACTGGGCCCTCATGGAAGCAGTGATCATTCTACTCCTCTGTAATTTATTGGCTCTCCCACTCTCCATAGTGGCTGTTCCAAAGCTTCTCGACTCTCTTCAATCCTCCCAAAGCACCTCCTTCCCCCATATTCTCTGATAAGCCCCTCACTTCTTACTTCACTAAAAAAACTAAAGCCATCCACCAAGATTCCTTCACCTCCCCTCTGTCATCTCAAATCACTTCACCATATTATTCTATTATCTCTTCCTTTACTCCATATCAGATGAAGAGATGGCCCTTCGACATGCCAAGGTAAACCTCTCTACAAGCATCCTTCATCCCATTCCATCAAAGCTTCTCCAGCAGATTGTCCACTCTGTCAACCTCAGTCTCTCTAATCTTCAGTCTCTCCCTACCTACTGGATCCTCCCTGACTGCCAACAAATAAGTTCATTTTCCTTCATCCTTCACTTCATCCAACAATCCCTGCTAGCTATCATCCTATGTCTCTCTGCCCTTGTCAACCAAATGCCTTGGGGAAACCATCTATAATTGGTGTCTACACATCGTGTCCTTTCATTCATTTCTAAACTCTCTGCAATCTGCCTTCCAACCTCATAAATCAATTGAAATTGTTCCCTTCAAAAGCATTTTTACAACTAGTATCTCTGATAGGGGCCTCTATATGTTTCTAAAACATAGAGAGTAATTAATATATAGAGAGTGAAAATATATAGAGTAATTAAGTAAATTTATAAAATTTATATAAATATAATTTTTATATTATAATATATAATATATTATTATATTATAATATATTGTAATATAATTATAATAATTCTATAAATTAATATAAATTATATTAATTTATATATAAATTTATATAAATTAAGTAAAATATATAGAGTAATTAAGTAAATTTATAAGAACACAAGGCATTCCCCAATTGATAAATAGTCAAAGGATATGAACAGGCAGTTCTCAGATGAATAAACTAAAGCCATCTATAGTCATATGAAAAAATGCTCTAAATCACTATTGATTAGAGAAATGCAAATCAAAACAACTCTGAGGTACCACATCACACCTATTAGATTGGCCAACATGACAAAACAAGAAAATGATAAATGTTGGAGAAGATGTGGGAAAATTAGAACACTAATGCATTGTTGGTGGAGTTGTGAAATGATCCAACCATTTTGGAGAGCAATTTGGAACTATGCTCAAAGGGCTATAAAACTGTGCATACCCTTTGACCCACCAATACCACTTCTAGGGCTGTATCCCAAAGAGATCATAAAAATGGGAAAAGGACTCACATGTACAAAAATATTTACAGTAGCTCTTTCTATGGTGGCAAAGAATTGGAAATTGAGGGAATGCCCATCAACTGGGGAGCAGCTGAACAAGTTGTGGCATGTGAATGTAATGGAATACTATTATGCTAGAAGAAATGATGAGCAGATAGACTTCAAAAAAACTTGGAAAGACTTGTAGGGATTGATGCCGAGTGAAGTGAGCAGAACCAGAAGAACATTGTACACAGTAACAGCCACGTTGTTCAACGACTAACATTGATAGACTTAGCCCTTCTCAGCAATGCAAGCATCTAAGACATCTCCAAAGGCCTCATGACGGAAAATGCTATCCAAATCCAAAGAAAGAACTATGAAGTTTGAATGCAGATCGAAGCATACTATTTGCTATTTTTTTTCTTCTGTTTTGTTTTGTTTCCTTTCTGGTGGTTCCTCCCATTGGTTCTAATTCTTCCTTACAACATCACTAGTGTGAAAATGTTTAATTAGGAATGTATATGTATAGCCTATATCAGATTGTGAGCAGTTTTGGGGAGGGAGGTGGGGAGGGAGGGGGAGAAAAATTTAAAACTCAAAAACTTATGGAAGTGATTGTTGATAAATCAAAATAAATTAATAAAAAAACTT
This sequence comes from Vombatus ursinus, assembly GCF_900497805.2. Lineage (NCBI taxonomy): Eukaryota > Metazoa > Chordata > Mammalia > Diprotodontia > Vombatidae > Vombatus > Vombatus ursinus. Next base: position 1,827,718 of record NW_020954615.1, read on the forward strand.
TTAACAAAGAAATTGTTCCCTCCATGTTTCCAATGATCTTATGATGACCAAATCTAATGGCTGTTTGTCACCCCTACTCTTTCCTGACCTTTCTGCAGCATTTAACACTGTTGGATACTCTCTCCCTTCGAGGTTTCTGGGACACTACTCTCTCCTGGTTCTCCTATCTATCTGATTGTTCCTTCTCAGTCTTAGATCTTAACACATATCATGCCCATTAACTGTGTGGGTCCCCTATGACTGTTTTAAGCCCTCTTCTCTCACTATTCTTTCTCACTTGGTGATATATCAGCTCCATGGGTTCAATTATCATCTCTCTGCAAATGAATCCCATATCTATAAACCCAGACCTGGTAGCTCTACCGAGCTCCAGCCCCATATCATCACTTGCCTTCTAGCTACTGAACTGAATGTTCCCTATGCATCTCAAACTCAATCCAGAATAGAATTCATTATTTTCCTCCCAAAATGCTCCTCTCTTCTGAAATTTCCTGTTATTGTCAACAACAACATCCTTCAAGTTGCCCAGGCTAATAGCCTCCATGTTGTCCTCAACCTCTCATGCCCACTCACCCAACATAACAAATCCTTTGTCACATCTTACCATTTCTACTTTCACATTTCCCATAGACCTCTTCCCTCCACTTACTGTAAGCTCTCATCATCTCTCTTGGATTACTGCAATAATCTAATTGGTCTCCCTATCTCAAAGTCTCTTCTCACTCCAATCCAGCCTCCCCTCAGCTGCTAAAGTGATTTTCTTCAAGCATAGGCCTGACCATATTATACTCCTAATAAGTAAATTAAATTAACTCCCTGTTGCCTTGAGTATCAAATATAAAGTCTCTTTATGTCATTTAAGGCTTTTTACAACCTGACTCTTTCCTACCTTTCTAATCTTTTCACACTTTATTCCCATCTGTTCTATCTACCTTGGCCTCCTGATTTTATCTTAACCACTACACTCCATTTCCTGACTCCAGGCCTTTGCCCTGGCTAGTCCCCATTCCCAGAATGCTTTACCTCCTCATCATCACAGTTTCTCTGGCTACCACCTTCTCTTTGGGATGATTACATTTCACGTAGTCTACATCAATTCTGTATGTGACTAGTTACTTTCATGTTTGTTTCCTCAATTATAATATGAGCTCCTTGAAGGGAAAGATTGTTTTTATCTGTCTTTATATCCCGAGCATTTCGTAAAGTGCCTGGTACATATTAAGCATTTAATAAATGCTTGTTGAATGACTGACATCTAATTTATTAACAAATCAACCAACCAATTATTTATTGAACATTTACAATGTATTCAAGACTGCATAGAATATAATAGTTTAAGACATGATCTATTACCTCAAGGAGGTCTTAAGGAAATCATAGACAAGAAACAAATAAAACTACATGACTATATAATTATGTGCAAACTATAATTACATTAAGACTTTAGAGAAAAAAGGATAAATCCTAGCTGAGATAATCACAAAATTATTCCTACAGGGGTCAGGAATTAAGAAAGGCGGGATTCAGAAAGGTGAAAAGAATATTTCAGGCAGGGGGAAGTGATATGAAAAAAGGCACAACGACAGAGTGTGTGATGTGTAAAGAAGGCCTGTCAATGGTGCTCTATTAACCACAAGTAGAATGATACTCCCATTAACAAATTCCACTAAGAAGTCTGACTTCATCAGGAATCAGGAACCCGATGTTGCCCTCTTCTCATACCTGCAATGAGTTCACTGTAACTTGTAGTGTAGGAGAGACCTTTCCTGGCCTTGAATGTTTATAAAGAGTTTATCCCACAAATGAATTGAAAAAGTCACAATATCAATCCAATATGCAAAATAAAAGGAGGCCAAGCTCAAAGTCATATATTTAATAAAGATGATTTGATGATGATACAAAGTACTATGGAAACATAATGTGCTTTGCAAATGTCAGACAATAGCAATAATGAAGGTCTAAGCAGAGCCATGCATGACAGCCACAATGCTGTCTTCTTGTCCCAAATGAAGCATCTGTCTGACCAAGAGTGACATCAGAGAGGGAGGGGAGCACAAACTGAATGGCTGGCAGCCCAAAAATCATTAGGTTTTTATTCAAAATACTTCCTGAGCAAAGTGAACGGAAAATTCCCCAAGACATGGGGATTTCTATAGAACCTGGGTTTTTCCTCCCCTTTTCTTTTCTTTTTCTCTTTTAAATTTTGGTTGTTGTTTCTAGGGGATATTTTAAGCATCTGTAAATCAACCTTTGGAAGCACAGTGTGACATACCAAATGATCACTCCAACCCTTTGCCCATTCAGAGCATGTCAGTCTATGGTGCAGTGAATCATCACTCATTGCACCCAGATGGAGGTGGAAGGACAGCTGGGAAATGAGGAAATGAGCAGTGGCTGAAGCCAGCCCAACAGCTTGATATGGCCTGTAATCGTCCTCCTCACTGCACACTCTGAAGACTGGATTTGGGGAGAGCTTTGGAGGCAGGAAGACCTCTTTTCTCATCCCGTCACAGTCCACCGTAGTCAGGATTAAGTCAGTAAACTCAGGCAATTCTTTAAAAAACCTGATCTATGCTAGTAAAGGCAATTTTTGCATTGGTTCCCAAGACAGATGAAATAGTGGGATCAGGAATACCTGGGTTCAAATCCTAACTCAGACACTAAACATGCAGTGCAATCAAAGACAAGCCTCCTAAATTATCTGAGTCAATCTGCTCATTTGTAAAATTAGGGAGTTAGATTTAATGGTCTTTAATGTCCCTTCCAGCTCGAAAATCTCAGATGCTAATTTTTGATTTGATTAGAGCTTGGAGCACTACAGAGAGAGGCATTTATATTTCCTCTCTCTGTAGACACTATGCCAGTCCAAATGGAACCTGCTACAGGCTCTTGAGGTGCAGAGGTGGGGATTCAATCCTGACTGGCAAGGGAAAGAAGGAAGCCAGAAATCTGAGGAACCAGGGATCAAGGGAAGCTTGAGAAGGCCACAAGAAGGCATTTTTCCAAAAGCCAGAACACAGCCCCTGTGAGAACTCTTTCTCCTAGTATGTCCTTACCCTTCTGTCTTTCCTCCCTCCTAGATATTGATTGCTCTATTTCACAAGATATCAATTAGCCTATAAAAATGGGAATCAAGCCAAGCCAGTCTACAGGATAGGTGGAAATGATTTTAAAACAGTGAAAAGTTTTTGCAAAAATAAGGCATAAAGTGTTTAAACATACAGACAGATGATGATGATGCTAATAATAGCTTACTTTATATAATAAGTTAGGATTTACACAAATTGTCTTACTGATGCCTCAAAACAATTCTGGGAAGTGGAGACTATAAATCGGATGTTATTATTCCCATTTTGCAGATGAGGAAACAGCCTCAGAAAAGTTAAGTGACTGGACCTTAGTCACATAGCTAGTCCTTAGCCAGTTTTGGCTTTTGTGATAACAAATATACCCTTGGGTAGTTCACATAATTAGTTAAAAGAAATATCTTTTCTCCAAATGCATCAGGTCTGACAAACAATGACATCATCTTTCCATAAGGTTCCACTTGAAGGCCTGAGGTGAATTCAATAACCTATCACCTGAAGAGTATGTCAAAGCAGTAACCCATGTGGCAGAGATCCCTATTTGGTAGATAATACAATAAGTTAATAATAACTAACATTTATATACTACCTACCATGAGCAAGGTGCCATGCTCAGCACTTTTCAAATATTATCTCATTCGATCCTTAGAACAACCCTCCAAGGTAAGTGTGATATTATCCCCATTTTATTATTGAGGAAACTGAGGCAAACATAGACTTGCCCAGGGTGACAGAGCTAGTGGTTGGTGTTTTAAGCTGAATATGAACTATGGTCTTCTAGACTCCAAGCCCAGGATTCTCTCCACCTAGCTGCCTCTGCTTCTCAGCTCCCTATTAGAGCTCTCTGAAAGAGTGAGATACTTCTTAGAAAAGTCTTGAAACTCCTGACAAAAATGGGCTCTTTAAAAATGTGTGATGCCTGAGAACACACATCACGATCACCAACCCAAATTCCTTGGGATGATAAATGAAGGATATATATAGATATATATAGAGATATCTCTGTCTCTGTCTCTGTCTCTCTCTCTCTATATATATATATAAAATTCAGCCATCCTTGCAAAAAACCCGAGGATTTAAAATTCACTAGTTTTAATTATACAAAGATCAAGAGTTAAATACATCTACATTTTTTTAGATTTAATACATAATTCCTACTTTTAAAATTATAAGCTAAATTGTTTTGAGAAGTCCATTTTAAAACACGAAAAATGTTCAATTAAAAATAGAAACAGCAGCACAAGGCCAATGTTTGGAAAATTTTCAGGTCCTATTGTTTATTGGCTCACCAACTGATTTTAATAAAAAAATATGGTTGCAATTTGAAGAAAAACACAACACTTTTATGTTTTGCATAAGAAAAGTCCCTACAATGCAGCCTCTGGGGCACTTAAAAAAAGAGAGATTCTGAAATGGTCACAGCGTTCTCTGGCCAAGAGCCCTAAATGAAAACTAAAAGATGTGGGTAACAAACTATTCCAACTATCCACAACAAGTGAAACTGGATGTAGAAAAATATGTTCTCAACATTTACTTCTGTTTATGATGAAACTAGAAACATATGACCCCAAACAACCTATTGTGTGAACTGGTAATTAAGCGTCTACAGATGGTCCATGGGGCAGATCTTTTCCACTCAGCTCCAGCAAAGGTCAGAGTACGGCTAGGTGACCACAGCTGCCCAGGCACTCTGGAAAGTGACACAGTGTCCCAGAGGTTGATGTGCCCACCCCTCCTCAGGCCAGTAGTTGTTTGTGTCTCATAAAAGCCAGTGAGCACGGAAGAGGGAGACAACTGGGTCACTGCTCATTTTGCAATGTATTTTCTTCAAATGAGAATCAGGGCAGAAGAAGCAGGAATGAGTGACATGAGAAAAATCAGGCCACCTTCTTCAAGTGCCAGCTGAGGATGCACACGAGCCCAGAGGACTGGGGCTTGTCAATGCAATGGAAAGCACCCTGGACTTGGGAGTCAGAGGACCTCAAAATCCAGCTTCGACCACTTATGCCTGTGGGAACATGGACAAGTCATTCCTCTTGAAATGAGGGAGTTGGACAGACGCTCTCAGTGGGCCCTTCCAACTCGCAATCTAGGATACTTAGGTAGCCTTCCTTTGGCTGCACATAGTGCATCTGGAGAGAGAATGCCTTGGACTCTCAAAGGGTTTGACCATTATTTTTCAGGTCCTTTATTTGCCTTCTGACTTCTTCTGACATCCATCAGGTGTGAGCAGAGATGATCTATGGATTTCCTGAGGTCCCAAAGCAATCCAATGACACAGCTCAAGATGCCCGCCCACTACAACTGTCTCATAGAGGTTTGCTCTGCCTCTGCTGCTGGGCCCAAGGCTCAGTGGGATCCTGTTTGGACATGCCAAGCCATTCTAAAACCAAGGTGTACTGGCCATGACATAAGATTTCAACTGGTCTGACTAAACTGGTCAAGAAGAATCAGCATTCAAGGGGCAGCAAGGTGGCGCAGTGGATAGAGCTCCTGCCCTGAAGTCAGGAGAACCCGAGTTCAAATCCTGCCTCAGACCAAACACTTGACACTTACTGGCTGCGTGACCCTGGGCAAGTCACTTAACCCCAATTGCCCCCCCCCCAAAAAAAGAATGAAGGACAAGCAACAACGATATAGTTTAAGATCTGGTACTGCTAAACCTCCTTTCTTTACATTTTGGGGCAGCTAGGTGGCGCAGCGGATAGAGCACCCGCCCTGAAGTCAGGAGGACCTGAGTTCAAATCCTGCCTCAGACCAACCACTTGATACTTACTAGCTGTGTGACCCTGGGCAAGTCACTTAACCCCAATTGCCTTAAAAAAAAAAAAAGGATGAAGGACAAGCAACAATGATATAGTTTAAGATTTGGTACTAGCCCCCCCCCAAAAAAAATCAGCACTCAAAAAGCCGAATAGTTAAGAGAGGGAGGCAGGCGGCTCACAGACTCAGCCCAAATCAAAAGCCAGAAGAACACTGCCTTTGCTTCCTGACAAACCTACTGAGCACAAATCTTTCTGTCTTTCTTCTTACATCTACAATAAAATGCCACCTCAAATCTACCTCAGAGGGATAGAATATAGATCAAGCAGTCACTGCAAAGACCTTTACCACACCAAGGACACTCAGCTGCCTAACCAATAAAGAAATGCATGGTTCCTAGTAATGTCGAGAAATACAGGGCAGCAACAACAAAAGAGAAATCCAGTAATCAATATTAAATAAAACCAGGAATAAGGTTTATTATGAGAATATTATTATCACTAGTGAGATAATAAACTAAGGAAAAGAAGTACGACAAGAGTTAACAAACTGTCTTCTTTGAAACACTGGGTCCAATGAGTAGATCAGTAGGGAAATTGTTTCCTGGGAAAAGGAAAGAGCCACGTGAGAACACAGAGCTAGTTATATACTTGAGAGATGTACCAAAGAAAGCCTGTGATGAGAGGAAAGAGTCCACATGGTAAGGAGCAGATCCTCCAGAGGGTCCCAGAGCAGCATTCGGCATTTACAGAGGATCTGATGCTGACGATGCCCTTCCCAACCATATGGATTCTCCCTCAGCAGCCCACTTTGAGGAAGATTCCGAGAAGGTGTTCTCCTGGCTCTGCTTCTAACTCTCCTGACTTAGTCACCATGCCTCAGCTGCCTTCTTGTCCTGGAAGAGCCCTCTTCCCCTACAGCTTTCTTACCTTGAAGATCCCTCCACCACTTTGGTCATTTCTTTCCACTGGGGAATACCTCTCAAACCTTCATTTTGAGGAAAGATCTACACCAGTCATTCTTCCTTCCTCTCCCAACTTTGCCTCTGCCTCTCTGTATTTCACCTTTCCCTCCCCACCCCTACCCTTGGCTTTTCAGCTCCCTCCCTGGGTGGTCTTCCCCAATTAGAACACAAGCTCTGTGAGGTCAGAGACTTTTTTTTTTGCTTGCAGCTAGGTAGTGCAGGGGATAGAGTTCTAGGCCTAAAGTCAGGAAGACTCACCTTTCTGAGTTCAAATCTGGCCCCAGACACTTACTAACTGTGTGAGCCTGGGCAAGTCACTTAACCCTGTTTGCCTCAGTTTCCTCATCTGTAAAATAAGCTGGAGAAGGAAATGGCCAACCACTCTAGTATCTCTGCCAAGAAAACCCCAAGAAGAGTCATACACGACTGAGACAACTGAACAAGTTAAACGCTTACTGACTGGCTGGCTGGCCTGTATCATCAGCCAATGAAGAAACCAAATCCAAGAGCAATAGAGTAAGACCAACACAGCGAGGCTTAACATCACAACTCAAACTTTGTCCACTGAAACACTAGACGCCGAGCAAGAGATTCCAGCGCTAGACGTTATACATGAAGGAGGCCACCAACAAAAAGAAAGGCTCCATATACAACAACACATTTGGAGCAACGTCTTATGAGGTAACAAAGAAATGGGAACAAAGTAGATGCCCGTCTATTGGGGAATGGCCAAGGTGTGGTACGTGAACAGAATGGATATTACTGTGCGATAAGAAACAATGAATACGATGACTACAAAGAAGAAAGGGAAGATTTCCATGACGATGGAGCTAAGCAGAGTCAAGAAAATGACACATACAATGACTACAACAACAGAAACGGAAAGGACAAAGCCAGAAAACAAGTGGAAATCAAGACCTCAAAATGACAAAGAGCTAGCTTGGCCCAGAAGAGGACACACGAGAACATATTTCTTCTCACTCCTCAGAGGTGCGGAACACTACACGGGATGTCAGATTTTATTTCTGATGTACTGATTGGTTTTGCTAAATATTTTTCTCCTTCCTCTTCAAAAAAAAAAAATCTTTGTTATATGAGATAGCTCTCTAGGAGAGGACAGGGAAGGGATACTAAGGAAAATTTAGGCAATGGAAAAAAACAAAATATATCAACAACATTTATTTAAAAAAATAAAGAGGGTCAGTCTGGTTATCCCAGGTATTAATGGGTGAAGAGCTGGGGGGTGCACGTGCAAGTCTCTGAAAGAGTCATGGAAAGATGGGCAAGGTCCCCTGGTCTTTAATGAAGTGGAACAGATATTAAGAAGAAGTTACAGAACCCCAAATAATAAGCACCATAAGCAATTAAGAAGAACAACCCAAGCGAGACAAAGCTGATTGCTGTTCTGGTTTAATTACAGACTTAGAGTTTGAAGATAATGCAGCGTAGGCGATATAACTGGGCTTTACAAGCCATGTTTGCACAATCTGGCGGAGAGGATTAAAAGTAAATGAAGCACAGATCTACTCAAAATCTCAGAAAGGACTCAGAGAAACACAAGCTTTCTTCAACCCAAGAGGTTCCAAGACTTTCCTCTGGTTCCAAACTCAAATTAGTTCCACCTCTAATTTGGGGAGGAACACCAAGGCTCCAGTGGGAGCCTTCCCACTGGCTCCCAGTGTCTAATGACCAGGAAAGACAAAAAACTGAAGCCGGAAAGTCAGTGCTCCCTCCACCAGGCCACAAACCAGAGAAGGCCGTGGAGAGAACTCTGAAGAGGGAAACAGTGAAAGAAGATGGTCAATGCCAGAAACGCCGCCAGACAGATGAACTGCAGTCAGTCAGAACCCCAACCAGGCCTTCTCAATTTAACCTATCTGAAGAAAGGAATAAAAAGATTCAAAGAGGAAAAGTGTCAGGTGAACTGAAGGTATGCAGGTAGACAGAAAAGCCCAACTTGCAAAGAACACTGCTCTCAGTCCCGTTTTTGCCCACGCCACTCGTGGTCCTCACTTGGTCCACAGAACATGAGCCTTCCCGTCCCTCTCAGGCTTGCTAGCCAAATTTCCTAAAAAGAGAGCCTTAATGCAGCACATTTACCTCCCAAGAAAGATCATTACATCGAGTTCTGTGAGCTAACTTCAAGAAAAGATACTAAACCTCCAGTAAAAGTGCAAGTTAATCCAAGAACGATATGCACACAATATCCTGGCCTCAAGCACTGCCTAGAGCTACACAGATGCAGACAAATATAGGGCACGGGCCAGACTTTCAAAAGTTCCCCATCTAGTTAGGAAGACAGAACCGACAATTCACTTCAATAAAGAGCCCTGGGGGCTTCTGGGTGAAAGCCATCACACTCGGCAGCTGGGGTAATGGATGGCGTTGGACTCTTGAATCTTGATCCCACTTCAAGCACAGCCCCCTCCACGAGGCTTTTCCTAACCTGCCAGCATCATCCACTGGAGCCTCTTCCTAAGAATTCCCTTCAACTTACTTAGGACATGGTTTGCATGGACCTAGACAACTAGTCAAATGAATAAATGAACGAACTAGCGAACGAACACTTATTAAGTGCCTGCTACTCGCCAAACCACCAGGATACAAATAAAAAAACGAGAAAAGTTCTGCTCTCAAGAAGCCAGCATTCTAATAACAGAGGTGTGTGCACATTTTCTCCTATGACACAATGTAAGTGCTTTGAGGGCAAAGACTTAAATTTTTGTCTTTGCATCTCTAGCACTTTTTACAGTGCCAATGGGCACACAATAAATATTTACTAATTGATCTGGTAAAAAAATAAATAAATAAATGTAAAGGAGTCAGTGTAAAGTAAAACAACAATCAGGGCATGTAGGTGGTGCAGTAGACAGAGCACCTCAGGAGGACTTGAGTTCAAATCTGACCTCAGACACTTGACACTTACTGTGTGACCCTGGGCAAGTAATTTAACCCTACTGCCTAGTCAAAAAAAGAGAAAAAAATGTAAAACAACAACGAGCATTTATAGAGAGTTTTAAGGTTTGCAAAGTACTTGACATGAAATATTAGAAGATACTCATAATAATTCTATTAGCTAGGTAGTATTATTATCCTTATGTTACAGATGAGGAAACTGAGTCTGAGAAAGGTTAAGTGACTTGTCCAGGACTGTACAGCTCTCAGGGGCCTAAGGCAGGATTCAACTTCAGGTCTTTCTGACTCCAAGTCTAGTACTCTACCTACCAGCCACCTAGAAATCTGAAGCCAGAGAGACTGTGAAATTCCCCTTTGTTTTTGTTTTTGTTGATTGGTAGGGTGGCCTTCATGGAAGAGGTAGTACCTGAGCTGGATCCTGAAGAAAAAAAGGTTTCAATTCAGTCTCCTCTGATAGTCAGGAAAATGATTTTTAAAGCAAAGGACTGTCACGATCAGAACTACCAATCAGAAGGATTGTTGCAACAGGAGCTCCAGGATGGAAATGGTGAGGGGAGATAACAAAAACGAGGCCCAGCTGGTCAGTCTGTCTGTCACAGTAACTATGGAATAAATTCAGAAATCTGCTGAAGACTAAATTAAGCTTTCAATGCTATGCTGTGAACTCTGCACTTTAATTTGTGGGCCCTGGGACGGCAGATATTACCATACTAGGAGCAATTCCAAACAGCAATAAGAAAAGATCCATTATAAAAAAGGCTCAGAGACAAGCTGGAAGCAAGAAGGAAATAAAATGAGACTAAATATAGGGAAACACAAACAAACATGTCTAGAAAACAATAATGCAAAACAGAATTTCAGTCATAAGGCATAATGAGTACGAATTAACAGCTAAGAGAAAGAGAACCTCGTATCTCAAGAGCATTTACAATGGGAGAGCAAAATCTGAGCAGTGGCATCAGTGACCCAACAAGAAGCCGTACTCCAGGACCTCAAAGAGTCTGTGGGGGAGCAGCGCTCGTCGCTGGGGATGCCTGCGCCTTCCTGTAACTCCTCCAGGGCCCACTTTTCTCCGTCTTCTCTTCTCTTCATATCACCCCATCCAGAGGTGGGGAAAGTGACACGAAGGGACATGCCTTTTGCCATTACCTACTCCTTCACCCTATCCCACATGAAGTCACTCCTTTTCCTTACAAAAGCAAACTCTTCTACGTGCACAAGTAATCCCATTTCACCATCGTTTCTCCAACAGATTGTCACTCCCCCCAACCCCCATGTCATCCCGACTTTCTCACTAATCTTCAGTCAAGTCCTATCTACTGGCTGCTCCATGAATACCTATGGTGGTGGTAGTGGTGGTGGCGGTGGTGGTGGTGGTGGTGGTAGTAGTAGCAACAGCAGCAACAGCTAACATTTATATAGTGCTTACCATGTGCTCTGTGTTAAGTGCTTTATAATTACTACTCATTTGATCTTCACAACAACCCTGGGAGGTAGGTGCTAATATCACCTCTTTTTACTGATGAGGAAACTGAGGCAGAAAGAGGTTAAGTGACTTGCCCACGGTCACACAGCTAGTGAGTATCTGAGGCCATTTTTGAACTCAAGTCTTCCTGACGCCAGGTCCAGTTCTCCATCTACTGGACCACTATATCTCTCCCATCTTCAAACCTTCATTTGACTCATCAATTCCCATTATCATCCTCTATCTCCCCTCTCTTTTGTGGCTAAATACCTTGAGAAGCCAGTCCACAATGTGTACCTCCACTTCCTTTCCTCTCTCTTCTCACATCTGCAGTCTGGCTTCTGAACTCATCATTCAATTGAAGCTGCTTTTTTCAAAGTTAACAGTGATCTCAGGATGGCCCCAATCTAGCGCTCTTTTCTCACTTTTCACCTTTCTTCACCTCTCTTCTGCCTTTGACACTGCTGGTCATCCTCTTCACACTGATCCTCTCTTCTCTCCAGGTTTTCAGGACACTACTGTCTCCTACCTCTCCTTCCACCTGACCGATCCATCTGTGTCTCCTTTGCTGGATCTTTTTTGTGGCCACACCTATTAACTGTGGGGTCCCCTAAGATTCTGTCCTGGGCCCTCTTCTCCTTCTAAACTCTCTCCCTTGGGCATAATATTAGCTCTTGTGGTTTCAATTCTCACCTCTACGGTGATGACTCTCAGATCTCCTTGACCAGATCTCCCATCTTGCAACTCCAGCTGTCTAGTGGTCATCCCAAGCTGGATCTATCACATAAACTTACCATGTCCAAAACACCTACTATTCTCCTAACTGTCCGACTATTCTGGAGGAACACCATCCTTCCAGTCACCCAAGCTCGCCACTTGGGTGGCATCTACCAACTTCTCATGTTCTTATCCCCCAAATCCAAACAGTTCTCCAGTCCTGTCACTTCTACCTTTACAACGTCTGTCCAATATGTCCCCTTTTATCCTTTAACTGATCTCACCCTAGGGCAAGCATCATTCCTTCACTCCTGGACTATTGCAAAAACCTGGTCTTGCTGCTTCAAGTCTCTCTCCAACCAGTCCTCCACTCAGCTGTCACACCGATCTTCCTTGAGCATAGATCGACCACATCAACTGCCCCCTCCACTTAACAAACTCCAATGGCTCTCTAGTGCCTCCAGGATCAACTGTAAAATTCTGTTTGACCTTTTAAACCCATTCCTGGTCCCTGCCTTTCTAATCTTCTTATACCTTTCTTCCCACCACAGATTCTGCCACCAGTAACATCAGCATCCTTCCTGTTCCTTGTACACAACACTTCATTTTCTGATTCACAGCGCTTCCATGCCAGGAGCTCCCTCCCTCCTTCCTTATCTCCCCCCTCACACCTGGCTCAGTTCCAGGTAGATGGGAGGTGCTTAATCAGTGCTAGCTGGCTGAATGACATCCTGGTATTCACAGACTGAAAAAGCACTAATTCAGTATGAAAATTTACAATGCAAAGTAATAATGTTACCTACTTTCCTACTTCTATGTTTTGATTCCATGATTCATTTTAATTTATTTGACCAGGTTCCAAAGTGTCAAATGATACAAAATTTAAAAATCAAGATCCATGATGTTTGGGCAAAGAGACAATTAAGAGCTTCATTCAAACAATGTTTGATCGATATTATAAGTAAAGACAAGAAAACCACTTCAACCTATTCCTCAGTCAGGATGACCAAAGTCCAAAACTGACCACAGTTATGTACTTGATATCCCATAGTTCAGTGGGCTTCCACATTTTTCATAATTTAACACTCATAACTATTATATACATATATATACATAAACATATACGTGTATGGCACACAGATATACATATATATTTACTGTATAAATACATGTGTAAACTATGGGCTCATCATTCCTGAAAATGGTCAAGAATTGAAGAACAACCTCTCTGCCTGGAGCTAGCTGAAATCTTCCTTGGAGAGAAAATTAGACAACTTAATTGAACTCTGTAACACAGTGATTGAAGTACATATTTTTCATAATGTAATATTGCCAGTAGATTAGGGGCAAGAGAACAAACTGTCTTACATTTCAAAAACTATAGGAAGAAGATAGATCTATAGACCCCCAAATACCACGGAAAATATTATTTTGTGATCTCTAAATGTCACACGTAATAGAAGGCACACACTCAAGAACGCATTAGTGACATGGCAATGCTAAGCAGTCCAGGGGTACAACGAAAATCCATGAAACACCACCTCCCAGATCTACCTGTAACAATCTCAGTTCCATTCATGCGTTGGACAATCATTTTTCATCTTGCTATCACACTGGGTCACTGAAAACTGGCTGAAAATCACATTCAAAAGGTGTTGGTTTTTTAATTTCATGGGAGCCTTTCCCTTTACATGGTTCCCGAAGTCACCTGGGCAGTCACTGGCATTCATACAGAAAGGGAAGGTATGTGGGAAAGCCAACAATCAGAGACAAAGAGAAACTAAAACACCAGTAACCAATAAGACAGAGTTCAGTGTTGTTGCTGTTGGACTAATGACCTCCTGGGGTGATGACTTGACTTTCATACCAACTGGATTTAAGTGAGGTAGGGCTGCCCAAAATCATTAGCCTCACTCCCTTCCAGAGTCATTGGAGTCCAGCGGCATGACAAAGGTCAAGGTGGGGGTAGCTAGGTGGCACGGTGGACAGAGCACTGGCCCTGAAGTCAGGAGGACCTGAGTTCAAATCTAGCCTCAGACCAAACATTTAACACTTACTAGCTGTGTGACCCTGGACAAGTCACTTAACCCCAATTGCCTAAAAAAAAAATATATATATATATATATATATATATAAAAATAAAAATAAAAATAAAATGCTTTTTAAAAAAAAAAGCCAAGATGACTGGGGATGGCCCAGGATGCAGTGGATAACCTTGGCCTGCATCAAAGAAGGTGCTGTGCTTCATAAGCAAAGCGAAGTCAGCAGCACAATGGAAACAGGAGATGTACAGATCTAGAGACCTCTCCATACCACATTTCACATGGACTCTCTGTGCCCAACCTGTGACAGAGCCTCCTGAGCTCATACTGGTACGAGCGCCATAGCCACACCTAGTGTACCCTGACCCCAACATCATGACGTCATTGGTCCTCTTTAAGTATGAAGGACAAACAACAACATCTCTGCCAGAACAGCTCAACGCCCCTCCCCTTACCCCGTCCTTCTGGGGCAAAAAGAAGCAGAAACCAAGTCTACCCCCCCAAAAAAAACCAGCATGTGGAAAAGGTAGGGACACAGGAAAGGAGAAGCTTGGTCTGCCTGTAGTGGGAGTCACTCAGTAAATATTTACCAAGCACATACTATGTGCCAGGAACTGAGGATACAAAAAATAGACAAAAGACAGACCCTGCTCTCAGGAGCTCACAGAGTAATGGGGGAAGCACCATGCAAGCAATGATGGCCAAACAAGCTACAGGCAGGATAAACTGGAAATGATCAACAGAGGGAAGCCACTAGAATGAGGAAGGAATAAAGGCTTCCTATAGAAGATGGGATTTTAGCTGGGCCTTGAAGGAAGCCAGAAAAATTAGGAGATAAAAAGGAGGAGGGTGTGCATTCCAGGCATGAGGGGCAGCCAATGAAAATGCCCAGAGCTGGAGGAGTGTCAAGTTGGAGGCACAACTCAGAGATCAGGATTATAAGGCACAGGAAGACTGGAAAGGGACTGGAGGAGGTTATGAAAAGCTTTGAACATCAAAGTATTTTATATTTTATACTAGAGGTGATAACAAACCACTGGAGTTTATTGGATAGAAGAGATGATATGGTCACACCTGTGCTTTAGAAAGACCATTTTGACAGCCGAGTGGAAGACGGGATGAAGGAGGAAAGATTTGTGACAGGGAGTCCAACCAGTAGGCTACTGCAATACTCCAAGCATGGGGTGATGAGGACTTGGAACAAGGGGTTATTAAAGCAGAAAAGGAGGTATACGTGAGAGATGTTAAAGTAAAATCAACACATGTTGGCAGTATGCTTTGTTGCAACAATGTTCAGCCAGACAACTTGGGAATGGAGAAAACTGGGACATGATGCCAGCAAATGTGTGGGGATTTGCCAGGTCTAAAGCAAAGAGTAATGACATCCAAGTGAAGTCAGTTCTGTGCCCCTAAAAGTCACCTGGGGGAGAAAGGCTAAGGCTGGGGAAAAGTGCACTCTTCAACTTTTGAAAAGGCTGAGACTGATTTGAAGTACTCTATCTGGGAAATCTACCATCAAAGCAGGAGTCAATGCCAAAGTGGGTCCAGGAAATCAAAGAAATTAAGAAACCCTGCTCTAAAAAGTTTCTCAGTAATATAATGTCCAGGTCAGACCTGTGCTTTAGGAATATCACTATGGCAACTGTGAGGAGAATGTTCTGGGGGGGGGGAAGCTTGAGGTGGTTTGTTGACTTGTATCTATATGTGTATAAATTATATATTTGTGTATAATTATGTAAACCTACATGTGTGCGCATGTATTTAATTTAATCTGATGAAATTGTATACATAAAATAAACCAGGGTTATGGGAACTGTTTTAGAAGTTAATTATTACTACTAAAGAGTTGAAGGAAAACAAAACAAAAAAAAAAGAATCAAAAAGTGAACAATAGGGAAATATAAGAGGGGAAAAGTTTCTGCAAAAACAAATCTAATAACACTAAGTTTAAAAGGGGAAAAAAAATCTGTACTGCATGTTTCCCTGATAAACATCTCACTTCCAAGATACATAAAAAAATGATTCAAATTTATAAGAATAAGAGCCATTCTTAAGAGCCAGGGAGAGACTTGAAGCAGGGAGACCAACCAATGGGCTATTGCAATATGCCAGGTGTGAGGTGATGAGGGAATGTACTAGAGGAGTGACAGTGTTAGAAGAGAGAAAGGGGCATATGAAAATAACAAGAAGTTGACAATCAATTTGATACGTGGGCTGAGATTAAGGAGTCAGGAATGACATTGAGGTTGCAAGTCTGGGGGACTGAAAGGATGGCAGTGCCTCAGCAGTAACAGGGAAGTTCAAAGGTGGGCATTTGGGAGAATTCTGAGGGAAACCTAAGTTCTGTTTGGACATGTTGAACTTGAAAAGTCATGGGAACATTCCATTTGAGATGTTTCAAAGGCAGGTGGACATGTGTGGCTAATTGCTCATCAAAGCCACATGAAAGGCTATTCTCCAGATGGAGAAATTTGGGAATCACCTGCATAGAGGATAACATAACCCATGAGATCACCAAGTGAAGTAGTATAGAAGGAGGAGAGAAAGGGGCCCAGGATAAAGCCTTGGGGGATACTCAGTTAGGGGGTAGGGTATGAACATCGAGCAAAAGAGACTGAGGAACAGTCAGGCAGAGAGGAGAACCAGGAGAGAATCATGTCCTGAAAACCTAGAGAGAAGAGAGTATCCAAGAGAAAAGGGTAATCAACAGTGTCAAAGGATGCAGCAAAGTCAAGAATGAGAACTGAGAAAAGATTTGGCATATAAGAGGTGACTGGAAATGTTGGCGAGGGCAATTTCAGTTGACTGATGAGGTCAAAAGCCATATTGCAAAATATTTAGAAGAGAGTGAGGAAAAGAAATGCAGGCACCGAGAGTGGGCAGCTTTCTCAAGGAATTTAGCCAAGAAGGATTTACAATCCTGCTGCGTTACGGAGCTTTCTTCAAGAATCTGAAGGGGCGTCATATGAAAGAAGAATATGGCTTGCTCAGCTTAGCTCCAGAGAGCAGAACAAGGGGCAAGGTTTAAAGAGAGACAAACTTGTACTCGGTAAAAAGGAAAGCTTTCTGAATAGATCTATTCAAAGCTGCCTCCAAAGAGCTCACGTGTATATAGTACTTTAAGGTTTACAAAGTACCTTTACATATTGGATCACTGGATTACATGGTGGGTCCTCAAATTATCTGACGCCTTATTAATCCTCCCAATTCTGGGAAATTGAAGCTCCCAAGGATTAAGTGACTTGCCCGAGGTCACTCAGCTGGTAAATGTTGGAGGGCTCGGTGGTGCTCCCATTCTAGAGGTCTTTAAGTCAAGACTGGAAGAATCCTTTCAGGGATGCTGCAGAGGGGGTCCCTGTATTGGATGGCCTACCCAGCCCTGACAGCTCTGGGATTCTGAGGAGGAGTACCATGTTCCAGGTCCTCATCACCCCATGCTTGGAGTACTGCAGTAGCCTGCTGGTTGGACTCCCTGTCACAAAGAGGCAGCACAGGCTAAAAACAAACAAGTTCGATAAGGGTGGAGATGAACTGAAGAACAGGGTAAGTTGTAAGATATCACTACCTTTGAAAGATGACACGGCGAAAGATAACCACTCAAAGAAATCATCCCTTGCTGACACGGTTAGAGGGAGAAGTGTAACCGGGTTGGATAAACCGCTGCTTCAACTCACTCTGACATTTCTTATATAAAATTGTTTAAAATTTTTATTTTTTAAATCGTGTGTGTGTCTGCGTGTGTGTCTGTGTCTCTGTGTGTGTGTGTGTGTGTAAACATCCTTAATTTTTTTTCAGCAGCTATTTTTCTCCTGCATATTTACAAAGTCTACAAAGGCCTTAATATTTTTCTGTTTTCAAGCCAATGCTCCACACAAGCTCCTATCAATAAATTACATCTTCTTTATTGGTTTCTGTTACTTCGCTTTCCCCCTTTCCCTCTGAAACAACAGACGCTTAACAATTTGTAATCAATTAAAGAAATGAAAGCAAGAGCTGATAAGTACATCTCGAATTCAGTGCCCCAGCCTGCCAGGCTAATCCTACTAAAAACTTCAATAAATTTTGGAGAGTTCTTTGATGCAGTTCACCTGCAGTCCTCAAGTAGAAAGTTTCAGTTACCAAAAATGTGGCTGTCATGAAAGGACGAGAAGGAATGACATTTCCCCCCTCCCTCATAAATGTATGCCCTACCTGCCCTGGAGCTAGACACACATTTATGTAAAGGACTCTGGAGAAGATTCCTTCAATAACTTTCAGGATTTCTTCTCCCGAGAAATTCCAAATGAGCCTGAAACAGTCTTTCCACATTTGTCCTATAATTGCATAAAGGAATACATTTCCAGAATCCTACCAGCAATTCTGGCGAGTTCAATGCTTTTAGTCATCTCTTTCAAGCAATTTATTGCCAAGACCCAGAGAGGGACTGCACCCCTCCCTCATCCAGAGGGAGGGCAGGGAAACATCAGTTTCTTGTTTCTCCTAATATTCTCCTTCCAGATCTCCAACTCATGAGAAACTCCCTAGTGTAACCCATCTGGAACAAGAATATTTTCCCAAATTCTTAAACACGTGCCAAGAACAGCTTTTGGCCACACCAGTTACCTCCAAATTCTTACACACTTCTGAGATCCCAAATATCAGACATGCTTCTAAGGTCATGTACCCTCCACTGAATTGCAGCAGCATCACAGAGCTCCCTAATCCCTCCCCACTGGTATAAGACCACCACAGTAGGCTCGTCAGAAATGTACCTCCAGGAATACCCTGACCTCCAGTTAACATTTGGTCAGCATTTACGCTAAACAATGGTTTCCAATTGAGTTTACTGTGGCTTCTAACTGAACTATAATTTTTCCATGTCTTCAAAGAGACTAGACTTTTCCTATGTTCTGGCTATCCTTCAAAGTCTCCACTAATCTATCTCTCTCCCTCATCTTCACCTCCAAATAGACAGTAGCCTTTCACCAAACACCATAAATACTGCAGATCACGAATAATCATAGCTGTTACATATGTTCCTGAACATTAAAGGAAAATATCATTCCACACTCAAAAATTATTTGAAAAAATAGGTCTATCAGTAATGAGAAATAACAAAAAAAAATTGCAACATTCAGGCAAATGGATGTCCTAAATTACTTATTTTTCTAGGAACAGAAGGAAAAATCAAATCCACAAATGGAAAGGAATGACATTTTCTTCTCTAATCCTGCTGGATTTACTGGGAAAAAGAAAAATACCAACATGAACCGAACATATTCAATACCTGGAATTTAGGGTTCATTTAAAATATATAAAGGAACAGTTTTCTAATTGCCATATACATCCTTAAACGTCAACTGTAAGGATTTCAAAAATATGACTATTCTGATGATTCAGGACAAAATAAGTTCTAATCTTTATCCAAGTGAAGAAAACATGTATTTTGAATCTAAGTGCCAAGTCTCTTTTCCAGTTGACTAATTGTCTAACTTATAATGCTCTGAGAACAGCAATGTCTCTATTGGGGTAATGATTTGACAATTATTTATTTTATATATTGTGTGTTTTAATAATGGTGGAGGAACAATTATATGACACTATGCCTCCCATAAAGGGGATTATTGTTTGTACATTAAACAATGAGAGAATAATACAAGTATATGACTAAGTGTCAAAATTGGTACTACAAAGAATACATACTTTAGGAGTTAGGAGAAAGAGAATATTATGGGCTTTGGACAAAGGTTCTTAACCTGGAATCTGAATCTTTTTTAAAAATATTGTGATAACTATATTTCAATATAATTGGTTTCCTTTGTAGTCCTATGTATTTTATTTTATGCACTTAAAAATATTGTTCTGAGAAGAGGTTCACGGGCTTCATCAAGCTGCCAAACGGGTTCATCATATGAAGAAGATGAAAACTTCGTGGCCAAAATGAAAGCAAAGGCTTCATTTGGGAGGTGCAATATGAGCAAGGTGCTGGAAAAAGGGGAGGCTTTGGATTGATGAAGAGGAAGAAGGTGGTCATCATAAGAAGTGACAAGTGGAAAGTCATGGAGAAAGAAATGACTAGAACCATGGTGCAGGCAGATTCAAATGAGAATAAGACTAGCTTGGCTAAAAAGTATTTATATTTATAAAAGGACTGATAAGCACAGAAAAGGTAGCATGAGAAGAAAAAAAAAAGATGTGCAGGAAAGTTTGAGCGTGATATAGCAGGAAACTGTGAATAATTTTTCAAAAGCAATATGCCATGATAAAAGCAGTAATTTAGGAACAAAATTCCATGTCACCCGAAGCAAAACCAAGAGGTGTATGATGGATAAGAGTGGGGTGCAACATATTACTAATGAAAAGCGGCACAGGATGGCATGAAGAATGTCAGAGAAAAGTAGGGCTGGAGAAGGAAAAGGTCAATCATGTAACATGACTGAAAGATAACCAATGGATAGCCCATATGAATCACTGCAAATATCAAATAAGAAGAAATCTGAATGAAAAAAATATTTGTTTATATGAAATATATTTGATAAATATACAATTAACACAGAATTAAAATGAGAGACAGGAAGAGAACTTATATTTCAGGGGCATTGAAAAAAAGTAAGGGTAGCCATCACAGACAAGAAAACAACAAAAAGATAAATGTAAGCAAGAAAATTAAATTATATTTAAAGGTACCACAGATGATGAAATTATCAATATTTATGTACCAAAGGGGTGGTATCAAAATATTTAAAAGTAAATCCAACTACAAAAAGAAAGAGAAAGTAAAACTATAATAGTTGGGGTCCTTGAGGTGCCTTTTTCATACCCAGACAAATGTAACAAAAAGAGTGTGTGTGTGTGTGTGTGTGTGTGTGTGTGCATGCACGAGCACATGTGCGGGTGTGTTTTAAGTAAAGGATAAAACAGAATTATGGAAAAGTCAGATATCATAGATGTTTGGTGATTACTAAAAGGGAATCAAAAAGAACATATGTATATTCACGACATGCTGCACTAATACAAAAATTGGTGTCAAACTCAAAGAAAATGTGATGGCTGCATATTAACTTAAAAAATTTAACATTATCTATGTTGTATTATATTTGCATTTATTTCATTAAGCACTTCTCAATTAAATTTTAGTCTGCTTCAGGTCATACAGGAGTTAAACACTTCTGATGTACAGGAACTTTTTACGTTATAAAAAGAGAAATAGTAAACAAACTCTATACCAACCACAACACAATAAAAATTATGAATAAAAATTATTTTTAAAGTTTTATTGATGCTATTTGTTTTCACAACCATCAGGGACATTCCTCCCACTCCACCTTCATTACTAGCCATCTAGCTTTCTCTTGTAGCACCCCTAAAAAAACTAAGCAAAATAAAACAAAACAAATATAATTACAGTGGCAACATATGCCAATGCATGTAACATTCTAATCCCAGCATTCTCCATCTTTCCAAGGAAAGATTTATTTCTTCATCCCTTCTCCGGGATCAAATTTGGAAATTTACAATTACCTAAGAGTTTGACTTCCTTTTAGACTTTGGCTTCATTTTGTTCTTCCTGTTTTTTACACAAAAGAAGAACATTTCAAGAAACGATTCAAACTTATATGAAGAATAATTTCATCCTGAAGAACTAGTGATTCAAAGAACCAATCACAGAAGCAAAAGATAATTTGATCTAACAAATGAGTGGAAAAATACCAAAACTACTGAGATACAAAGAAAACCTTAAGCAACCTTGTAGATCTCTAAATATTTGCATCAAGTAGAAGGTGGAAATTGAGTTGGGACTTATAGGAAGACAGAGAAGTCAGGAGGTAAAGATGAGGAAGGAGAGCATTCCAGGCATTTGCCTGGAGCCCAAACACAGAGTATCTTATTCATAGAAGAGCAAGGAAGCCGGGAAACTCAATAAAGATAAGAAACAAAACAAATGTGAGGAACCCAACGCACTAAGTGACAATCCAACTATACTGAAAAAGGATCTATCTTGGTGAAGAAGTATAGATTTCCTTTTCAAGGGCCCAGTGGTTAAAGAGAATTTAAAGAGAAAAAAAGTGGGGGAGGGATATGTTAAAGGAGACCTTTTGACATCTCTACATTGTTCTTTGATTAATCCAACATTAGTATTAGAATTGGTATTAGAAACATTAGCAAAATAAACTACCAGATTGTCGTTGGTGGTGGTGGTGGTGGTGTTATTATTGTTGAGTCATTCATGACACTGTGGACCATATTTTCCATTGGGTTTTCTTGGCAAAGATACTGGGGGGTTTGCCATTTCCTTCTCCAGTGGATCAAGGCAAACAGATATTAAGTGACTTGCCCAGGATTACACAGCTAGTCAGAGTCTGAGGCCCTATTCTGAACTCGTCTTCCTGACTCCAGGTCCAGCACTCTATCCACTGAGCCATCTAGCTACCTCAAAATTAGCAAGTACAATCTAACAATTTCAGAGAAGACAAAATTACAAACTCAAAATAAGTCAACAAGAAATAGAATGTGATCTTGGGCTGCAGTAAGAGAGGCATGAGTGCCTGGCACTAGGGCATTGTCCTAGTTCTCATTGTCCTCACTGTCCTCTGTCCTGGTCAAACCATGGGTGAAGAACAGGGTGTGGAGCTAGAGTGTCCAAAATAGGCTAGAGAGGGTCTTTGGGTCATTGCACACACATGAGGACTGGTTGAAGGACCCAGAGAAGAGAAGACTGAAGAAGAACATGAGAGCTGCCTTCAAGTATCTGAAGAGCTATCAACTGGAAGAGGGAAAAGTCTTGTTCCATCCAGCAGTTTTGCCCAGCCCAATCCTATCACAGAGTCATACCCTTAATGACCAATTTTAAGTTTCCCAAGCTTCCAAGCAAGGATGCTTCATTTGACCGAAATATTGTTGTTCACATGGTTTTTCTGTCACTACCAGCAGTCAGTCTATGTGAAATAAGTAAATAAACCTTAGAGAAGGAGTCAGAGTGAAATGGAGAGTGGAATTTCTGGTCCTGGGAAAACAAAAGCAAAGAATCCAGGAACATTCAGGTCCTGTAGTGACAGTACTTAAGTAAATTCCTCAGAATGCCACTGGGTCAGACTATGTTTCGAGTCATTTACAATTCTTTAAACCTTTTTCATCATGATGTCTACTATTCTTGGCTTTCTCCAACTTTATGTATAAAATGTTTCAATATTTAGGATTTTGTTTTGCATTTTTTCTTTAAACTATTGAATTCTTGGGAGGGAATCAGTCAACAAGTATATATTAAGCATTTATTGTGTGCCCAGTATTCATTGTTGTCTTATTTTAAATTGCCATAGCCACCCCAACCTTCAGCAATCACCACTCTGATCAGTCAGCAGCCATCAACATCAACGCAAGACCCTTCACCAACAAAAAGGTTACAACTCACTGAAGGTTCGGGTGATGGTTAGCTTTATTAATAATAAAAGTATTTTTTAATTAAGGTATGTACTTTCTTTTTTAGACTTAACACTATTTATTACACAACTAACAGACTACAGTATGGTGTAAACACGTGGCACAGTGGCTAGAGTACCAGGCCTGGAGTCTGGAACACTCATCTTCATGAGTTCAAATCTGGTTTCAGACACTTACTAGTGTCTAGGCAAGTGCCTAGGCAAGTCACTTAACCTGTTTGCCTTAGTTTCCTCACCTGTAAAATGAGCTGGAGAAGGAAATGGCAAACCGCTCCAGCATCTTTGCCAAGAAAACCCCAAATGGGGTAATGAAGAGTCAGACATAACTGAAACTGACTGAACAACAACAAATAGTATAAATATAACTTTTATATGCACTGGGAAACCAAAAAATTCGTGTCAGTGTTTGCTTTATTGCGGTGGTTTGGAAGCAACCTGCAATATTTGTCAGGAGCCTCATGCCTCTCTTTTCATTCCTCTCTTTTTACTATTAAAAGACACCCTGTTTTCCAGATCTAAGGCACAGCAAGCAAGCTGTGCCCTGCGCTTAACATAACAACAATCCTTTGTGCTCACCCGCTGGATGAACTGTGCTGCAGCAAAATCACAGAATCATTTCACACCAGTCCCAGGTGGTCCCTGAGCTTAGATACATACCTGGAGGAATCACGCTACAATGATGAAACTATGAATCAAACTTGCTTCATTGTTACTGTTACACCCTGCACAC
Source organism: Vombatus ursinus (assembly GCF_900497805.2). NCBI lineage: Eukaryota > Metazoa > Chordata > Mammalia > Diprotodontia > Vombatidae > Vombatus > Vombatus ursinus. The sequence continues at coordinate 1,851,817 of NW_020954615.1, forward strand.
CATGCCACGGCTAGAGCTGACTATTTGTTTCTTTGTCTAGGCACAACTATATGCATCAAGGCTTAGCCTTGCTGCTTTGGACCTCCTCCTAGAGGAGACCCCAACACGCACGTCTAATTTCCCTCCTCCAACAAAAAAAAGACTTTTTGCCTATAACTACTGTTAGCTCTTTGGTTGTGTTTTATTTTATTTTTCAGAGTGTAACAGTTGGTGTATAACTTCTGTGAACTCTTTGGTCATTTATTTTCAAGGTTTGACATCTCCAAGGTATGTTTATATGCATATATTCTCTCTCTTTCCCCCTCTTCTCCCCTTGCTTCTCTCCCTCTTCCCCACCCCCCCATCTTGAGACTAATCTATACAATCAGTCAATATTTATTAAGTACCTACTATGTGCCAGGGACTATGATAAGCACTGGGGACACAAAAAGAAGTAAAAGACAGTCCCTGCCTTCAATGAATTTTCAACCTAATGGGGAAAACAACATATAAACAAATAGATATAAAGCAAGCTATATACAGAATGAATAGGAAATGATTAACAGAGGGAAGGCACTAGAATTAAAAGGAGCAGGGAAAGGCTTTCTGTAAAACACAGGATTTTAGCTGGGGCTTAAAGGAAGCCAGGGAAGTCAGTAGGTAGAGTTGAAGGCCCTTTAAAAATCCTTGTTGACTAATTGACTGATTGACTGAATCGAGCCCCCTGAAAATAGGTAAAAATACTGGCAATTCCTAAAGCTGAAATTCAGGAGGCAAGGAGGAAAGATAATCTCCATGCCACAACCTACTAAGGTTTTTTACTAAAGCAAGAACAGTTAAACTTCTTAGCCTGGCACTGAAAGCCCTTCCCAACCCGATTCCAGCTGCCTTTTCGGCAGATTAGACATTCATCTCCTTCTCATACTGTGTGGTCCAGACAAACTGGCTGACTTCTGAATCACAGATTTTCACAACTGGAAGGAAAACTCAGTGGACCAACACCTAAAAAAGAATCTCACTACTAGCAATTCGCCAGCTTGTGACTGGCCTTCCGCCCTCCTGGGACAGCCCACTCCCTCTAACTCAAGCCTCTGCAGGCTCCATCTCTGCTTCTAGCTCTGCCCTCAGGGACAAAACAGGCAGGCCCAACCCTCTTCTGCAGGACAGCCTTTCAGAGTATCCTCTTCTAAACATAAGGTACATTTCAGATGCTCTCAAATGCACATTCTATTCAATTCAATCAACATTTATTAAGGGCCTACTCAACGATACCTGATAAGTGATGAGAACACACTTAAGAAAAAGAGACAGCCCCTGCCCTCAAGGAGCTTACAATCTAATTGGCGAAGACAACATAGAAAAGGAAGAAGGGGGACCCCAGCAGCATGTCGGAGTGGAAGCCAAGCAGAGCCGTTGATAGAATACCAAATCACCAGCAAGGTTCTGAGCCCTCGATAAAGGAAGGTCTTAGTGCCCAGTCCTCTAACCAGAGAGGAAAGGCAACTGAGAGAGAGCTGAGAAACTGCAGTAATCGGTGATCAGCTTATTCTGGTGGGAAGGGACACTTTATTCCGGGGAGTCAAAGCCAAGTAGAGCGGCTGATGGAAAAGCTTATCAAGCCCTTCCCTGGAGCAGAATTTGGGGTTCTTCAAACTTGATGTTCCAACTCCCATCTCCAGGTCTTCATTTTTAATGTTTTTGTTTTTCTTTTACTTTTTGTCAGTTAAATTTCTCTTCCTCCCACCTTTCCCTCATTGAAAAAACAAAACATAGCTCTTGTACCACATATACATCATGAAGCAAAAGCCATTCTTACACTGTCTCTCATATCTCTGTGCCTAGGCTGTGTCTTCCATGCCTAGAATGCACGGTCTCCTCACCTTACCCTCTAGAATCCCACACAAATCTCAGCCCCAGGGCCACGTCTGAAGCTCTTCCTTATCACTGAGGTAGTTAGTGTTCCTTCAAGAGGTGTGCATATAGATCTGTGTCCATGTGCTGTCCCTCTCCTTCCAACCCCAGCAGAGGGTAAACTCCTTGAGGGGAGAGCCTTTTTTTCATCTTATATTTACATTTATATTTCTAGTACCTGGCATAGTTCTTTACTCACTGTAGGCACTGGATAAATGCCTTTTGGATGGGATTGGCAAGCAAAGACACATACCAGTCACTAAGACAAGTATGTTTGGAGGTATGAGCACAGCTCTGGGAGCCTAGAAGAGATTATCTTAGAATAATAATCAGAGGTATTCTCCTTTCACCTTGTCTACTAAACCCAATTATCATTCAGGAGTGGCCTAATGCCAATTACGCTGTCCAAGGAAAGTCTACCACGGCTCCCATAAGCCTCAGTGATGTGTCCCAGGAAAATAAGCTAGGAAATATACATTAGTTAGCCAAAAACAAACCATGACTTAGGTGGGCTAATCCTGAAGGCATCTGGAAAATTCAACTGTAAAACAACTTAAATGGGCTTTTCTGATTAACAGTTCTTACTGTAATACTTCAATGAACATTCAGTAACAACCTATGGGGGCAATGCCTATGAAAACCATGAAGAGTGTGGTTTTCTATTTTATTTGAGGATAGAAGAGAACTACATCCAAGGCACTATTATCTCTGACAAGGAAACAGAAGAGACGCCCTTACGAGGTCTCTGCCGGCACCAGGAATCTGGAGCTCTGGCTGCATGTGTCTGAGACCCAAGTCTTGAATCCTAAGAATCAATACGTGTGCTTTTCTACACACTATCCCCCTAACCTCCTCCAGCTCATACCACAAACTGCTGAGGAGAAAAAATTCTATTTTTGCTTTTCTTTGTATCTCCAGTGCTTAATAAATGCTTGTTGATTGCTTGGTTCTGATTTTCAAAATAATAAAATTCAGATCACCCCCCCCCAGGGAAAATAAACCAAAGGAAATGATTACGCTTAATATAGACAGTAGTGAGAAAGCCAGTCTCATAAAAAATAGACTTCATGACCATCTGGCAACCATACAGTATGTGAAAAACTGTTATTGTTCTAATTGAGTTTGATTTACTTGTCTAGATAATTGCTTCAGTATTAATTAAATATGTATTCCCCCAGATGCCCAGAAAGTGAAACCTTACACTCAACTGATTATATAATATATACACTGCTCACTCAAGTCAACATTGCTGGGCTCAGGTTACCACAAAATGACTCTTTCTGTATTGATTATTGACATTTTAGATTGTGACATCATTGTTTTCCCAAGAAATCATTTATGATTTAAATAATTTTAATTAAATAACCTGAAAAATGTTACTTAGAGACAGATCAAGAGACTTATCTATAATCACACCAAGTATATTTTATTTTCAATGGTTATTTTTAAAGTGGAAAAGAGATGACTTTTCAGTGCTCAATTCAGCACTTCAAGGAAGGAGAGAATCAAGTTCAGGAAGCCATTTCCCCACTCCCTTATCAAACCTCTTTCCAAGGTGTTTTTTTTCCCCTTCTGTAATATTTATCTTTAAAGGATTTAAAACATAAACAATATTCACTTGCGATCATGAGGAAACATGGCACAGTGGATAGAAAGTCTACCTTAGAACCAAGAAGACTTGGTTCAAGCCCCAACCTCTAACATACAGCAATTTTGTGACCCTGGTCAAGTCACTTGCCCCTCGGTGCTCTGAGCAGCTCTAAAAGACTAAATTGGAGAGACAATGCCAATCTGCATTGTAGAAGATGTTTCCTCATCCAGGGAATTCCCTAAATCAGTGAAATCCCAGGTGCAGTCCCCATCCAATTCCTCCTCCCCCCCCAATTCATGGAGCTAAAATGCCCTGAGCATCATCTAGTTCCCCCACTTCACCCAGCTCGGTGAAATTGCTAAAGAGTCACCAGCAGCTGAGATTCTCTTCCTTTTTTTTAACATCTGCCTGAATGGGAATCCACTCCCTGGAAGCAAGCCTCATCCAGGCTTGCCTTACAGCCATCACCTGGCAGTTCTTCCTCCCATCCCACTTCGAACCAGCCTCTTGTTCAGGGAGCAGCAGAATACAGCTGCTCACCATACGCGGTGTAACGCTCAAAGATGGCTATTAGCTTATCCTTTAAGCCTTCACTTCTACAGTCAAAATCCTTCCAATCCTTTTAACCTTCCTCATTGGTTCTACTTTCCAACCCTTTAATCATCACAGTGATTCTCTTCTCTGAACCTTCTCCAAGTTCCCCATGAATCTTATGGTAAGAGAACTAAAAAGTACTCCAGCCTGACCAATACACAGGAAATGGTGCCATATTTGGGGGATCCTACAGACTCTTTACACATGACAATAACGCGTCAAACCTTTGTTTGTTGTTGCTTGTGGGTTACAATGACCCAGAGACCCTTCAGTGTTCTATGTATTGTTATTCATCACATATCCCGATCACAGTGTATTTTGTTTGCATCTGTTCCCTCCAAGACACTTAGCTTGCTTGGCTAGGGCTCCTGGTACATTTTGAAGGTAAATCCAAGTGTATGTTTTAACCCATGTGAACATGGTTTCACTCTATCCATCATGGCTCAGTTTAGCCCTCTTGGGAAGCATGGAACTCTTACATTCTCTAGGGCTCCTAGAAAGCCAACTGGTCCTAGACCAATAATCTCCAAAGTGGGATGCATATCATGACACCCCTCTTCAGCTCAATGGAAAATAAGCAGATGTAGGTCTTCCCCTACCCACAACAGACTTATGTCTATTTCTTTCCCTTATTACAGCAGAATACAATGGCACATCTTTCCTTCTCACCACTGGCCTCCAAGAGGAGCCCTCCACAGCAAGTACACCCCATTGGGCAGTTACAACCTATCTAAGGCCCAGCCACACTACAAGATATTAAGAGATGTCCCGGCAAAATCTGACAACACTCTCCACAATGTTCCTGCATGCTGAGCCCCAGAATCTGCTACAAGTGACTTCTGCTATCCAAGGCAAAAGTCACTGGGTAAGACTTCCCTTCCCTCCCTACTCCCCCCCCCCCGCCAAAAAACCCAAACTTTACTTTTTAGGTGAGAGAATGAGAAGTCCAGAGCCAAAAACATGGATGGGCTGCAATTTGCATTCCAAACCTCATTACCTCCTCCTCCTCTGACCCATCCCCTAATCAAACATTCTTCTGGGCTTTCGTTTCCTTCCAGAGCAGCCCCGTTCTTTCAGCTTCACAAAGTTCTTAACCTCCTCATTACCTTTAACTCAACTCAACTCGAACTTCCCCCTCTCCAGTGGCCCTTTCTCAACACTCTTCCTTCCTGATTTGTCTGTGGCCATTGATACTGACCATCCACTCCTAGGTACTTATTCCTCTTCTCTCTGGGTTGCTGAAAATTTCAGTATCTGTACACTTTTAAAAAATACAAATGGAATTTCCTAATTTATTTTAAAATTTTCTAAACAAAAAATTTTAGTAGGTTTTGAATCTATTTGTTAAAAAATTAAAAATATGAGGCTTGATGAGTTTACAAGAACAACTGATAACAAGAAAGACAGAAATTTACTAGCCGAATGTTGACAAAACCCTTTATGTAACTGGAAGGTGAGATTGGAAAATGAGATCACAATCTAGTTAGCACAACCAACAATGTGCTTCTTCCATCTGCAGCAATGTGTCTTTGTGGGATAACTTTTTCAGCAATGACAGACATAAAAATAAAAGTTCAAAAAATTAACTTCAAAAGAAACCTTTAAAATACAGCATTGCTCTTGCTAAAAAAAAAAAATCAAGATTAATATTTTAATGAAAGAGAAAAAGGGTTTTGAAATATTAATAAAGAATTTTTCAAACTATTTTTCGTCTTCCTTATTCTTTCTAAATTTCTATTTTGTGTAAGCTTTATAATGTATGTAAATATTAGCAGATAGTACATTATATAACTTACAAATGAGTAAATACTGTATAAATATATTGGGATGTATAATCAAAATGTTGGGGAGTTCAATCAAAAAATTCGGAGATAATTACTATAAACAACTCAATAAAGGAAAAAGTAAGCAAGCAAGACCATAATTTGTTAGATATTTTATATAAAACACTCTTTATTATCCCCATATTACTTAGAATCCTAGGTTTAAAGTAGGAAGAGACCTTGGAGGTCATTTAGGCTAAGTCTCATTTTACAGCTGAGGAAACTGAGACTCAGGGACCTGGTCACACAGGCAGGATTGGAACCAAGGTGCTCAGATTCTAAACCCAGTCATCTTCCCACTGTACCCCACTGCCTCCAACAATGTGTGGCTGAGCACCAAATGAATAATCGGCGTCTCCAGGACCCCAGCTAAGTGTCTACCAAAGCAACAAAATAAGACTGTGGGAAAGAGTATTTGCGCTGTTTCTCTCTCACAGACCATTTGGAAATTCCTAATCACTGACAACAACCTGATGATCAAGATTTTCTCCCTCTGCTGACAATGTAAATTGTGTCCTTCTGCCACCAGGGCAATTTATCTGGTTCCCATTTCTCTCCTGCCCACCTAAAAGCTGGAAATAATAATGCCTGTCACCTATGATTAAGGCTAGCGGAGATGTGATCCGCCTGGCAAGAAGGAAGAAAGTGCTCTTCTGTAGACATGTTCCCCACTCTGGGGCAGTGAGAAGATAACACAATCACACAAAGTTATCGAGATAGCATGGCTTTGATCCCTGGCATCCTTACTAAGATCCAAAGCTGCCACATGTCTGAACTCAGCATCTGCCAGCCTAACCAGATCTCCCCATACACACACTCCACTGAAACACACCAGGATGGGATGGAGTGAAAATCCAGGGCCCAACTGTGGCCTTCCCCTAATGCTCTTCAATGACAGATGCCCACACAAAAGCCCTCTCGAGTTTCTTCCCTTTCCTCCCAGCTATGTTATTTGCTCTGCCTACTAGCCTTAAGCAGCATTGAAAATGGGAGAGCCATATTCCCCAAAGTTCCAACACGTGTGTAGATCAACTCCTGAGGGTAGTTTCCTAATTCTTCTCTTCTTTATGATTAGCTAGGTTAACCAGCAGAAACCCAAAGGATATTGTCTACAATCACTGGAGGGGGGGCGGGGTTTGGCCTTCCATACTGACATGTGAAGTCTATGTCTGGTTTTGCACTGTTATTTTTGGCTCTTCCAGAGAAGGAAATCAAACAAAAAAAGTTCTTTTTTTATCCTTTTTGAATACAAGAAATGTTTAGATGCTAAGCACTTGGATTGGGGTTTTCCCCCCTTTTTGACCACACAACAGTTTGCCAAAGCTGTTTTTCAAAGTGAAGTACCTCAAACATAATCCCCAACAGCTGTTATCACCCACACCCCAGGCTTCCAATAAACACGCCAGCCACAAACCTCCACTGGCAAGATGAGGAGAAGACAGGACTTGATAGGTTAAGGAAGTAGAAAGAAGGGTCTTTCCGGAACTGATTGGTCATAAAGTGGCTAGGTAACATTTTCTTAGAGAATAAAGACAGGAAAATCAACAGGAAATAAGCCCCATCATGTAATGCAAAAGAAAAAAAGAACTCTGGAGAAAAGGAGGACAAGGTCCACATAATCCCATTCACTACACTCTTTCTCCCCTTACCATGGGTGGTCCTTTTCCAGACAACGTGTACAGAGGTCAGTTTGCAGCACAACACCTTCACCAAAAGTGATCCCAATATCCTTTGTTCCTTATGAGGACAAGAGTGATTTTATCATTAATCCAGGATATATATTAAGTGTCCTGGACACACCAAGGGTAATTGGCTAAACAATCCATTAAGATTAATCAAGCATCTAGTGTGTACAAAATGCTGCCAGGCATTATGGAAGACACAAAGAACAAGACGTCTCAGGTGGTTAAAGAAATGAAGTCAGAATTGGCAGTGCCAAGATAAATGCAAAGCCAAATTTGTAAAAGATCCTAAAGAAAGTAGAAAGTCAGATGATGAAATTAAATAAGAATTCACAGACATGGAAAAAGTACAAGAGATATAATGAAGCAAATTACCTATACAAAAACTAAGATTAAAAAAAAACAACCCTGAAAACCCCATAGACCTAACAAACACAAGACTTAATTACCAAGTTAAATGAAAATGCATACAATGAAGATTGGCAAATTAGCCAGATAATTGGAAAATGTGCAAACCCAAGTGACAGACCCAAAAAATAGATCACAAAACAGCAATCTTAAATAACTTGGAGAAACAAAAGAACTTGGACACTACAGGTTAGAAAATTGGCCAAAAAAAAAAAAAAAAGTAGAAATAACCTGCAGGATGGCCACAAGGAAAAATCTAAGATTCAACACGTCTAGAAATACTTTAGTCACACTCCAGCACTACAACAACAAAGAAAACTCCTACAAGGACTGATGTGGCAAAAACAAAAACATTAATGCACTGTTAGTGGCACTGTGAATTGGCCCAAGTATTCTAGAAAGCAACTGAGAAGTAGACCCTGACCTGTGTATACCTTTTAACCCAATTATAACACCAGGTCTATACTCCAAAACAGTCAAAAGAAAAAAAGGGTCAATATATAGCCAAAAAAAAAAAAATTACCGCATCTCTTTTTGTTATGGCAAAGAACTGGAAACTAAGAAGGTACTCATCAATTGTGGAATGACTGAACAAATTCTGGTGTATTAATGTAATAGAATAGTATGACACCACAAGAAATAATGAAAGAGCTGGTCTCAGAGAAACCTAAAAAGACTTGTATGAACTGATGCCTAGTGAGGTGAGATCACGAAGAAAAACTCCGATTCTCATGGGAGTCAGGTACATGTCCAGACCACCTGAGACAGCCTTACAACATGGAGATTAATAGACAGCTGCTTCTAGGAAAGTCATGAAGTACACTGGAGAGAATGGAACATGTGTTGACATTCTGTAACTGGATCTGGTTGGCCAGTCATGTGGTTGAGAGAAGACTTTTTTGCCTGGCTGTCTTCAAAAAGGTTCTGAGACAGCTTCAGCAACAGGGTCAATGAATGAAGTGACCCCTACATTCTATCTAGTAAGAAACTAGGCTGGAAGGGAAAAGACCTCAGCTCCTTTTTTCTCCCCACTGAGGGCACATGCCCATGATTTCTTTGGCATTTTCATTAATTCTTTTCCATTCCAGGTGCAGGGAGTGGAGCTTCCAATCTAGGTCAGGAGTGCAACTTACAAGAAACCAAGAGTTGGAATCCAGATGAAGTGTTGCAGCCAGTCTCCAACATCACTATCCCAAGGAACATGAAGTAACCTTTGGGACCTCAGTCCAATGGAAGGTCTCCTTTGGATATGAACTTTATGGGACCAGAGCTATGTAGGAACTGAGCTAAGATTTTAACATGTCCCAACCCCACAAAGGAGGCATAGAGTGGATTATACACCCAAGGTTTGGGGGGAAATGTTTACATGTTTGTTTCTGCTACCCTTGAAATAAATATCCTTGTGTAAAATCCTAAAATAAAATAAAAACAAAGTGATTCTTTGAATGGAAGATGGCAGGTGGGTGGCCAGAGTGTTCCACTGGTACCTTCATGGTGGTCCGGAGAAAACAATGGAGGCTTCAACATGTTAACTGGACCCCCAAGGCAAACTTTTAGAAGGACAAGGACAAGAGGAACACAGGATGAACAGATAAGGATGAGTTGTGATCCGAGTTGCTGGAGGGAACTCTCAAATGGGTAATAATCATTGAAATATCTGAGTATTTGAAGGGATTGTCCACCCTCACTTGTATATGTATTTCAGCATTTAACACAATGCCTGTCATATAGTGTTAAACAACAGTAAGTGCTTAATAAACAAATTCTCTATTTACCTATTTTTTGTATCTTTCATGATATTTATTTATTGCCCTCACTTTGTATACTGCACCCCACTCATGCCCACCATGAGTAAACAAACAATTGGACCAAAACAAAACCATTCATTAAGCACCTACAATTTGCAGGACAGTTAGGCACTGGTGATAGACACAAAAGTGAAACAGCTCTTCCCTTAAGGAGTTTACATTCGAATAGAGGAGTCAAAACAAAAAAGGGAGTTAAAGGGGGGCAGGGACAAGTAAGAGAATTTTGGTTTGTAAAGTCACAGGAAATTGGGAACAAAGCCTTAGGGCAAAGGACTGTCAGGCCCTTTCCAATAACAGCAGTAACAAGGATTGTATTTCTGTCCACCTAGAAAGACGAAGAAAGGGAGGGGGAAGCTGGGGCAGAGAGGAAGGGAAGGTACTAATTTCTGAGGGAATTTGGAATAGCTGCATCACAGTATGTAAAGCAAGTCTGAGGCTGGTTGGATGAGTAAGAATTCACTCACCAATAGGGACAGTTCAGCCCGGGCACAGAGTTCCAACGCTGAGTGGATTAACTCAGTCAGTCAGTCAATAAACATTTATAAAACACAGGGGTAAAGGTGGAAATTTGATACAGGTAACAGTGAAGGGGTGAACAGCGGGTATTATGGACAGAATCTGGCAAGACATTCTGCCTACAGTGGATACTTTTGTGGACTAACTACATTATAACATGGAAGGGTACATGAAAGGGGAGAAGGGAACAAGGAAATAGACATGAGTGAGTGATGTACTGGAATCAAATGAAGGAATAGCAACTCGGAGGTGACCTCTGTGGTCTCAGAAAGAGAAGAGTCTGCAGGGGAGTAGGAAAAACTTCCCCTGAGGAAGAAAGGGGAAAGACTAAGAAGGAGGGAAGGGAGGAGAAGGAGGTCTGACTCTGGAGATGAGAGGGGATTCCATTGCTAAATATTCCTATGGGTGAATGAATTCCTATGGGTATGAGATTGGTACACTTGATTAGGCCTGGGGCATTTAGTGCTTGAAAAATCTATTTGTCCTAGGGAGACTGGGGCAGGGAGGAGTTGGAACCACTAGGGGTAACTGGCATCTGGATAAGTGGGAGAACATGAACAAACAAGAAATTTCCAGACAAATGTAGGAAGAAAAAAAAAAGGTCAACAAGAGGTATGGATGGGCAGTGGGCTGCATAATCAGGGATGTGGTGGGAGAGGGGCTGTGGGAGTGTCCTCACATCTGCAACAAGTGGCTTTGTTCTGGAAGTAGGACACAATGGAAAAGGGAAATCCAAGGGGCATGCCCTGCAGGGCACTGACAGAAAGCACCTAGAATGGATACCTTGGAAGCTTTGACTACATGAAGAATATAGAGAAAAGAGTGAGACCAGATGATTATAGGGGTCATCAATCAGAGAATGAGGGTCCAGAGTGAACAGAAGATGGATAATGAAGAGAAAGAGAGACAGAGACAGAGAGACACAGACAGAGAGAGATCTTTTCTGGAAATAGGATCAAAAAAGGAAATTTTAAAACTGAAGAAAAGAACTAGCTGAAGAGGAGAAGATGAAGAGGGAATGTCAAACAAGAAGAGGAGATCAGGGGTGAGGGGAAGAGAACCAGTGGGAACAGGACCACCTTAAAAAAAAGATTAAGGTAACTGAAGGAACATAATAACATAATATTATGTCTACAACAAAAGAAGGGACTTGAAACTGAAAAGCTTCTGCACAGACATTAATGCGTCTAGGACCACTTTTAGGGAAGTGGTAGAACAGGGAAAAAAATCTGCATCAAATTGAGGGTTTGGTATCCAAGACAGGATAGATAGATAAACTGATATATAGACAGACAGATATAGTTATATATGGTTATGTTATATGTTTTATATATATGCACACACATATATGTACATATAGTTTGTTATGTGTATAGATATATACACATACATATATACATACACATACACATACATATACATACATATGAATGACTAAAAGCTGTTCCCCCATAGATGAATGGTCAAAGAATACGAACAAAGAACAAAGAGTTCTCAAAAGAGAGGGAGAGAGAAGGAAAGGATAGTTGGGAAAACTATGATCACATAAGAAACAGAAAATATCAATAAAAACTCATTATAAAAATAAATACGGTTCCTCCCAGTTCCCTCCCCTTTTCTCCTATGCCTCCTCCCCAGAATGCTTTGTAAAGGATCAGTAATGAAGAATACTACCCACCCTCCAGACAGAGAGGCAATAGACTAATAAGCAAAATGAGACATTTTTTGGATGTGGCCAATATGGGAATTTGTTTTGCTTGTCTATGCTTTTTTGTTAAAAGTAGTTTAGTTTTTCTTTCTTTTTTTATGGGAAAGAGAGGGATAAGAAGGGAGAGAGAAAACATGAATGGTTGATAACTAAAAAAAAGTAAAACTTAATTTAAAAAATGCTTGTTGACTAACTTAATAACTTGAAGTGTAATTGTGATAACTTTCTGCAGTGGCTTTTGGTGAAACTAACAGAACTATATCATGCAGAAATATCTTCCTGGATCTCCAGATTTTGCCACTCACTTAAAAACCCTCCCACAAGTCCTCTAGTGACTGCCAGTATGAGCAAATGGGGGCAGGGACCATTATGGAAACCTCTGATGGTCAACTCAGACAAAACTAGAGAAAGCACTTCCTGACACTTTGCTTGACTTTGTTCTGACCCCACTAAGAATCATGAGGTGAGCAGCTGGCTCTCTTCTGATTCTGTGACCAAGATCAAGAAATTAGAACCTAAAATCAGATATTCACTAACCAACCAAATGATTCTGCTTTAGAGGTAGGATCAAAAGGGTCATCACCCAAGGTGAAATGAGGAGGCTATGGTTCCATACAAACTAAGGGCTGAGCCAGAGTTGTAAAGCAAAGACCCTGGTCCTGAGAGTTGTGGGGGCCACAGTGACCTCCTACAGATGCACTGGACTTCGAAGAATTAATTCCCTGCAAAGCACCACCCCCTGGGTCCAGTCAAAAATACAAAACAAGATTGCAATGTTTTCTGAAAACAATGTTCAAAGACCCCAGTCCACAGCCGTTGTGCTAAGGGCACCCATTCCAATCTTATGACGAACAAATCACTGAGAGTGCAAAGCCTCCAACAATAACAACCAGACAACCAAACCTTAGGAGCCATCAGCACATACTTCACTCAAGAGTGTCCTGTTAGATTTTGATGTAACTGGCACTCCATCTGAGTTTCATGAATACATTCAATGTCCTCATCTGGCTTCTGGAATATATATTTTAGGAAATTCCAAAATTATTTGATACACAACAAGCACACACGCACAGGCACACAGACATGTGGTCCATGGCATCAGGAGCAACAGTGACAACATGGTTTGGCCCCTGAATCAAACTGAGCCATGTGTCCCCTGAGCTCACTTCCGGGGGCCAAAGAAGTGCCAAAACAGTTCTCAGAAAAAGAGTCAACCAAGGAATCACAAGGAAAACACAGATCCCTTACCAGCAGCAATATGGGTCTGACACACCCACTTGGAACTTTCAAATCAGGACAATTCACAAAAGGCCGTGGGAAAGGGAAAAGAAGATTCAGTACCACATGTCAGGTTCATTAAGAGTAACAGTGCACGGCACTGAACTAGGCACTCTGGGGACCTACCCAACCAAGAAATGATGTACTCTCTCCAAGGGAGGAAATTTGGATGCCTAAATGTTAACAGAACAACTTAAAATGAAAATCTCCTTGCCCCAAGATAAATCAAGCTGTAGGTTAAGCTACGAGCGACCATGGCAGCCTGTCTCTGTCTCTCTGTCTCTCTGATCCTCCAAAAAGCTGCCTCCCTCTTATTCAAGCAGCTAACAGTTTCTGTCCACTATAAACATCCTGGCACGTAGCGGGCGCTTACTAAATGCTCGCTCCCTCTCTTTCCCCTTCCCCCAGATCCCCTCTACATCGACACCATGCACAATGCCAAGCCATGGGGATCCTGCTGCAGCAAAGGCAGGGAACGATGTTCACAGCTCCATTTTAGCGGATTCCCCACCCTTCACCCTCACTCCCACCCTAAAGCTTCCATGAGGTTCTTTATCTTGTTACTCTAATGCAAACAGACTTCTGGGAGTTTTTTTCACATCCAAAATTTCACTATTGCAGTGACCGCAATGCTGGCAGTGGCTCCTCGGCTGGAAGGGAAACAAGCTTTCAAATAATTTATAAATAACCATTTCAAGAACACATCTTTTATTCTTTCATCCCACAAAAGACAGAAATTTAGTTCAGTACCACAAGCTGTCAACTTCCCAGCACACCCGAGGTCCCACTTAACTCTCTATTGTAAACAGTGTAGTATTTCGCTACCACATCAATAAATAAAATTCTTGAAGGAATGAGTTTTGTGTTTGATTCACATTTGTTCTGCACATGCCATTGACCCTAAGGTATTCCTAATGTTAACCTCTTGAAAGCTTCAACTTTCAAAGAGTCAGGCACTCAGAACTGAGCCATGGGTCTGCCCCTTGTTGGCTCACGTAAAGTGACCACATGTCACTAAGGTAGACTAAGCTGCTCCTCTGTCCTCCTCAAGTCCACCTACTCTTACCCCTAAAATACTTTTATTTTCCTCTGAAGAAGCACCACTTTCTGAAATCCCATCTGCAGATGCAATTAAAGATGGCAGTGGGCAATGCACCATTACTGGAGCTGTGAATTGCTCCAGCCACTCTAGGAAGCAATTTGAAACAAAGGCCAAAAAGTCGCTAAAACTGTGCTTACCCTTTGACCCAGCAACACCACAAAGTAGGCCTATACCCCAAAGAGATCAAAGAAAGAGGAAAGTCCGTAGATATAAAAATATTTACAGGAAATATTTTTGTAGTAGCACCAAACTGGAAACTAAGGGAGGTGGTAAGGTGCCCATCTCTTGGGGAATAACTAAATAAATTACAGTATATAAAAGTAATGGAATATTATCACACTATAAAAAAATCATGAAATGGACAATTTCAGAGGAAATGGGGAAGACCTCTATGAACTGATACAGAGTGAAGTGAACAGAACCAAGAGAACAATTTATAAAATAACAACATTGTTTAAAAAAAACAACAACTTTGAAAGACTTTAAGAATTTTGATCAATTTCATGACAAACCACAAGTTCTAAGGACTGAAGCTGAAACAGTTCATGAACCTAAAATGCAAACTAAGGCATATATTTTTGGACGTGGTCCAAGAAAGACTACTTCACCCAACTGCAAATTTGTTATCAGGGTTTTCTTTTTCATTTCTGTTGTTTAACTGGGGAGAAGGAAAGAAAATATATGTTTGTTAATTTGGAATATTAATAAAATTAAACTTAACAAAATTTTACATACTAAGAAAAATATAAACATAAGGAGGCTCCTACAAAAGACATCTCTGAAGAACTGGTTGCTTACAATTCTCTGAGACCAGGAAGGGCATGGGTAAGTTTGTTGGGCACTGTTTTCTGTGAGTTTCCTTCCTAGGTTCCATGTAACAAGGTCACAGTTTGATTTGTTGGAAAAATAGTAGCAGCTCCCTGAAAATGAGGAAGAAAACCTGTAACACATTTATCTAGTACCTTCCTTCTATGGAGCTCAACTTGCTTCATGTATATAGATGGTCTCTCCTGTTCCAGACAATCCCCAGTGGGCTCAGGGGAATCCCCAATATGAGGCTCCTCACTTGACAAAAAGATCAGATACTCCCAGTGCGACAACAATCCCAAAAGCAAGGAAAGTCAACAAGCAGCCCACTAACCACACCAAAGCCCAAGGAAACTACAGCTTTCCCTAGGCAGGAGCTACCTTCTAAGAAGCTGTTATTATTTAAAAAACTGTTCTGTCAAATTCCAGGCAGCTGGATGTGATCAGTAACAGCCTCCATGCAGTCTCAAAAAGGTAATCCCGTGAAAGGGTCGAAAACAAAACAAAAAAAAAAAACAAAAAAAAAAAAACCCAGAGCTATGAAGCTCAGACGAATGGAACAAGGAAAGGAGAACAGCCCTGACAATTCTGAAATTTCCTTACAGGAAAAGGATATAGTATAATCCTGACTCATTATCATCTTATAATAATAATTTCAAATGTCTATCAAAAGAACCGTCAATGGTCATGTGAACCTCTTCTTTCATTCTAATTGTGACAGCCCAAAGTCCTATTTTTATTTGATTGGCGGTTTCTTCAGGCCTTGTTTGGGAAAAAATGGCTGTCCCCATTCCTTGCTCAAGCTCATCAGCATCTGCCCCATGACTTCTAGGACTTCCCTTGGAAGAACATCAGGAATACCCCACTGCAGGGGCCCTCAAGGGGGCATGATGTCCCATCAAAAAGACTTCTCAATAACTTCACTGAAGGAATGTCTTTCATTTGGCATAAAAACACTGAAGAAATGAAGCCTGAAGGATAGCAACATCAAAACAGAATGTAAATATGTGGCAACCTGGGGAAAAAATATGGCTAGCTAAACTCAAAAAGACTAAAAAGACACTTATTCATAAACGGTCCAAAGCCCCAAACAATCATTGATCAGAAACGGCTCCAGTCCTAGGTCTGCCACCAAGGTTTCGGCAGCATATCTGCCCGCCATCCGAGCTCTCTGTAATCTGGGGGACGGGTGGATAGCTTCAGTCACCACAATAGCCAAGAAAACAGATGGAAGGTCCCCAGCTGAACCACCCATACCCCAAAATCAAGTAATCATGGAAATCCAAGCTAATCATGACTATCCACTACTCGAAAAGGGCACCAAGTCAGGGAAGAAAGTTTCTGATTCATGGAGAAAGAAATGAGGTTGCATTAATTTCATTAGTTTGTTTTTCCACGCTTCAAAGTTCCAAAAATATGAGGAATTAACACCAAAAACAAAAGCAAAACCAAAAAAACACCATTCCATTAGCACTAGGATCCCTGACCAATCTCAAACACAGATTCTTGAAACACAGCTACAGGAGAAAAAGCAAAAGCAACAGGTGTCCTTTACAGACACCAACAATACATTTTATACTCACCAGTTTCCTCTCTGTATCCCTTTAAAAAAAAAAAACATTTAACTGATCCAACTATTCTGGAGAGCAATTTGGAACTATGCCCAAAGGGCTATAAAACTGTGCATACCCTTTGATCCAGCAATACCACTACCAGGTCTGTATCTCAAAGACATCCAAAAAAGGGGGAAAGACCTATTTGTACAAAAATATGTATAGCAGCTCTTTTCACGATGGCTAAAAATTGGAATTCAGAGGGATGCTCATCAGTTAGGGAATGGCTAAACAAGCTGTGGTATATGATTGTAATGGAACGTTATTGTGCTGTAAGAAATGACAACTAGGATGATTTCAGAAAAATCTGGACAGACTTACATGAACTGATGCACAGGGAAGTGAACAGAACTGGGAGAATGTTGTACACAGTAACAGCTATACTGTTCAATGAAGAACTGTGAATGATTGGGCTATTCTCAGTAATACAATGATCCAAGACAATCCCAAAGGAGCAGTGATGAAGCATGCTATCTGCCTCCAGAGAAAGAACTGATGTTGACTGAATGCAGACTGAAGCCTGAGACTTTTCACTTTCTTTCATTTTTTTTTTCTTTTATCAAGTCTTGTTGCACAAATTGACTAATATGGGGGGCAGCTAGGAGGCGTAGTGGATAGAGCACTGGCCCTGAAGTCAGGAGGACCTGAGTTCAAATCCGGCCTCAGCCCAAACACTTGCCACTTACTAGCTGTGTGACCCATGGCAAGTCACTTAACCCCAATTGCCTAAAAATTTTTTAAAAAATTTAAAAATTTAATAAATAAATAAATGAAATGACTAATACAGAAACGTTTTACATAATTGCACATGCATAACCTATATTCGATTGCTTTACTGTCCCAAGGAGGGGGGAGGGGAGGGGGGGAGGAAGGGAGGGATAGAATTTGGAACTCAAAACTTTAAATAAAAATGTTTAAAAAAAAATTTTTTTAAGCAGCTAAAACAAACAAACCCATCAAGTACAGACCAGAGAAGCATTTGTTTGGTTGGTTGGTTTTCAAAGCCCAAGTGTAACTCAGGAGGCAAATGGGTAGGCATTTCCTAATATCTCCCCTACCTCCAGATGTATCTAAACTTTGAAGCAGGCAGATCCCTGCCTTAAAGATTTCCAGGGAATAAAATAGCCTACTTTCCAATCATGAATGCATAGGCCATGTAAAAAATCTCCCACTGCCATAGGAATTCAGCTCAATTGAGACCTCCAGCTTCAAACTGAGAGGACAAGAATGCAAGCATGAATAAGGAAATGCCTGAGAAAACAAAGAAAGAAATGTAATTGGTCTTTTCCCTTCCCACCATCAATAGTAGAAGGAGAAGAGAGGGGAGGGAAGGCAGAGAGATTTTTAGGGAAAAAATATTTCTCCCCTCTCAAAACATGGAAAAACTAAGGGATTTTTCTTATCTTTTCCTGGTTCTGTTCTTGGCATGTACAAGGAGTTGGGCTCTTGAAGAGCTGTTTACTGCAATGACTTCTAGCACAGCCTCTGGCAAATCATTTCACTTCCCTAAGCCTCAGTTTCCTCATCTGTAAAAATGTCATAAATCTTGCACTAATCTGCTTCACAATATTGTTAAAATGAAAGCATTCTATATACCCTAAAGCACTATAGAAATGTCAGCCATTATTAGCAAATAACTCAAATGTGATCTTTTTATGAGTAAAAAATGTTATAGAAACTTTTATGCTTCTAAAACTAACACTATAAAGGGTGTGAAAAATACTGTGTGTGTGTGTGTGTGTGTGTGTGTATCTCCCCTCCTGAACACCCACTTTCCTCTTGAGGTATGAGGATTTTTTCTTACTCCATGACTTCAAAATTCTAGGAAATGTTCCATCTTCAGAGAAGAATTAACTGAGCCTAGTGCCAAAGGTCCGGTGGCAGCACTTCCCTAGAATGGACTGGTAAAAACTACAATTTGCCTTCAAGGTGCTTAAGGGACTATATATAAAGAACTTTAAACCTGAACATTTAACATTACAAACCAGAAAACTTGAAATGATAAATAACTGCTAAATAGAGAAATTTTATTATTACACACTCCCACAGACGAATGACTAACCCCTCATAGATCTCACATTTGCTTAAACAAGTTCACCTGAAATCTAGAAATAAAGAAGCAAAATGAAATACTTTGGATTTGGTAAATTACAAGAAACTTTTAAGATGCAACTATTTCGAGGTAAAAGGGCAATATTAGAAAACTTTGCCAAGTTCTAAAAACGGAATTAGTTTTATCCACCTAAGAGGTAAAAATAATAAAATCAGACCTAAAGGAAGGGCAAGGGCATAGATCTCTCATAAGCGAGGAAGTCCTCAAGCCTAGGCAGAAAAGAGGGCAGAGGAAGTCAACCACGGGAGCATCCACAGGTGCCGGGAGAATGACAGAAGATGGAATTGTTCAATAGCATGGATAGTTAAAGACCATAGAGTGAAAGGGGACACTCAAGAAATCAGACAGGCCTACACATCTTATTTTAAAAATGAAGAAACTGTGTCCCACAAAGTGGCTTGTCCGAGGTCATACAGCAAGGAAATGGAAGAGGAACCAATCTGGACCGGACCTCCAGGCTTCAGATGCGAGGCATCTGCACTTCTCTACTTCACCTTTTTAAGGGAACGAGTATGAAATAGGGAGAGCAGAGAAGAGGGAGAACAGATAGAACCTTCCAAGGAGGATTATTAATTAGAAATGAATAAAGACTAAAAAGACCCAGAAGGCTAAATACCAAACTGAAAACTAAGAGAGAAGAATATTTATGTCACATTTCCCCCAAACAGGCTAAGAGCCCGCAGAGTAACCACGGAAGCCATCTGTGGCTCATTTCCAAGAGCCTGTACCCAAATGTAGCCCCGGTGTGGCTCTGTAGAACAGCCCTCAGCACTAGTGCTGTCAAGGATTCTCTAAATAGAATCAACACTCCATGAATGCTCCTCATCAGCAGTCCAGATGAGAGGTGACAAAGATAGTAGGCATTAAGCGGTCAGGATGCTGATCTCTGCCCCAGCTTGACTCCCCTAGACCTAAGCCAGGACCAACTCTGCTTTGTCCCAGGATCCATTAGTTTTAGGAGCATTCTGTTCAGACTGCCCATTATAAGATGTTCATCAGGATCACGACATTAAGCGGTGAAGACCAACAATTAGATTTGTCTGGGCTTAGCTTGGCCCAAGCACAATCCCATCTGAGGCTGATCCTTGCTACCATGTGTCCTCTGCACAATCAAACATGAATTATTACTGATATGCAGCAATATTCAGTTTTATCTAATAACTGAAAAGCGCTTTGAGACTAATGTGACATAACTCTCAGAGCAGGTCTGAGGTGGGATTCAAAACCAGGCTTTTCCTGACTGCCAAGACCAGCCCTCTTTCCTACTCTACTCCACTGCTATTTGAGCAAAGACAAGGCCCAAGGGGGCTAAGTCTGTCCTCTAGCAGAAGCATCATAACTCACCTCCTACAGAGCTACAGCTCTGTGGAGAGCAAGAATTCTTAAACTTTTTTGTACCCTGGACCCCTGGGGCAGTTTGATGACGCTGCTTTAAAATAATTTTTGTAATAACTGAAGGAAATACTAAATTTCAATTACAGGCTACTGAAAATAATGGTGAGTTTTTCTTTCCATCCAAGTTCACAAATCCCCTAAAATCTGTCTACACATCCCAGATTAAGAACCCTAGATTCTCCATTGCCTCCTCTAGCCAAGCTCTGGAAGTTTCTCTCAGCTCTATCCTTAGTCCCTGATTCTTTTCCCCACAAACCTAAACAAAAGGGAAAGACACGTACTCCCCAAACACACCACTGTCCCTGCCCACCACACTGATGCACTGTGTGGAGCTGTGGATTGCTTCATTAGACTGCAAGCTGCCTGAGGGCAGAGACTTTGCCTCTTTTTATTCTGAGCACTTGGCATAATGCCTGGCAAATAGGAGGCACTTAAATGTTTGCTGATTGACTAGCTGGTTGCCCCAGAACAGGAGTGGGGCCCTCTAGGTTCTCATCTGCGGCCCTCTGACTGAATCCAAACTTCACAGAACAAATCTGTTCTGTGTCGAGTTCCCCACCCCTGCTCCAGGCATTGTGGAAACCAACTTGGAACTATGCCTCGAACAACTATACTAAACTGTATACCCTTTGACCCAGCAATACCACTATTCCCCAAAAGAGACCAAAGAAAGGGGTGCAAGACCAATATGGACAAAGACACTTACTTAGAGCCAATCTTTTTGTAGTAGCAACTAAGGTGATGCCGATCAACTGGGGAATGGTGGAATAAATTCCATTCTATGGATGTCATGGCACACTATTATGCCTTAAGAAAGGATGAAAGGGATGGTTTCAGAGAACCTCAAAAGACTTGTATCAACTGATAGGGAGTGAAGTGAGCAGAACCAGAAGAACAATTTCTACAATAACAACACTGCAAAAAACAAACTATTTTCAAAGACTTAAGAACTCTGATCAACACACTGAACAACTCTTGACTATAAAGGCCCACTGAGGACCCTCATCATGGAGGACCACCCACCTCCTGCCAGAGAGGTGATGGCCTCAGCAAGTACGTGATCAATTCGAGAGTCTTTGCAAGTCTACTATACTGGTCTGATCAGCCACAGCGAGACACACTGTAGCTTGACCCCAACACCATGATGTCACTTTGGACAAACAACAACAACAGGGAATTTGTTTTTCATGAAGAAGGAGAGAAAAACAATTTTTGTTCATTGAATAAAATAAAACTTAATTTTTAAAAATGCCTGTAAAACCTGGCCCACCTTTTCTTCCCTGCTTCCCTCCCACCCTCTTTCTCCTTTTTGTTCTCACCCAAGTTACCCCATCTCCCAACTCTGGGCTGTTGGATTATCCACTCCACATGCCTGAATGTGCATCCAGCTCATACATTTGCTCTCCTCCTTTAAACACAGATCAGGCACCATCTTCTAAGAAGTCTTTCCTAATCTCTTCAACTGCTCCTGCCTTCCCTCCCAAAGTACCTTGTTATTTACACGCTTTGCATGAATTTTATTTGTTCACTTTACATCTGTCGTATGTTTTTCTGTATTTACTTGTCTTCCCCATTAGAATGTAAGCTCACTGCTAGTCAGAAATGTTTCATCCACTACAGTTACATAATCAGCACGAGCACATGATACTTAGTAAGCACTTAAAAAATACCTGTTGATTGACTGATTCTAGAAGTCTGTGAGTTCAGCTTTCTGGATCTAGAGAAAAAATATCTCAGGGTCCTAAAAAAAAGTCAGATGTGAACTGGGACTGCACTTTGTATTTCTGAATAATTGCAGAGGTCCCGAAAGAACACATTTTCAAATTCCCACCAGTTTTAGGCCCCCAGCAGTTTTTCCAGCCTCATCTCTCGCTGTTCCTCTCCATGGACTCTACCTTCTGCCAAACCACCCTATTCATCTCCTCAAACTCTCTGTCCCTCTTGCCCCAAACCTTCATTAGGACTACTCCTTCCTGCTCATCATTTAATACCCAGCAAGATGTCATTTCCTCCTTTAAAATTTCCCTCAGGGGGCAGCTAGGTGGTACAGTAGATAGAGCTCTGGACTTGGAGTCAGGAGGACCTCAGTTCAAATCCGGCCTCAGACACTTGACATTTACTAGCTATGTGACCCTGGGCAAGTCACTTAACCCTCACCAAAAAGCAAAAAAAAAAATTTCCCTCAATACTTCACCCCAAATGAGATGTGCCTAATACCATGACTCTTGTGAGCCCCCTTAGGACATGTATTATACCCTATCCTACACCACTGTACTGAGCTACTTGACTTTAGGCCTTAAATATTATATATCTCATTCGGACAATACTATAAACTGTTACACACATATCTGTTTCTTGGGCAGCACCTAGTACAATGTATTTAATTAAACATTTATTCTATGTTAGCATATACTCTTTTACCAGAAGTGCCCCCCATTCTGAGGGATCACATTCTGCTGCACAGATGGCACCTGAGCTGAGCCTCAGAAGAATATAGCCAGGGCTTCCATAGGACAGGAGAAGGAAGAACACGTCTGTTTCTTTTTTTTTTTTAGGCAATTGGGGTTAAGTGACTTGCCCAGGGTCACACAGCTTGACAGTAAGTGTCAAGTGTTTGGTCTGAGGCCAGACTTGAACTCAGGTCCTCCTGGCTTCAGGGTTGATGCTCTATCCACTGCACCACTTAGCTGCCCCAGAACAGGTCTATTTCAAGCAATGCCTTTGAGAACATAAGGATGCAAGGGATGAAAAGTTAAGTTCTTGAAATAACCAGTCACAATGGTTACATTGGCTACAACACAATGTGAGAAAGGAATAGGCCTGGAAAGGTCAATCAATGGCAAACTACAGAGGGCTTGAAATGCCAGGTTGATCATTCCGTGCCTATTTAACTCGGTCTACATTGCAAATAAAATGTTTTTCAAGAGTGATTAATGAACTCCACCATGATAAACAATCTTTAGAGACTGAGAATTCAGCTCAGCTTCTGGTTTATTTCCCCAGCTACAGGAGAGATGACTGCTACAGGGCAGTCAAGAGGACCTGGGGCCAAATTCCAGCTCTGCAACTCCCTGGGCGACCCTGGACAATCGCCCTACCCATCTGGGTCTCAGTCTCCTCATCCTTAAATGGGGGATATGGGGGGGGAAGAAGGGGGAAGACAGTGTTTGGATTACTTTCAATGTCCCTTCTAGCTCAATATCTGATCATCCTTGGTCTAGAATAAACATTCTGGGAAGATCCTGCTTCTCTACAAAAATCTGCTTTGGAAGTGCCCAGCACTGACCATTCAGACAAGGGCCCGTGAAAAACACTACAAGCTGAGCATACACTGAATGGGACTTCAACTACTGTTCCAGTCATCAATCTTGAACGTCTCTGACAACAGAAAAGTACGCTAAAAGGCATCAGAATTCCCAGTTTAGGTAGATTATTGCTTCTAAAGAATCAAAAAGGCACCTCTTAGGAAAGTCCATCAATTTATGCTATTAATGTAGCCAAGAGCTCCAGCTAAAAGCTATGCTTCCCCATAAGGTATTGATTGTTAAAAGTCAAGAAAATGGCTGGAAACCCTCCTTGAATAATCTTTATGGCTTGCAGGATCTCCTAAAAATGGTTTCAAGCAGTTCGATCCTTTGAACAGTTAGTCAGACTTCAACACCAGAAAAGAAAAACAAAACAAAAAAAGGCAAAACACTAGCTCTTCCACACAAATGGGCACAGAATATCCCAAGAGTGTTTTCTCTTGCGTTGTGCCAGCAGACCACTCGAAGCAGAAGCCCACTACAGCCTCTCTCGCTGCACAAAACAGATTCCAATGGCTTTTGCTGGAGAAGTCACCACTGGACTTTGAACACAGAGAAGGCTCTCACTGTTTTCCATCCAACCTGGGGCCCTGAAGGGAACCAGAGATACAAGGAAAGACTCAGCACTGTCAAAGGATCGCCTTCTGAATGGACAAGACCTAACTTCACGAAACAGTCATCTCAATGGTTTCACAATCAATGAATAAATGATCCCTTCATTTTTGCTTATTATATAAACCTACCATTGCCATCCAACCTGGCCTGCAACCTGGCTGCCTCTCTTTCCCTGATGACTTTAAAAGAAAGGATCCAACACAAGCAGACACTGGACTCAGTGAATCTACTTTAAGTCCCTATCCAAATGCTCCCCACTGGTTCCAAATGTCATGGACATGCTGTAAACACTATCTTCTACGTACCCGAGAACAATCTAAACAAACACTGTTTTGCTCTTTTGTCTGGAAAAGTAATTTTTCAAGAAAACAGTTCAAAACTTTTAGCCCTAACATTACCCAGTGAAGAACAAATACATCTTTGAAGCATCAGAGGCAGCATACGCTGGGCTTTGTCTTGTTAAACAAAAGAACACCATTTTCTTTCAATCATTTCCAGCTGTTTGATCTGGACTTCATGAAATCAAAAATTAACAGCATACGGCATCTGGCTACCTATGCAGGCTAAATATAAAATCTGAAGACTTCAATAAGATTAGCAGGTCTAACGGTTCAATAACAACCTCCTCCCACTAAAAAAAAAATCCTAACCCCTAATCCCTTTTCCCAAATAGAGGCAATAAACTACACTAAACCATACAACTACATCTTCTTCTGCCGTCATCAGATGCCAACCTCACATTTAGGAAGTTCCCCAGATCACCAAAAACAATATAAACCCTCTGCCTAGCAAACTGCAACCCAAGACACAGATCCACCAGGCCCCAAGAGCCCTGAGTCACTTTCCTGATAGAACTTCAGGGCTCAGAGGGTTCAGACTAAGCATCCCTAAGATAATAAAACTATCGAGAGCTCAGGCCTCGAGCAAGAACTCAAACTCACGTATCAGTGTCATGGAATGGGCTTCTCTTCCTCATCCCCCCCCCCCCCAGCCTCTCAATGCCATAGGGTCGACAATCTGAAGATCTGGGGACCAAAAGGGACCATCCGACTACTTCAAAGTGGGGGAAGGAGGGCAGCTAGGTGGCTCAGTGGATAGAGCACCGGCCCTGAAGTCAGGAGGACCTGAGTTCAAATCCGGCCTCAGACCAAACACCTGACACTTACTAGCTGTGTGACCCTGGGCAAGTCACTTAACCCCATTGCCCAGCAAAAACAAACAAAAAAAACCAAAACAAAACAAAACAAAAACAAAAACAAAAAAAGTGGGAGAAAGAGATTTTCCGTCTTGTCCTCCAAATCACCAGACAAAAGAGCCACTTACTCCCTCGGAACAATTTCTCAGAATGATGACAGTCCTATTACCTAATGCAATTCTCACCTGCTCTAAGATCAGCCCTGTTCTTTCTCATCCCATCTTTGGGGCAGGGAGAGAACAGCAACTCACAATCACTCCTCCATCAGCTCTTCATGGAAGTGGAAACTGTTAACCAGTTACTATGAACCAGTTGTCTAAGCTCTCTTTCACTCAGCAAACTTAGGTTACACACCACCTTTAATTTTAATTTTCTTTGCTGTGGTTCTATGGAATTCCCATCATGGGTAACCCTGGCAGCACCCAAGATTATACTAATAACATAGTAAGTTTTGCCTCTCAATTCCTACATGCTGTATGGCTAGGGAGCACATTTGGAAATCCTTAGTCTAGAAATTTTGTGTCTGGAAACACAAATTATTAAGGAATATCATCAGCAGTGAGGTTATAGAATGTCATCAGTAAGCCCTCCAGCATTCGTGGCTTGTAAAAATAGCTTCTCTGCAGTGCCATGCATAAAGAAATATAGGGAAATACAAATCCATTCAGAGACAAAATGAAGCCTCTTAAAGACACACAATTTAAAATATAGAAAAAATAAAAACTGCCATCCCTGCAAGAGGAAAAGGCCACAAATGGTTCTTTTTAAAAGTGTGCACTGCTTTTAGTAATACTTCTATTAGGTTTCCTAAATCAAAGTTTCTTTTAATGGCAATACCAAAAACTCATAGTAAGTCCCAGAAACACCCATCACAAAGCAGACTAACTTAAAAGAAGCTGCTGGCCTGTTTTCATCCGTCCCCCTCTGGCCACAGCTCTCCCCGGAATCTGACAGCCTGATGACATCAATGTATAAAGTACCCAGGGGCACTGGGTCAAATGAGAAAGTGATAGAGTCACAGCTGCTAATGTTTTATCTTCACTTGAAATGCTCAGAAAATGCAAATGTGATGCACCAACAGCTGTTCACACTTTCAGTTTTTCCTTGCAAAGCCAGTCATGAAATGTGTGTTCCTGAACATCTGTAATACAATTGCCAACTCCTGTTGCAAAGCTGATAACTGCTGCTGCCACTTGCACATGCTCTGACCCCGCAGCCAACCAATGGGAGCAGAGGAAGGGAGATGGGGCAGCTGGGCTGGCACTGATGCTCGCCAGGAGGCACCAGGGAAGCCAATGGCCTGCCCCAGACCGCCTACACAGGTGCTGACCACTGGAATGAGTCAGAAAGCTGGACACATGCACACATACCTAAAACCACCAAGTATACCATGTTAACTGGTAGGGTTGTGTTAACACAGGCGCACTGGGCCTGGAGTCAGCAAGACCTGAGTTCAAATCTGGCCTCAAACACTTACGAGCCACAGGACCCTGGCCAATTCACTTCACCTCTGCCTCAGTTTCCCCATCTGTAAAACGAGGATAACAATGGCACCGATTTCCCAGAGTTATTGTGAGGATCAAATGAGACAATATTTGTAAAATGTTGAGCAGTGTCGGGCACATAGGTGCTTAACAAATGCTTGCTTCCTTCCTTCCTTTTAATATTTGCACTAATACTTATTGGTATGAGATTAGAAATAATGCCAATTGGCCATATGGTCTGTGGGCGGAGGGGGAAGCATAGAACATACAAAAGATGACACTCCTCCCCTCTAAGGGCCCTCACTCTCTAAAGAAATGGGGGCTGAACGAGATGGCCCCTAATGCCCCTTCCTATGCCCCTTCTATCTCCCCACCTGGTTCACCTCATTACACCCAACTCAGGGCATTGGTGACTTTACCATGCTGGGCACTCACTCCAAGTAAACAATTTCACATGCCATCCCTGGATTCAGACGCTACCTAAGCTTTGCCAATACTCTCCCATAAATCCTCCAAGGAGGATCTAATGTGTCAGTGTATGTGTGTGCCCGTGTGTGTAAAGAAACCATTTTATATGAGGAACATATGAAGAAAATGGGGATGCTTAGCCAGGCTGAGCCAGATAGAGCTATCTTCAAACACCCAGAGTGGACTACCATGTTTGAAAAGTATTAAGAATTATTCTGTGTGGCTCCTCCAAATAACAGATGTTGAACTCAAAGGCAGAAGTTATAGGGAGGCAGCTTGAGGAAAAGCAGAAGGAAAATTTTTCTAATAATTAAATAAAAATGACCAAAAAAGGAACTACTTACTACCTGGAGTGTTTCATCACTGGAAGAATCAGAAGACCATCCCTCAAGTTTATTATACAAAAAATTCCAGCATAACCTAAGTTCCTTGAGGGCAGGCACAGTTTGTCTTTGAGTCTCCAAGATAGTGACCTGCACATAGTAGGAGCTTAGCAAATACTGTATTGAATTCCGTTGCTGGGTTATAAAGTTAGACTTGATGACTTGTCTTCCAAGATCCCTCGTAATTCTAAGTATCTATTCAAATTATGACTTGGATACATGGGGGGGAATGGACGAGAAAGAACATCATGTACAGCAGGCCACTTGTCGCCTTCAGGCCTCTTGAGCGTGCCAAAGGATTTCACCCTGAAAAATGCAGAGACAAACATCCTTTGTATGTAGAGGAAACCCCCTGGCATGCCTCTGGAGGGCCACGAGCAGCCGAGCCACAACTTATGTAGCCTGGTGCACAGTAATAGTCAGAAGAGTAGGAGGCCACAGTACTACGAGGGGTGAAGGCTGGGATGATGCCCTTCGCCATGTTGGCTGCCCACCCTCAGAGGTTCTCAAGCCAACAGCGTCCATCCCAAACATGGCACTGAGGGTTATGAAACACCAGATGTGGTGTACCAGGGAAGAATTCTGAGGGACAACCAGCTCCCTGAGATACCTTAATTTTCTTGGCTGCAAGTGTCACACTGCTGAATCAGACTGAACCCAGGACAACCTTAGCTTCTTCCTAAGGCCTGCTAGGTACCCATCCTTCCTGCAGTTTAGACTTGTGAAGCTACTTTTCTGAACCTGGGGTAAGAACGTTCATCTTTCAATCCAATTAAAATAAACATGTATCATACACCTACAAATTTAACAGTTGGCTCTTGGTGAGCCTATTTGAGCTGGCTCCAGCCCACCTCTGGGTACACATTCTGTGGGTAAATAAGGACAGAGGAGGCAACTAAGGAAAGAACATTTATAAGAGTCGGCCTCAAACTCTGGTTTAGTAAGATCTCTTCTAATTCTGAATCCATCATACCAGTGTGAGTATTCAACCAGTTCAGAATCCAATGAAATGTACCATTACCTAGTCCATGGTTCTCTCTATGGTGGCACAGTAGATGGAGTGCCAGGCCTGGAGTCAAGAAGGCTTCGGTTCAAATCCGGCTTCAGACACTTAATAGCTGTGCAACCCTGGGCAAGCCACTCAACCCTGTTGGCCTCAGTTTCCTTATCTGTAAAGTAAACTGGAGAAGGAAATGGCAAACCACTCCAGTATCTTTGCCAAAAGTTGGACATGACTGAACAACTCAACAACAAGTTCTCTCTATGCTTTCCTCAAAAAAAGCAGGAGAGAATTCATCAAATTCTTAACACAAATGTAGGTAAATTAGATCTACAATATTCCCCCAATCTGCCAGTTTAGTAAATCTGTAAAAAAGGAAATAAGCTACGTGTGACATGATCTATTCTTGTGTTCCCTTCCCAGGCCATCATCGGTCATCTTTACTTTTGTCCTGCCACTGGACTTTAAGGACTCTGCAAGATAGAGTAAGGCTAGTATCACATCACACCTATCAGATTGGCTAACATGACAAAACAGGAAAATGATAAACACTGGAGAAGATGTGGGAAAATTGGAACACTAATGCATTACTGGTGGAGTTGTGAACTGATCTAACCATTCTGGAGAGCAATTTGGAACTATGCCAAAGGGCTATAAAACTGTGCATACCCTTTAACACAGCAATACAACTTCTAGGTCTGTATCCCAAAGAGATCATACAAATGGGAAATGTACAAAAATATTTATAGCAGCTCTTTTTGTGGTGGCAAAGAATTGGAAATTGAGGGGATGCCCATCAGTTAGGGAATGGCTGAACAAGTTGTGGTATATGAATGTAACAGAATACTATTGTGCTATAAGAAATGATGAGCAGGTAGATTTCAGAAAAACCTGGAAAGACTTACATGCACTGATGCAGAGTGAAATGAGCAGAACCAGAAGAACATTGTACACAGTAACAGCCACACTGTGTGATGACTGACTTTGATAGACTCAGCTCTTCTCAGCAATGCAAGGATCTAAGATAACTCCAAAAGACTCATGATAGAAAATGCTATCCACATACAGAGAAAGAAATATGGAGTCTGAAAGCATAGGGAAACATATCATTTGTTTTCTCTCTTTTTTTTTTATTTCTTCTTTCTCATGGTTCCTCCCACTGGTTCTAATTCTTCTTTACAACATGACTAATGTAAAAATAGGTTTATTACCAATATATATGTTGAGCCTATATCAATTTACCTACTGTCTTGGAGTGGGGAGGGGAGAGATGGGGAGAAAACTTGGAACTCAAAATCTTATGGAAGTGACTGTTGAAAACTAAAATAAATAAATAAATTTACAAGGGGAGGGCTAATGACTTCATGCAACTCTGCAACACTTAAATCCAATTCACTCAATATCACCCCATGATGTCACTGGTCCCCTCTGGAAAAAAAAAAAGGAAAAAAAAGGATGAACAATAACAAGTACTACAACTATCCCTTCAACAACATGTCTTGATAATGTTACAGGAAGTAAAGCCCGGCTCACGGCTCACTACACAGCTTGCAAACTCTGTTCATTTCCATTTGTTCAAAATTGGGACATTTGCCCTGTTCTGATCCTCTACTATTCCCAGTCTCCATAATCTTCCAAAGATAACTAAGAACGGCTCAGCACTCACAGTAGTCGATTTTTAATCAAATTGGCTAGTTCCTTCAGTACCTTAGGATATCAAGTTAAAGACCTGAATTCAAATTCTTCCTCAGGGAACCTACTAGCTCTGATTCTAGACAAGTCACTTTAGCTCAAATCTCAGCCTCAGTTTCCTCATCTGTAAAATGGGTAAATAATAGCACCAAGCTCACAGGCTTGTTAGGAAGATTATTATTATGATTAGCTATTCAACTGTGACAAATGACTTACACTTCTAAGGGAAGCTGAGTGTTCTCTTCCCTGTTCCTAACTTATTTTGGATAACAACTCCCAAAAAAGGATTTTTGTTCTGAACATTCCAATCTAAATATCGTTCTCAACACCATCCAAAAACCCCCAAAAGCAAGCTAAAAGCTGAGCCTTCCTGCCTTCTGGGGGGCCCTGAGGTTGAATGAATCACTCAAAGTGTATGAATTATCCACAATGTACAATGAATGAAATGCACTATGCCCTAGAGAAGAGACAAAGGAAAAATGAGCCCCAATCTCAATCTTCTAGCCTCTGCTGTCATTTCATTCCTTCTCCCAGACACTGGACCAAAATAAGAAAATGAAACCAATCCATACCAACAACTCTGGGGAAGATTCAATCACCCCAATAATCGTCCTGCAATCCTAAGAGGAGTGTGACAGCAGCCTCTTCCTCTTACAGAGCAGTGGCCAGGACCCACATCTGCACTGTTGCCCTATTCCCAAAATTCCAAAGTATTCCAGACCTTGTGGCAATCTGGGTAGCAGCAAGGAAACCATTTGCTGAACCCAAAGGGCTCACTTGAAAGCCAGGTCTGGACAATCAGTATACGACATACGCTCATTGGGCAAGTTTCAACCATAAAATCTCCCCCCATGCCTCCAGAAAGTTTAGAGTGCATATTGGATTGCAGCTGCAGTTGGCAAGAAAGGCTGCCCCCTGAGCACATGTTTCATTGGGCTGTGCTAATGCATTTCCTGACAGACACTAGTCGCAACAACAAAGGTTTGGTCTTGATTTGCTAAGAATGATACAGATGTGCGAAAACTGCAGCTGCCGGGGGCATACACAAAAGTGAACAGCCACCCTGCCACCAGCCTGTGCCAGGAGAAGACCAGCCCAAGTCTGGCCCAGTCCTATTTAATAAAATTGTTTCTAACCCCATCACCAGAACAAAGTAGACCTGCCCATCCTGTCTAAAAAGGCTTTCCTTTTGGGGGCAAATCGCTGTGGTCACAGCGACTGGGAAAGCCCTATAAACACCCTGACTTAAGAAAAAAGGAAAAGAAAAAAACCCAACACCCCAAGTTCAAAGCCTAGAGTTCCACTTTGCACCATGAGCTGGCCAAAACACATGGCCAAATAAAAAGGTGCTGTAAAAAGGCTCCTGAGACACATTAAACACAATGGAAATAAAGTCTGAAAATAGTATCCTTCCCAGCTGGGTAAGAAATCCAAAGGATTCAGCCTTCTGCTCTCTCCTCCTAAGGTTCCATTTCTACAAATGGGATCAGCTAGGATTTATCCTATATAAGAAACATAATCCCAGGAGATGAGGAGTATGATTAAAATCAGACAAAGCTAAGAAGACACCAGCATGTGAGTTAATGAAGTTCCTAAATATTTTTCTTCTTTTTCCATATCTTCTCTTTTATACCTTCTTTCCTCCTAGCATCCTTTTGACCTTTTCAATCACCATCCCTTTTTTGAAGAGAGAAGACGGTAGAGGGGGGCAGCTGTCATTAAAAGAACTCCTTTCAAGAGGAAGTGTTCAACAAGGACTTGAAAGAAGAGATGGTGCTAGTTTCACACTGAGGCAAGAGAATTAGTAGAAAAGACAAGGAAAATGCCAATAAAAAAAAGGGCAAAGAAATTGGTGGTGTAAAAATTGCCACCTGAATTGACACCTGAATCACTACCCTTAGAAGACAATGTGCCACGTCTGCAAGAGTGCCACGCTGGGAGTCCGGATAAACCAGGGTTCAAACTTCAACCATGACAATTACTACTTATATGAGCTTGGGGAAATCACCTAACTTTGCTGGGTCTCAGTTTCCCGCTCTGTGCCATGTGCATCTGAATATCTGCAAGACTTACCTCATAGGGTTGCTGTGATTCTTAAGGTGATCTACATGAGCTCTTGCTAGTAAGAACAATAATATGAATAATCGACATTCCAATCTCTGGTGATAACAAATGGCTACTGAATTGCAATGAGGCACCTAAATGGAAAGCATTCCATAAGAAATGGAATCCAATCTCATTGTTTTTAACCATTACATTTTGATACCAAAAAAATGACCTCTAAGTCCCTTAGGGGTAAGACCCATATTTGCTATTTTGCCTGCTCTAGGTACTCCTACACTTTCAGAGCTGAATGAACAGCCCAGCAACTGAATGCCCACTGAATTAAAACCAAAGAGTCACTACAGTTAAGGGACTCTGTATAAAACAGGAAATTTAGGTTCAGTAGATGACCTGGGGGCTTGGGGTACCACTTGGGGCTATTTCTCTGAGCCCAGATCCCCAACTGCGGGGGTGGTAAGGGAAGAAAGTGGAAGGAAGATAGGAGTCACAAATCAGACCTATCCACTGTGACTCTACTTTCTTTCTGAAACCCCTGGAGAACCCATGTAAAACCCTAGGGTTCTGAAGAACACAATTTCAAAACTAGTAATATAAATTAAACCAGAAGGGAACCATTTTCCATGCTCATTCATTATTTCCACTAATTAGCTAAGCTTTTAAGGGCACCAACCACCATCAAAGTTTGCCATCTTTGCTTAAGACGTGTTACCGTAGGCCTTTGGGTACCTGAATGAATGAGTACTCTAGGCCAACTCTCATTTTTCTTCCACGTCTCTTTTTCTGAAAACCCCGATACTTCTTTACCTTCTGGGCATCCATGCTCCTCTTGAAAAATCCATTTCACTCTCCCTTCACGGTTGCTACTCACTTGGCTTAGAAAGGTCCCTGTCTCTCGAACTGCACCAAAGCCGAAATCCTGGACGTCCACAAGTGCTAGGCAATAACCTCTCTCTACCAAGTTGCCAGAACGTTAACTTCATGGAAAATCAAGGACCATTTTTCTCTGCTCACATGACTGAGTTGGAGCGCCCTCCATGCCACTTGGCCATGATTTCTCAAGTACTAAAAGGCTTGGGGAGTGGGCCAGGAAGAAAGAGCAAACTCTAAGGATGGGCCAGACGAGGCCAAAGCTTCACAACAGGACGAAGAGGCTGGGACTTCTGCTGCCCTTGCAACACCTTTTGTGACTCCACCTGATGGAGCCAGAAATTTAAGAGTACCTCCAAGTAACATTAGCTCCCCACTGGGGAGGCCACCATGACCACCACCACCCAAATCTCTGCTCACATTCTAGGCAGCTTTTCTTAAGTACATCCAGAAGTACCTTCTAACAAAAACACACACAACTTTGAATCGGAGCATGCGACAGATTTATGGAATATGGAAGACATTAAAGTATTCGCTTTCTCTCTGAAAATAGAGAACGCAGACTCATAAACAATGCCTGAAAGGCATTTCAGCAGCTTCATCCACGCAGGACATGTTTTGCTTTCTGAGACAATCAGGAATTGTTGGGTACAGGAAGCCATAAACAACAAAAATTTGGCTTAAGAGGGAGAACAGAATAAATGGTTTTTATGGAAATCACTTAACATTTTTGGAGCCCTCTGTGTGTGTGATGAGGACCACAGGCCACAGCTGTACACAAACCAGTCTCCCAATATGTCCAGTAGTGACCTCTCGTGACAGTGGCACCAGGAAGATCACCAGCAGGACCAAGCTGTCAGCATTTCCATCAACAACTACCATTTGCTGAGCTGGAATAATTCCCTCTTTCCAAATTTCTCCAGACAGAGAAAACCACTTAGCTGCTCCTCAGGATTCGGATGCAGCCAGAAGTTTTTCTTTTAAGTCCCATCATACATGAAGTCTGGGGCTACGGAGGTGAACTGCTTTAGGCTGCCTGAGTTTTTTTAAGGCTGGGAGGCGCGACAGTCATGATAGAGGAAACCACACGCAGAATTATTTAACTTTATAGGACTGCCACAGAAAGAATTTACTGAGTTAATGCAATTTTTTAAACCCTCTACCACAAATAGCACCATTATTCAAGGGGAGGGGGGGGGCTATTTAAAAAACACAACTGTTTTCAATAGTTGATTTAGAATGGGCCTTCTATTCACATTAAAACTTTAAAAAAATTTATAGATGGGCAAAAATTATATCACAGGGTATTGTCCTAGCCCCACAGGCTAATAAATTAGGTTCTTAATATCTGCCATATGACTTAATTTAGGAAGACCAAGGTCACCCACTGCATCCTGGGCCATCACCAGTGATCTTGACCTTTGTCTTGCCACTGGAAGTCGATGACTCTGGAGGAGAGAGTGAGGCTGATGACTTTGCCCAGCTCTGCCCCAGTCATGTACAATTCACACACAAATCAAGACATCACCCTCATGATGTCATTTCGCTGGCCCTCTTCGAGAGCAAAGGACGAACAACAACAATATATGACTAAGGTACTGAATAGCTGAAAGCCTCAGTTCCCTGTCCATATTATAATAATGTAACAACATTCAAATAGCACTTACTATGTGCTAAGCACTTTACAAATATTATCTCATTTGATCTTCACAACAACCTGGGAGGTAGGTGCTATTATTATCCCCATTTTACAGATGAGGAAACTGAGGCAGGTAGAGGTAAAGTGGCTTGCCCAGGGTCACACAGCTACTAAGTGTCAGAGGCCACATTTGAACTCAGGGCTTTCTGTCTTGGGGCCCAGGGCTCTATGCACTATGGCGCCCCCTAGTAGCCTCTTTAGTGAATACAATTAGTGTTCAGAGAGGCCGACACTGCACGCAATCCACACACGAGGCCCTGCTGTGACATGATGAACCTCTTAAGCCAACATGCTCTAGGACAATCTGTAACACAGGGAAAGAGTCGCTGCTTTGGAAAACTGGGCTCAGTCTCCAAGACCAGGAGGCTTGGCAGGTCATTTTACGAAGCGGTACAACAGGGGAAATGTTCATACCACCCTCCAAAGACAAAAGGCCTGTTGCATTTTATATTAATACATATATGTGTATATATATGTATATATTATACACATACATACATACATACACACACACACACACACACACAACTCCCATCTCCATTTTTGCTATTTGATAACTTGGGATAACCTGGGACAATGCCCATTTTAAATATGTAGAAAGAGAACAGACCTGACCACTGGTGGATCTCTGTATCACCTGCCTCTGATTCAATCATGCCCACAGGGCAATCTTCTGACCATTTTACCTAGAGGAAAACTAACTTTTGGCTGGAGATGAGTTAATGAAATTTTGTGCTTATACAAAAACCTGGTCACTGTGCGTGCCAGGGGTCAATTTATCTCAGTGAAATCAAATCAAGAAAGCAGGAGGTAGGGAATCCTGAGAGAATGTGGGACCCAGTGGCTGAAAGAGCCATCAGAAAGCACCACTACCTGCTGATTCCAGACAGAAGCAGGAATGATCAGCAACTCAGATGCCATTAGCAAAAACCTTCAAGAAAAGCAGGCTAACCAGGAATTGGCTGGGGACTCTGGAAAGAACGTAAGGTTTGCGATCTGAAGAGCTGCCATCTCCTCGACTGTGCACTTTGGCCAGTGTCTTCCCCAAGCCAGGCTTCCATTTCCTAAGCAGTAAAATAAGAAGACGAGGGTTGATTTCTAAGGACCTTTGCAGTCCCAAGTCCTAGGACATTCTTTACGTGGCATACTTTCACATTTAGGTCCATCTTCCCACATTTAAGGGAGAATGCTGTATCATCATAATTAGATTCAGAACTTTGCAGGACTTCCTACCTTCTCTCCCTGTGCCTCACTCCTCCTAACGCTATTCATCATCCTCACCAGGACCTAAGTTCCTTACTCCTCAGGGTTCTCCCACGCTGTGGAATCACTCTCATATCGACTGAATCATTATTCAGTTACACTGTCTTCGTCTACTCCCAAACCCTTTGTTTCTTTGTCCTATTTCATGTTCATTACTTGCCAAACAATAACCTTGTATTACCCCACCACCACCACCATCTTGTCCACCCTCTCCATTCCTATTGACAAATCACAACTACACTGAGTCCACTACAAATTTACTGGATCTACTCTCAACTGGGCCTTCATTGCAGCAAAGCAATCCTTTTGCTCTTTCCTAACTGGCATTCTCCTGAGCTCGTATTCTAAACCTTTTCTTCTCTCCTCAAGGCCCCTAAAGCAGATCCACTCCATTTCAAGTCAGAAGAGGCCCTCCCTCAGACCTCTATTGAGAAAACAGAGACCACTCACCACAAACTCTATCTTTTCCCTATTCTACATCTCAACATGATCCCTTTTTTCTTCTCCATTACTACAATATCAGTTAAAGGGGTGACCCTTCTCCTTGGCAAGGCCAGCCCTTTAAAGTGGACCCCTGGCTCTCATGTTCTCTGGCAGAAGGAATCACAAAATATAGACTTGGAAGGGGCCTCAAGCAGGAATCCCTACTGCGACAAATCGCCATCTAGTCTCAGCTTGAAGATTTCTTATGCAGGGAGAACCCACCATCTCAAGAAGCATCCCATTTCACATTTGGACAGCTCCAATTACTAGGAAGGTTTTCTTGACAGCCAAAATTTGCCTAATTTCCACCTAGAACTCCTGGGGCTAAATGCCACAGAAGAACACACCTGAATCCACCTTTCATACGACAATCATTCAAATATTTGAAAGCAGCTATCACGTCAGCCCCTGACCCCTCGACCCCTCAGTCTTCTGCTCTGCATATCTGACAAGGCTCTTCACTATCCTAACTGTTCTCTGGACTCTTTCCAGCTCATCACCGCTTTTCTTAAACTGGGATGCCCAGATCTGAACACAGAACCGAGATATGGCCTGACCAAAGCAGAGTACAATAGGATCGTCACTTCATTTCTGGAAATAACCTCTTTCTTAATGCAGCCCGAGATCACACAAGCCTTTCTGGTCACTGCATCATACTGCTAAATCATATTGACCTTGAAGTCCACTAAAACCTCAGGATCCTCTTCAAAATGCTATCTAACTATGTCTCCTCCATCTTGTACTTGTCAAGTTCTTTTTTTTTTTTTTTTTTTCACAAATCAGACTTTTTATTTATCCCTATTGAATTTCATCTTACAGGACTAAACTCGGTGCTCTAGCCCATTGCTGTCTTTGGGGCATCCAGTGCATTAGCTAGCCCTCTAAGCTGCACTGCTTGGTTTCATCTTCACATTTGGTATCATTGCTAAGAATGCTAAGCAGGCCAGTGCCAAGCAAAGATCCCTGGGACACTCCACTGAGCACTGCCTGCCAAGCTGACATTTGGGCCATTAATGATTACTCTTTGACTGTGGCCATTCAGCCAGTCCCAAATCCATCTAATTTTATTATCTTCTAATCCATATCTCCCCATCTTTTCCACAAGAACAGTCTGAGATATTTTAACAAAGGCTTTGCTAAAATCTAGGTAAGCTACATTTGCAGCATTTCCCTGACCTACTAAAGATGTAGCTGACAAAAGAGCAAGTGAGTCCTCCTGGCATGGCTGTGTTATGACGGAGCCACGATGGCCTTCTGACCACCTACCATCATCCTCCCTTTCTCTCCAATCTCTAATGGTTCCTTCCCTACTACCTAGAAATGTCAGGTCTCCTCACCCTCAAAAAAACCCCCACTCTTGATCCCACCATCTCTTCAAGCTGTCACCTAGTATTTATTGTTCCTTTCACAACCAAACTCCTAGAACAACTGTCAATACTCTCCCTCCACTTCTTCTCTTCTCAATCACTTCTCAGCCTCTAACATTTGGCCTTCTGACCTCATCACTCAATTGAAAGTGCTCTCTCTCCAAAATTATCACTGGTCTTTCAGCTACCAGGTCTAATGTTGTTTTCTCAGCCTTCATCCTTCCAGAGCTTTCAGTGGCCTGCCATACTGCTACCTCCCTCTCCTGTCTGGGTCTTAGGACACCACACTTAGATCTCCTCCTGCCTGTCTCCTCTCCTGGATCCTCATTCATATCCTCCATGGTTCTGTTCCCACTGCTCTGCTCTAGCATCTTTTTCTTCTTTCCCTCTGCCTTCCTGGTGAGCTCATCTGGTTCATCTCATTGAACATGTGTTCAATTACCACGTCTATGCAGATGATCCCTAGTTCTAAACACCTAACCCTCATCTCCCTCCTGAACCCCATTCACAAATCACCAGCTATTT
The DNA here is from genome assembly GCF_900497805.2 of Vombatus ursinus. Lineage (NCBI taxonomy): Eukaryota > Metazoa > Chordata > Mammalia > Diprotodontia > Vombatidae > Vombatus > Vombatus ursinus. The sequence continues at coordinate 1,890,555 of NW_020954615.1, forward strand.
ACTGGTCATCTCTAACTGGATACCTAATGAGCATTTCAAACTCAGCAGGCTCAAAAAACACTCAACATCATCCCTACCCCACCCATAAAACCTCTTCTTCCTGCCTTTTCTTTTTGTTGGTGAAGGCATCACCATCTTTCTAGTTAACAAAGTTCACCATCTCAGTCCTCCTCAAATTTCTCCCCATCAACAACCTCCACAGCCGATCAATGTAAAGCTTTGTCAAATCTACGGCCACGACACTTCTAGAATCTGTAGCATTTTTCCCATTCACACCCTAGTTCAAACCCTCACCAACTCTCAACTGGACTGTAGCAACAGCATTGAAATTGGTCTCCCGGTCTCAAACCAAACACTTTTCCACCTCATCCTGCGTGAGGTTACCAACATGATGTAGCCAAAGCAAAGAGATGAGTGTGTCACTTTCAGGCTCAAGAAGCTCCAGGCACTCATTACCTTTGGAATAAAATGCAAACCCCTCAGATTGCCATTTAAAGCCTTTCACAATCTGGCTCTAAAATAATCCAACCTGACGCCCCCTCACACAATCTAAGGTTGAGTCAAATCAGCCTTTCATCTACTGTGCACATCGTTTGTATAGAAGCAGTTATTTGCATGTTGTCAATCAGGCAAGCAGTTATCAAATACAACTGCAATACATTAAGCGTCTACTATGTGCTGGGCACTGTGCTTAGCACAAAGAAAGGCAGAAGAGAATCCTCGCTCTCAAGAAGCTCACAGTGGAATGGGGAAGGACAATGTGCCAACAAGGAGGGACAGAGAAGATACAGGAAATAAGCTTAGCAGTGCTCTGGAAGCCTGAGGAGGCTTCTAGCAGAACATGGGATGTCAGCAGAGATTTTCAGGAAGCCAGGAAGTACAGCAGTCAAAATGCACAGAGCTGGGAGGCAGTGTCTGGTGTGTGGAGTAAAGAGAGGGCCAGGGTCACTAGATCCCAAAGTATACGAGGGGTACATGAGATATAAAATGTAAGAAGACTGAAAAGGGAGAAAGGGGCCATGGTATGACAGGCTTTAAAAGGTCCAAACAGAGGGACAGCCAGGTGGCACAGTGGATAGAGCTCCAGCCTTGGAGTCAGAAGGACCCGAGTTCAAATCCGGCCTCAGACACTTGACACTTACTAGCTGTGTGACCCTGGGCAAGTCACTTAACCCCAACTGCCTCACCAAAAAACAAACAAAACAGTCAAATAGAATTTTCCATTTGATGCTGGAGGTAACAGGGAAGCACCAGAGTTTACTGAACAGAATGGTGATGAGGTTGGTCAATTTAACAGCTGACTGGAGGACAGCCTGAGTGGAGAGAGACCTGCGGTAGGGAGAGCAACCAGAATCAGTCAACTGATCAATCAATCAATAAACATTTATTAAGCACCTGCTGTGTGCCAGGCACTGTGCTACGTTCTGGGGATACAAAAAGAGGCAAAAGACAATCCCTACTCTCAAGAAGCTTACAATCTAATCTAACAGGGAGACAACATGCAAACAAATCTCTACAAAGTAAGCTCTGATACAGAATCGATAAGATATCATTAAGAGAGGGGAAGCGCTAGAAATAGGACAGGTTAGGGAAAGCTTCCAGTGAAAGATGGGACTTCAGTTGGGCTTAGAGGAAGCCAGGGAAGTCAACAGCTGGAGATGAGGAGGGAGAGTGTTCTAGGTATAGGAGACAGCTAGAGAAAGAGATGGCCCAGAGGCTAGAGACGGAGCGTTTTGTTCATGGAAAAGCCAGGAGACCTGAATCAAAGAGCATCTCACAGGCAGTGAGGTAAAAGAAGACCCTAAAGGTAGGAGGGCATTTGGTTATGAAGGGCTATGAACACTAAACAGAAGATTTTCTCTTTGATCTTGGAGGCCCTGGAGTTTATTAGGGAGACGGGGAGGTGTATGGAAAATCACTTTTGTGCTAAATGGAGAATGGATCAGAGTGGAGAGAGAGTTGAGGCAGGCAGAGTGTGAGGTGATGAGGGGTTAGTGCACCAGGGTGCTGGCAGTGTCAGAGGAGAAAAGGGAACATATACAAGAAATATTTCAAAGGTAGAACTGACAGAATTTGATACCTGATTGTATATGGGGGTGGGGGGGAGAAGTTGACCCCTTGGTTGCAAGCCAGGATGACTGGGGGGAATAGTGGTGACCTTAACAGTAAAAGGAAAGGTCAGAAGAGGGGAAGGTTTGGGAAGGATGAAGGTTTGGGAAAGATGAGAATGAGTTTTTGGACATGTCGAGTTTCAGCTTTCTATGGAGTGTGGCTAATGAAAATTCCTGAGAAACAGAGTTTCTGAGTAAAACATAATCAATTGTATTAATTATGGCTAGCAAATAATCAATAAAATGATCTCAGTTGTTCCTCTTAGTAACCAAAGAGAGCTATCATGGGGTACCTTGAATACTTATAAAGTCTTTGGAAAAGGGGGTAGACCTGAGGGTGAAAATCAACTCTGACTGGTTAACAAGTAATGAAAGAATGAATATTATAATGAGAGGCAGGCTTATTCTAATGAGGGGCTGGGGGACATGACTCTGATCACTCAGTCCTGGACACAAAGACTTATCTCTATCCATACCACCTGCATCTAGAGCAATCTAGACCAAAGAGGGAATCCACTCCCACTCAGACCTGTCTGAATAAAATACAATGGAACAGAATTCACCAATTCACCTAGACTAGAATTTCATTATCTTTTGATCAGATCATAAGTTTTCCCAGTTAGGTAAGTTTTGCCCAAGATTTCAACTCATTATCAGCCATGCATTTCAAAAGCTGGCCAAACGACCTACAGGGGCTGATTTCTGAAGCAGGAAATAGAAAGAGGAAAAACCTTAGTCTTAATTCAATAACTGGTTATTGATATGAGAGAAATAATCATTTCTTTCAGGGGCATCCAGTTAGAGATGTCCAGTAGACAGATGGAAATGTGAGATTAGAGGTCAGAAGAGATCAGGGCTGGATAAACAGAGATTAAAATCATCGGCATAGAAATTATCAATGAATCCACAGGACATGAGGAGATCACCAAACAAAATAGTTTAGAGGGAGAAAAGAGGTGGACCAGGACACAGCCACAATTAGTGGCTGGTTATAACTCGGATGAAGATCAGCAAAGGAAACTCAGGTTAGGTTAGGAGAGTGCAGAATATCTAGGAAAAGAGGATGATCAATGGGGTGAAAGGCTGCAAACAGATCCAGACGGACTGGGGATTGGAACAAGGCTATTTGGTTTAACAGCTAAGAGACTGGAGAAAGCCAGTTCCAACTCAGTGATGCAGTTAGAAGCCAGACTGCATATGCTTAAGGGGAAAGGAAGAAAAGAAAAGGAAGACGCTTTTAAAAGGACCAATGAAAAGAGAAACAATATTGTCCCTGCACATTCTGCAGACTGATACCTGCTCCTGAGAGTTGGAAAAGGGATCACAGCACTGGCACGAGGGCCTGACACTAGTGACCATCCAGACAGGTGCCGGTGGAGCTTCCCAACGTCTGCCTTCGGCTGTACCTGTTCCATCCAGTTTGGTCAGTGACTCAGGTATAAGCACAGTGGCTACACCATCCAGTGAGAAGATAGTGGGAGGCTCTGAGGCATCACTAACCCACTGGATAACAGAAGCAGGATCCCAAAAGACCTTGACAGCTAAGAGCAGCCAAATCACAGAAGTTGAATTTTAATATTCATAACTGTAAAGTGTTACACTTGTGTTCAGGAAATCAGCTCCACAGATACAGGATGGGGGAAGCCCAACTAGATGTCAGCTCTTACAAACGATATTTGAGAGTTTTAATGGCCTGAGATATTACTATGAATCAAGGAGAGGAGGAAAACAAAAAATTCACTGTTTGATCCAAGACTGCATGGAAGGGGTATGATGTCTGCAATAACAAATGTGCAAACCCAACCTCGCTCTGCTCCCTGGGCAGACCCCATCTGACCTGGGGACCCAGTAACCTGATGGCCTTGCACAGGCTATGCATATGTCTTTAGAGCACATGCCTAAGAGGGCAACCAAAGTAGTCAGAGAACCAGAAGCCATGACAGAGCTGTACCAACTGAGGGCAAGAGAGATGTTTATTCCAGAACGGAAAAAAAAGGCTTGGAAGGGACATAATGACAGCTTTCAAGCGTCTAAATGGATATCGCCCAGACTTCTGTTTCATTCACAGAATGTATGAAGGGGACTCAGAGGCTACTCAGTCCAATGTCCTCACTTTACAGAAGAGAAAACAGTTTCAGAGCACAGACATAACCGGCACGAGGAGAAGATCAGAGATCTGAGCCAAAGTCAATCACTGAAGTTACAGGGAGGCTGAGAAATTGGACTGGCTTGTTCCCGAAGATGGGAGATTCCCATCCCTGTGGGAGTTCTCCAAGGGCTTTCCTACGTCTCTTCCTTTTCTTTCTTTACAGACTCTCCGGCTCCTATGGCCTTGATTATTATCTGGATGCCAGTGTCCCAATCTAGATGCCCAGTCCCAGACTATCCCCAAGAAATTCTGTCCCATATCACCAACTGCCTGTAAGACATTTTGAGCTACATCTCCCAGAGATATCTCAAACTCAACACGTCCAAAAATTAATTTATTGTCTTTGTCTCCAATCCCGCCATTCTTCCAAACTTACCTATTTCTGTCTAACGTACAACCATTCTTCCAGTCTAGGAAGTTCTAACTTTCCCTTTATAAGCTTGGCATTAATCTAGACTCCACACTCTTCCTCACCTCACCTATCAAATTCACTGCTAAATCTTGCCATTTCTGCCTCCAAAATATCTCTCACATCCAAGCGCGTGCTGGAGCCAGCTCACATTGGCCTGCAAGAGCCAACTATTAAATTCTCAGTGTGACCAGTTACCTCAAAAATAGGCAAATGTTACAAACCGAGGCTTGATTTATTGCTGGGTTGATCTTCTAGACTTAAGGAAGTAATGAATAAAATGTTAACAATAGAGATTAAATCTAAAAGGTTACTGTTCATACTTTTTTTTTTTTGGAGAGCTACTTGTTAACCATTTTGTACTGCCCCCCCACACCCAATGTTCACATCTGAGTCCTGTCCTCATTGGTTTCCCCTGCCTAAAGGCTCGCCCCGTGCATTCCATCCTGCGGAACACTGACCATGAGACTCCCCAAGTCAACCAGCCCCAGGGGGTCCCTATCATCTCTAGAATCAAACATCAGGATTTGGCTTTTGGAACCGTTCACAGACTGGCCTCACTCCGTCTCTCCAGCCTCACTGGACACGCGTCTCCTTTTCACACTCCGTGATTCCGCCAAGCTGGCTTCCTCTGCTCCCTGCTGGTTGTCTGCTAGGCCTAGAACCAAGTCCTCCTCACTTCTGCCTCACAGACACCCTCTTTCACTTCTTGATGTAGCTCAAGCACCACCCTCTGCATGAAGCCTTCTCCAATCCTCCTGGACTGCCTTAAATGTAACTACTTTTTATCTTTATGTTGTGTGGATGTGTGTGTGGGCGTGTACGCACGCACAAGTATGTATGCGTGGAGACAGAGACTCTTCCCCAACACTTGCTGATTGACTCATGCTGCCCTCACCAGGGGGCTTCAGTCCAAGCTGGATGAGCTAGATGGTCAGGCAGAGACTGACCTCAATTCCTCCTGAGGTCCAGGCCAGATGCAGCGGTCAGCGCCATGGGAGCCTCTACGTTAAGCATCTCACTCTTGATTCTGGCATCTGTTTCAGCTTCAAGTATCATTAGATCAGTCGGCATTTCTCCACGCCACTACACACTTCTTCTCTAAGGTCATTTTTCCCTGCAAGAAGGGACTGGGGCTCCCTCTTTCCGTTGCAAACTCAAGAGAATTCTTGTATCTCCTTTAGAAAGCAGACACTCCAATGTTTTTAATTGACTGTAGTTCTGGTTCCACTAAAAAATATTAAAGATCCATGATAAAGTAAGCAGTGGATTGATGGGCACCCTGTTCTAGGTCGCTCATCTTCTCCCACAAAGGGCAGGCCTGGCCAGGTTTCTAAACAGTCCTTTTCTGGAAAGCAGTGACACCTTCACGGTGTTAGTTACCCAGAAGGAAGACCACCCTTAAGCAGAAGGCCTGGGTACCAGTTAGGGCTTATTTATACATTTGCCCCAGAGCAGGACGCTACAGGGAAGCTGCCCATAAGCATCTACCAGACCTCACATTCAACTTTCAGTCTCTGTTACAAAGTTTAACCAAGATCTAAGGAAGTCAAACTTTCTTTTTAACATAGAAAAGTTAACTGTGCAGTAGCTAAATAAATAAGGATGAAAATTACAGCTGCATCAACATCAGAGGACTAGAAAGGAACTTTTCAATAACATCTGATATATTAAGTGGGGGGAAAAAAGTAATTTATCGACCATTAACCCCACTTAAGATGTTCTAAAAGTACAGGTGGCTAATTAAAAACTATTTTAAATACATATTCAAAAAAAGAGAAAAAAATTACCAGAACAAGTGAAGTTATGAGTTCTTAACATGGCAAAACCTGGACTCTTCTGTATAAGGGCAGAGTTCTGGAAGGTCTGTCAAGTACTTCTAGATAAGGGCTGGGGGGTAAGGCATCTGATACAAACCGTAAGCTCCTATGAGGTTAATAAAGCCAAAGTGTCAAAAGACAGATAAAGGTCCCTTGGATGTTCATACGGCGCCTCCAAACCCGAAATAAAACTCTAGAACACAAACTCGCCAGTCAACTGAGCTAAAAAATGATCCACTTGTTAAAAACGGATTCACATCAAATGCAAAGGGAAACAGTAAACAGAAAAAACCAGAAAGCCCTTTTTCACTTGGACATCTGACATAGACCTCTTTGATCTCACAGTTCCAAATCTCTCTTCCTGAAAAGTCAAAATTGACTTTATCTTGGTATAGGGTGTAAGATGTTCATCTATGCCCAGTTTCTGCCATACATTTTTCCAGTAGTTTTTGTCAAAAGACTGAAAAAAAAAATAGTAGAAAACTTGAAGTATCTCTAAATAATAGATTAATGAAATCAAAAGGAACAAGACCACTAAATTGATAAATAAAACTAAGTTTTTTTAAAAACCTAATAAAATAAACAGTTAATCTGATTAAGACAGAGGAAAAAAGCAAACTATTCATATGTAAAATGAAAAATGAGACCTTATATTGAAGAGGAAATCAAGGAAATTATTGGAAATCATTTTGTCCAATTATAAGCTAACAGTGTTAGTGGTCTTCTCTGAAAGTGAGAATGCACATTATCATCACCACTATTTAAAGCAGGACTAGAAATGTTCCCTACAGTAGCAACAAAAGGAAAAGAAACTGAAGAAACCAGCATAGGCAAAGAGAAAAAAAAAATTATGCAGATGACATTATAGCGTACTCAGTATCCTAAGGCTTCAACTAAATAATAATAACTTTAGCAGAATTGCAGGATAGAAGATAAAATACAAATAAGTCATCAGGATTCCTATATAGAGCTAACAAATTTCAACAAGAAGAGCTAGCAAGAGAAATTCCATTTAAAATAATTACAGAAAATTTTAAATACTTATGAGTGAATCTTCCAAGATTCATCCGAGGCTATGTGAATTAAACTAGAAAAGACACTTTACTGAAATAAAGACCTAAATAACTGAAGAAATATTAATTGTTCATGGTTAAGTTTAACCTATGCAATAAAAATGGCAGTATCACCTCAATTAATTTCTTTTATTCAGTGTTGTCATACTTTATAGCATTAGAAAAAACACTAACAAAATTCACATGGAAGAACAAAACATCCAGAATCTCAAGAATAATAATGACAGGGGCAGCTAGGTGGTGCAGTGGATAGAGCACCGGCCCTGAAGTCAGGAGGACCTGAGTTCAAATCCGGCCTCAGACCAAACACTTGACACTTACTAGCTGCGTGACCCTGGGCAAGTCACTTAACCCCAACTGCCTAAGCCAAAAAAAAAAAAAAAGAAGAATAATGACAGAAAATAAGGAAGGAGTCCATGGGTACCAGACCTTAAAATCAACCACAAAGCAGTAATCATTAAAATGACTTGGTACTGATTTTAAAAAAATTAAAAAGGAGGCTAATCAGTGGAGTAGACTAAGGATGCAACATTCCAAAGCAAACAAATGCAGTAACTTAGTGTCTGCGAAATTCAAAAACCCCAGTTACAGGGGGCAAAAATAAACCCAGTTACTATTTAACCAAAATTGATGGGAAAACTGAACAGGAGTCTGGTACAAATTAGATTTAGACCAACATATCACACTATATACCAAGATAAACTCCAAAGAGACACAGGACTTAGGAAAGGTTACATCCCAAACAATCAGAGGAGCAGGTAAGAAATTATCTTTTAGATATATGGATAGGGGAAGAATTCACTACCACACAAGTGATAAAAAGTATCTATCACATAAGATAAAATGGATGATTTCTATTATATAATCAAAGTCTGTGGACAAATCTAATACGTAAACTTTGAAAGGGAAATAGGTACTTGGGGAAAAAAATCTTTCCAACAAGTTTCTCTGATAATAGTCTCATTTCCAAGATATATAAAGAACTAATTCAAATTTGTAAGACTAAGAACCATTCCCCAAAAGATAAATGGTCAAAGAATATGAACAAGCAGTTTTCAAAGGATGGAATACAAGCTATAATAATTATAATACTCCAAATCACTAATAATTCAAGAAATGCTCATGAAAATAACTTTGAGGTTCCACTTCAAACCTATGAAACTGGCAAAGACGACAAAGGAGAAATGATGAAGTTAGAGGGCTTTTAGAAAAACAGGTACACTATGGCACTGCTGCTGGAACTGTAAACCGGCCCAGCCAACGTGGCAACCACAGAAGCAACTCGGAACCAAGCCCAGAAATACACCTAACAGTGCATGAGCTTTGACCTAAGTACGTCTCTACTAGGCCTCTATCCTAAAGAAATCAAAAAAGAAGAAATGGATCTGTACGTGCAAAAATATTTGAAGCAGCTCTTTTTATAAGAGCCCCAAACTGCAAACTAAGGGAGTATTCTACTGGGGACAAACTGTCCAAAATGGACAATTTCGGAGAAGACTGAGAAGACCTAGAAACAAAGTAAGCAGAACTCGAACATTTATAAAATAGCATTTTAAAAAAGGAATTTTCTGAACTCCAATCAATGAAATAAACCAGGAGTATGAAAGACACAAGGGTAGCTAGATGGTGCAGTGGACAGAGCACCAGGCCTAGGGTCAAGAAGACGTGACTTCAAATGCGGCTTCACACACTTACTAGGTGTGTGATCTTGAGAAAGTCACTTAACCCTGTTTGCCTCAGCTTTCTCAACCGTAAAATGAGCTGGAGAAGGAAATGGCAAACCACTCCAGCACCTTTGCCAAGAAAACCCCAAATTGGGTCACGAAGCATCAGACATGACTGAAAAACAACTGAACAACAACAAATAAAAGACACACCACTTACCTCCTGACATGGAGGTGAAGAACTTAACACGCAGAGAAAGATGAGCATTTTTAGAGATGGCTAATGTGGAAATCTGTTTTGCTGTACTACGTAAACATGTGTTGAGGGATTTGGTTTTTGTTTTTAAAAATTTGCTTATTGGGAGGATAGTAGGAAGGACAGATGAATAAAAGAAACTTTTTACATAACAAATAATTAAGTGAACAAAGAAAAACAGAAGGAAGTTCAGAAGCATGAACGTGCAGAAAAATTTTGAAAGGTGTGGAATTTATCCCTTTTTTTTTTTTTAAAGTAGGCAATGTGAAATGGAGACTCATAGCTTCATATACAATCCTCTTTTTGTGTTCTGTCATGTATATGGAAATCCTCTTTTTCAGGGAGAGGGGGGCAGTTTAAAGTTCAGGATTTTTAAAAAAAACTTTAATTGCATTCATCCCAAAAGGGGGAAAACACCAACCCAACAGCTTCAGGTCTCCTTGAGGGGGGCATCATATAGTCACAGACTTCCTAATTCCTGCCAGGGCAAACATGTCCTTGAGTAGCCTTGCCTCTAGATCAGCATGCATTTTGGCAAAGAAGCCATCCACACAACAAGAAATAAATTTATTGCCATACTTCTGGATTTCTTGACCCTTATTTGGCCTAGTACAGTTTTTATGTTTTTGCTGGAATAGGTATGGGGGAGCTCACTGGCCTGCCTATCTTCATGCAGCCATTTTGGCCGGAAACCAGCTGCTGTGTTTTAACATTCTGGAACCACTGAGGCCCAAGCAGAAGGCTCAGCTGAATCTGAACGTGGACTTTTTGATTCCTGCCTATGAAGCCACCAGGAATAAGGACCTTGAATTTACTTTGTTCAGGAGAATGTCACATCTGTCCTCTAGCTATGGTCTTGGCTCAGAAGAACAGAAAGAAGAGCAACCAATGGTTTTATATTCACGCTAACAATGAGAAACTGAACCCAGGAGACAGTCATGATAAATGTTGGTGTCCCAAGAAAACACACAACAGGAGGCCGGTGGAAAGCTACCCCATATCCAAGCAGTAGAGAAGTTCAGCAGTTGACTAGTCTACAAAACAGCCCCAGAGTCTAGCCCCCAGAGTCCTATACAGACAGTGAATGATGACCATTTGTTGTCCATAAAGTAGCTAATGAGACTTCCTGCTGAACCACAAGACAAGAAAACAGAAGAGTGGAAGAAACAGGTCTCAGGTAGGCCCAATCGAACAGATGAGGCTGGACAGCTAGTACAAGTAAGAATGGCCCTTACAGAAAGAATACAAATCAAAATCTAGAGGAGGCAAAGTTTAGGTATCCTATGGGGAAATGGGAAGGGCCATCAGGACTCCTCAGTCTGAGAAAGTGCCCTTCTTCCCTGCCATTTCACTGCTAAAGGCCACCCCTTTCCTACCTGCTACTCCAGCCTTGGAGGCTTCAAAGGAAAAGAGAGACTACCTACGGAGTCTGACCCCTTAGTACCAGAGATTGGCCTAGTCATTCTAGGCATTCCACAATCCCACAATTCAGGCTACAGTAGAAATCTTACTCTTCCATGGAAGGTGGAGAGACTATGTTCAGGCCTAGACTAGACAGCTAGCAATGAAGGCTGACACACTATGTGAATGGAACAAGAATCAAAGCTGTAAACCACGCAACCTGCCAATTTTTGCTGGCTCAGCCAATTTGCTATATGAGGAAAAAGCTACAGCATGCTCTGTAACTTGCAACGAATGTCAATTTTTAAGCAGAGGAAGAATGTAGTGAGTCCACAGGTTATGAAGTCCCTAGCTTATCTGGTTAAGCCACTGTTCCTCTGAAGGCTCTGATGTCTGTGCCCCTTCCTCTCCTGATAAAGACAGGCTCCATTTGAAGAGAGAGGAAGACCATCTCCTGGGCACGCACTATTCAGTGTGCATGAGGGAGGAAGGGCTTACCTGCAGACACAATATGTTTTATTTCCCAGCCTAGTAAAAAGGGAAAGGGGAGAAAGGGAGAAAGGGAGTGATAAGGCCGCTACACAAATGACAGTTGACCAAAAAAAAAAAACTATAAAAGACAAAAGAACTCAAAAAGGATTAAGGACTGGGAGCATCAGTGCAGGGGTCAAAGAGCCCTCCCTACAGCCCTGTCAATGGCAGCCCTCCCCCCATCTCAGTTACCACTGAAAAATTACCTCAAGAGTACAATAATCAATGTTGATAAATTGCAAACAAGATCACCTCTTTAAGGTAGCAAGAGAGTTTGTAATGGATTTTAGAAAGATTTCCATGAAAATGGTTTTTAAAAGTTTTAAATGCTTTTGCAGAAAATTAACTTATATAGGAATGTATATGTATAGCCTATATCAGATTGTGTGCCATCTTGGGGAGGGTGGTGGGGAGGAAGGGGGAGAAAAATTTTAAACTCAAAAGCATATGGAAGTGACTGTTGATAAATCAAAAGAAATTAATAAAAAAAAGGAAAAAAAGAAAATTAACTTATGGCACAAGGTTGGCTAAATGAACAGAGAAAGGGCGTGTCTTTAAAAACAGTGCAAGTATCCCAGGCTGTTTTGCGCACAGTCCAGAGGCCAGCCAGGTGAGAAAGAGGAGAGAAGAGGGAAGCCTCCCAAGCCTGTCTGATGCAATGATCCAGAACAGAGCTTGTCCCCTCGTTGTCCGCCCATTTGACTGTGAGCTCCTGGAGAGCAGGGTGGGCCTTTTGCTTTTCTTTGGATCTCCGTTACTTAGCACAGTGCTAGGCACAATTAATGCATCCTGGCTCATCCCACCAGACCACACTGCCTCCAACACCCCTCACTTCACACAGAAGTGAAGCAAGTGGTATTTCCTCCCCAAGAGCTCACTTACCAACCCTCTCTTCAGAAACATTTCTGAGGCACATGCCCTGTAAAACAGTGTGTACCTTATGGCTGTAGTTTCTGTGTGAGTGGCAACCCCTTATTAATGTAAAGTCCAGGGGGACCAGAAGGCCCATGAAAATCCCTAGGCCTACAAGCTGGTCACTCTACCAAAGACCAAGAGAAGAAAGAAACCACCTGAAACTTCTGCAGCAAACTCCTTGTGCATTGAGTCAATACCCATAGACCAACAGCCACCCACCCTAAGTTTACCAACCCCACAGGAAGAACCCCCAAATCCAGGGTACAGCAGGGAGGGTAGTCATGGGGGAATGGAGGAGAAGGTTAAGCCAAAACGACTCTAAAGAATCAAGTTATCTTTATGGCTGAAATACTGAAGCCTAACACCAAAGGAAAACAAAGAAATGGAGGTCCCAAGTACTATGAAATTCAATAACAGCTCCAGAATGGTGGGCCAGGAGCCAGGGGTTTCTCTTTTTGCCTTTTTTTATTTCAAATGAGTAAGAGAAAAAGAAGAAATTCAGTTTAACAAAGAAACATGATACATCACAGAAAAAAACTTAAAAGCAAAACAGACTTTGATGGTCTCACCTGGAAAACTGGACGATGTCCATATGTATGAGGTTGGGGTGTGGGGGGGGGTGTTTGAGTCCACTTTTTTACAGGTTCTATTGTGACACCAGTTTGAAACAATGTATTCCCCAAATCCCCAAGCTCTGCCACCAGCCCCGCACTCTTCCCAGGGCCCGCCCTCAGCGCCGAAGCCGAGAGCTGGTAAACAGGCAATTCCAAAAGCCAAAAGGCCACTTCCCTTTCCAGTCATGCTCTAAATGAACAACAAAACATGCTGCTCAGATGGGCCCAGGAAAATGACTGGCATCGCTAGGTCCATCCATCCCTGGTAGTCTGCCTTTCGTCTGTCATCGGATCAGGCTGACGGTCTGTGCTCTTTGCTCCCCCTGGCCCATTTATATCACAGGAGTGAGTCTTACATTTGTGGGTTTCCTTCATTTCAGTTCAATTCAAATGCTTACGGAAGTACCTGCTAAGTACAAGAAAGTGATGGCTAGAAAATCCATTTTCTACAGATTTCTTTCTCTCCTTCCCCTCCCTCATTTTCAGGTCTCATTCCACTACCTCTCCATTCCCAGCAAGACAGCTAGCAAGGGCATGGCTTTTCAGTTTGCCAAGCACTTTCTTTCCTCATGACATCCCAGGGAGAGAGGGGCTATTGTTATCCCTGTTTTGTAGAAGAGACAAGTGATGAATTCCAGTGAAGTCATGAGCAACTAAGTAAGTATGCTGAGCAGGATCTGAACTCAGGTCTTCCTGACCCCCAGCCTGGCACTCTCGTCACCTGGTACCTAAATACTTAAACCTCCCTCTCAGAGATGAAGGCCACACAACCAAAGAAATGCCCTGAAAATCGGACCTTTTCCTTAGGAGCAGTGTCTTGAACGGACAAAACAAATGGTTTGCTTTGAAACCAGTCCTGGCCGCTTGGAAGCCCCAAAGAAGAGTGTGTTCTGAGCAGGGGCCCGCTCACCGAGCCAGGCCGACCTGCAGCAGTCTCAGCTGGAACTCCCCCACGGCCACGGACTTTCGCCTCATTGGCCAGGCCCAAGCGAGGCCCATGGCAGTGCGTGTTTTGCACTTTTTTACATCTGCTCAGAGAGAATGGGCAGCTGAAGGACATGATAAAGCAACCGATTATTTCCATTTTTTTTTTTAAAGTAAATGTCCTTTCTTTTCAATTAAAACACCACGGGAACAAAGGGACTGCTGGAAAGGCCTGGCCACTCACTCCTCGGCCCTGGTGCCCACTTACCCAGGGTCACCTCTGCCAGCTGCAGCCTTGGGGATGGCTAAGACAGACAAACCTCAGCCCCTCCACTGTAACAAGACATTTCTCTGCATGTCATTTGGCAGATGCAGTTGTGGGGCCCTGCCAATTCGCCCTGGAGCCCTCCGTTTTAATCAGTATCACATAAAGTTTAACACATGCTTTGAAATGTGCACCAGATCCAAAGCTTTGCCTCAAGGGGGGCCTGCTGAAAAAACACATACCATCCCAGCCGCTGCTCCACAAGCAATTATCTCTCACCTTTGGCTGAACCAGGAGAGCTGTCAACGCCAGCACACTGCCAACCGGAGGAGAGGTGGAGGGGTCAAAGCAGAAGGGGAGCCTGGAATGCTGTGGGGGGGGAGGGGTGGCCCAGGCTGCCCACTGGCCACACTGCCCCTGGCTCCCCTGGCCCAGGTGCAGGTAGGATCAGCCCCACAAGGCTCCTCAGCCACCGTGGGAGCACACACTGTGTGGCAACATCCATGCCCAGGTGATAAGATGGGCAATAACACTAATCAGGCAGAATCAGCATCCATGAACCTGGTTTCTAGGAGAAGAAAGTTAAGTAAGTTTCACACTGGAAAAAGAGGAAAGTGACTTTCTCTTCATCCCCCATGCAAATGAAACTGAAGGATTCATACTGAAGGTCTTCCAGTTTTCCTCTGTTGTGGGTTTCCAAATACAAATTGCTACCGATAACAAAAGGTATATAAATTGCCAAGGAGGAAGAAAAAAGCCTAACAGGTCCAGAACTGACACAGAATTCCGTGTGCGTGCGTGTGTGTGTGTGTGTGTGTGTGTGTAAAGAGGAGGGTGGGGGAAGATGGAGGAATTTTTTTCCTAAGATGATGATTAATATGGTGAAACTGACTACATGTTTCCTAAGGAAGGCCCAGAAGAACCCAGCCCATGGAGAGGCCACCCAGATGCTAGCCTTCAGGACAATGATACTGCTTACTGGATGTCACATCACCCACTGAAAAAGAGAGACAACGCCCCTACTGGCAACGAGCTCAGCATCCCTGGAAGGCGCCCAGCACTAATCACCCTTTTCTATGAATCTACTCCTGACAAGGAAGAAGCCAGCGTAAGGATTTGACATCACACGGGAACGATCTCGATGGACCAGGAGGACAGCTCGGCACAGGGGAGGCTCCCCAAGGAGCTCTGGGCCAGCTCAGCCAGGCCTGGGTCTCGGTGCACCCGATGGAGCCACGGAGAAAGCGGAGGAAACCCTAACAGAGGAGCTAGATCAGGTTCCCAGAACCCCAAGACACGGCAGAGCGTGTATCCAAAAGCACCACACTACCCAAACCCCTGAGACATCATTCTCAGAACTCAGAATTCATAGCCCTGATCAATCTTACCTCACTGAGGCAGCTAGGTGCTACAGGGAGTCAGGAAGACCCACGTTCAAATTCCACTTCAGACATTTCATTAGCTATAGGGATTGTGGGCAAATCACTTAACCTCTGTTTCCTCATGTGTAAAACAGGGATGTTAACAGCATCTACTTTACTGAGTTGTTACGAGGATTCAGTGAGAAAACTGAGCAGAGAGCAAGCCTCAGAGTAACGGTGCAGGCCCCCACCCACTGGCATCATTTGGAAAACCTGCATGCAGGAGCTCCGGCGCCGCCTGAGGAGAGAGTCAAATGTCTGGGCTCCAACAGCCCAGGGACGGTCCAATGCTGACAACACACAGTGGGAATGAGTACTCACTGTCCTCCAAGGTGCACCACCACCCCGGCCCCTCCCTTTGACTGCTGCATGTGTGTGTGTGTGTGTGTGTGTGTGCACGCGTGCGCACCTGTACATACCTCGCTGTGCTGCTGAACTGGACTACCCAGTCATTTCCACACTGTAACTTCCCCTGAAAGACTAATAAACTACTGTGGGGATCAGCATTTCCAGGTGGTGTTCCATCCCTGCAGAACCCAAAGCCAGTCCAATTACATGTGTACGGTGCTTTGCAAATCTTAAAGCACTACATAGAAATGCAAGCTTGAATTTGTGTTATTACTATTATTACCACTACTCACTCCCCACTCCTACCCCCCACCACCCCTTCAGGGCTTCTTCTTATTCAACTGGTCAATTCTTCTGGCCCATCACACCAGGGCTGATGAAAGGGTCCAACAAGTTAACACATGCACAATGCTTCGCAAACCTCCAATCAGTATATAAATGCTACCTATCATCATATCATCATCAACATCATCATCATCATCATCAACTTGGCCTCGAGGCCAAGAACTCCCCTCCAAGGACACCCCACTGAACCGTACATAACAGATGCCTAACACCAAAGGACAGTCAGGAAGGAAGGGCCCTCACACCACAGAATACACCAGAGGGGTCAACCTCTCTGCTATAATGAAATCAATAAGAATACAAGACAGAGAAAGTTACTTTATGGCTTTCTAAGTCAATAATCACCCATTAATCACCCAATAATCCGTTTCTCTTGGAGTTTGAGAGCTCTGCTCTACACAACGTAACAGTGAAGCCTATGATGGAAAAAGAGCATGTCAAAATGATAAAACAACCATGGAACTATATAAAAAATGCTTCAAAGCGGATCATTACCAGTAAGACAAATATAAATTAAAATATATCTGACATTTTACTCCAAACCTATCAAGATTAGAAATGATGACAAAAATGGGAAATGTTGATGGGGCTACAAGAAGGGAATCATATGAATGTACTGTTATTGGTAGAACTGTGAAGTGGTCAGTCATTCTGGTCAAAAAACCTTGAATTTCTTTCCTTGAAAATTGCCTGTTTATAGCATTTAACTGCTCATTGACTGGTGAATGGCACTGATTCTTATCGATATAAACCAGTTCCCTACATATCTTAGAAATAAGACTCTTATCAGAGAATTTTGCTGCAAAGATTTTTTTTCACAGTTAATTATTTCCCTTCTGCATTGGATTTGTTTGTGAAAAAAAATTTAATTTTATGTAATCAGAACTGTCCATTTTCTCTTCTGTGATCCTCTGTTCCTTGTCTGTTCACAGACTCTCCCCCATGCATAGATCTGAAATATAATTGCTGTCTTTTTTCTCTAATTTGTTTATGATGTTATCTTTTATATCGAGTTCATTTATCCATTTGGAGCTTACCTTGGTATGTGGTGTGAGGTGCTGGGTCCAAACCCAATTGGTGCCAGACTTTTCCCAATAATTTTTTTTTTCTCCACAGAGTGAGGCCTTACTCCAAATACCTGGGTATCTTGGTTTATTGAACACTGGGCTATTCAGTTCAGTTGCTTTGGTATGATATATACCTAGTTTGTTTCACTGATTACCTCTCTATTGTTTTAATCAGTACCAAATCATTTGTATGATTACTGCTATGCAGTATAGCTTGACATCTGGTAGTTCTAGGCTCCCTTACTTTCCAATTTTTTTCATTATTTCCCCCTCTGAGATTCCTAATCTTTTGTTCTTCCAGATGAATTTCATTATTATTTTTCCTAGCTCTAACAGTAATCTTTTTATAGTTTGTTTGGTATGGTAGTGAATAAGTAAAGTAGTCATTATTGTCACTTTTATTATATTAGCCCAGTTTAGCTGTGAGTAAAATTCCTCTGATACTCTAATAATATGAAAGTTTTCAAAGGAAGAAATCCAAACTATCAACAACCACGTGAAAAATGCTCCAAATAACTAACAATTAGTTAAATGAAAACTAAATCAACTCTGAAATTCTACCTCACAGCCATGAGATTAACAAAGATGACAAAAAAGGAAGGGGCTGGGAGAGGGAGAACAGCAGACTGATGCACCATTACTGGAGGCGTGAATCAGGACAGCGACTCTGAGAAGCAATTTGGAACTATCTCCCAAAAGTTACTAGCCTGGGCATCCACCCCCTTTGACCCAGCCATGTCACTACTAGTCCTAGACACACCCCAAAAAGATCAAAGAAAGAGAAATGGTTTCTCTATGTAGAAGATGTACTGCAGCAATTTTTGTAGTGGCAAAGGACTGAAAACTGAAGACACGTCCATCAGTTAGGGAACAGCCAAAAAATTATATCCTATGAGTGAAACGGAACACTCCCGTGCTTCATAAAAACCTGAGAAGACCTGTGCAAATCTGTGCAAAGAGAAGCGAGCAGAACAAGAACAATTTATGCTCTAACAACAGTTATGAGAGACTTAAGAACTAGAGTCCATACACGATCCAACCACAACTCCGGAGGATCCGTGACCCAGAACATCACCTGCACCCTGGCGAAAAGGCGATGGACTCAGGAGGCAGAATGAGACACACATTTCTGGACATGGCCAATATGGGAATCTGTTTGCTTAACCATGGATTTCTGTAATTGGGTTTTGTTTTTCTTTTTTTTTTTCCAGTGGAATGGGAAAAAATGCTTGATGATTTTAAAAAGAAAATTTAATTTTAGAAAAGAAAATATTGGGATATTATTGTACCACAAGAAATGACAAATATGAAGAATTCAGAGAAACTTGGGAAGAGACCTGCATGTTACACAAGTAGAGATAAATAAACACAATCAGAACATCTATACAATGAAACATCTGAAGAATGCAGTGACCGATGAAGTACGACTCCACCCACTCAACCGAAGCTGTAAATCATAGGAACAGAATAAGGCGAAGGCATCCAGCGTGGTCAAGGCGTTGGTTTGTTTTCCTTATCGCACTCCCGTATTTCCTTGTTACTAGGGAGGTTTCTAGTGTAGAAGAGGTAATGGGAAGTGATGGGAAGCTACCAAAATGTAAAAAATAAAGAAGCATCAACAGAAAAACTCGTTGAATGAAAAATAAGCATGCCAAGCATGAAGCCTAAGAGGCACACATGGAAAGAGAAAGGGGACATGGCGGCCATACCGCTGACCCCGGTCTGGCCCATGCTGCTTCGCTCTATTATAAGGGTATCTTGTACATCTAGTGGGGGATGCTCCTCCTGCTCCCAATTTTCCTGAGGTCCAGGCCAGCACGCCAATCTGCCGGAAGGTCCTACCAGACCACATTCTCAGAATCGGGTCTCTGCTATTTCCTTGTTAAATGCGCTTCAAGTACTTTTGCTCCCTTTTCTCTTCTAAGGTAACATTTTAAATAATAATAGGTCACAGTACCCATAGAGGGGGAGGGGGGAGCATAATGCAGCTCTAGCCTAGAAGAGTCAAAAAGGAATGAGGGCAGCGGAAGAACAGGAGAAATGCTCCCGCTGTGCAATGCCACAATGTATCACCGAGTCTGGCAGTCGGTCAATGAATTAAGTGCCTGCTACGTGCCAGGCACTAAGTGCTGAAAATACAATAAGCAAAATGAAAAACACAGGTAGTTCTTGACCTCAAGGAGCATACAATCTAATAGGAAATGATGAGACTCAAAAAGAAGCTAAAAGGAGCGAGGAGGAACCCCGAACAGCATCACCATGGTGAAATCCAGGGGCAAAGCCGGGTAGGAAGAGAAGTGGCTGGCCTGGACACCCTCCTTAAATGGAGATTCTGGGAGCAAGGGGCTGGGAAAGGGCCAAAGAACGTGCTGAGTATGATGAGGAACCAGGACCGAAAAATAACCCACTGCAGTCTAAAAGACAAGTGTTCTTCTAAACGACACAAGGAGGATCGCTATCACTTAGCAGATGTTTCATTCACAAAGAGCCACAAAGTGGAAAATGAGAGCCTTGTTTCTTATCAGAGGTTCTTAACCTGGGGTCCATTCACTTTTTTTGTTTTTAATAGTGATAACTGTTTCAATATAATTGGTTCCCTTTGTAATTCTATGTATTTTATTCATTTATACATGTCCTTCTGAGATGGGGTCCAGAGCCTTGACTATTCTGCCTGCCCTGAGTGTTCAGGACAGCAAAAAGTTTAAGAATTCCTGTATTTGATCCATTACAGCTCTGAAGTTCTAGGCCATTATCTATAACAAAAACTTAAAGTAAGGAAGAACAGGAAAGATGCTTTAAAAAAAAAAACCTAAAAACAAAAGCAATAAACTTGAAACACTCCCAAGATATAGGTGGCCTAAGGAAAGAACTAAGAGTCCCTAAAGCTCAAGTCCTATACAACTAAAAATAAAACCAAGAGTGGCAAATGGACTGTGGGAATGGGTCCTATCCTCATATGAGAAGAAGAGAGAACCCTACAACTCCTCGGCTAATGTTTGCAGCTCCAAAATCAGCCAGAAAACTTACCAAAAAACAACTGATGAGAAGCCAGAGCTGACTGAGCCAAGACTGCTTGCTCTGGCACCACAAGGCAGCCTGGGAGCAGCCAGGGTGGGCTGGGTGGCTCAGTGGCAACTCTCTCAGATTGTTTCTTTTAAGGTCAGGGAAGGCACAAGTTAGTCACATCCTCCAGCCCCAGCCAACAAGCATTGATTTTCTCTCCCTTTCACACATTGACCCCTACCCCATGGGGGTTGGGGAGTGTAGGGAGAAAAAAAGCTAAGAAAAAAAAACAAACAGCCTTGTAACAAATATGTATAATCAAGCAAAAGAAATCCCCACCCTGGCCATGTTCAGAAACACACAACTCATTCTTGCATCACCATGTCCATCAGCTGGCTCTCTGCCAGGAGGAAGGCTGGTCCTTGTTCCGATGAGAATTCCTAAATCTTTCGAAGTTGTTTGTCTTTGCAATATTGTTGTTATCATACAAATCATTCACCTGGTTCTCCTCACTTCACTGTGCATCAGTTGATACAAGTCTTCCCAGGATTCTCTCAACAACAAATATTTACTAAGCATTTACTATGTGCTTAGCACCAGGGATCCAAATAGAAAGGATGCAGCCCCTGCCTCAAGGAACTTACATACTATTGCAGGAAGACCATACATAAAAGGAAGCAGAAGTGGGAGGGGGAAGCCCTGGGGAGGGGCATGGTAAAGAAAAAAGTCCAGAGAGTCACAAGGGGATCTGGAGAGGAAAGAAAATAAGGCAGAGCTGGGCATTTTCCTTAAAATGAGGGTTCTGGGAGGAATCAGCCAATCAGAGGAAAGGGCTTCGGGGCAGAGAGCACTTCCCCATGAGAAGGGTGAAGAGAGGCCGAGACTCTGGGGAGTCTCTCAAACTCTCTCTTAAACAGACCAACAGCACACTGCAACATTGCAGTCACAGAACACGATTTGTTCAGCCATTCCCCAATCTACAGACACCTCTTTATTTTCCAGTTCTTTACCATTACAAAAAGAGCGGCTATCAATATTTGTGTACATAGGAGCCCATGCCATCTGCTTTCATCTCTCTGGCGTGTAGGTCTGCAAGCTGTGTTCCGAGGTCAAAGGGCATGCACACGTTAGTAACTTCTTAAGGCAAAGTTCCAAACTGTTTTCCAGAATGGCTTTACCAATGAGCAGCTCCACCAAATATGCATTAACTTGCCTAGTTTTCCTGCAGTGCCTTCAATTTTTGTTATTTTACTTTACTGCCCACTTTACCACTCTGAGGTAGAAACCCTGCACTGCTTTCATTTCCGTATTGCTTGTTATCGTTCATTTGCAGCACTTTTTCATAAGGTTGTCCATTCCTTCCTTTGAAAAGTGCCTATCTCTTGTGTCCACTTATCTACTGGGGAGAAGTCCCACCACAGTCAAAGAACCCCCGCATCCCTCTGAGAAGGCCACCCCACAGCAACAATGACACAAGCAAGCAAAAACCACGCTGTGAAGAAGCGGCTCTGCCGACGCCGAGCACCGTCTGCCACACGCTACACTTGAGTTTGGAATTGGGGTCTCAGAGCCCCAGCTACAGAAACATCCCCAGAAAAAGAAAATGATGGCATCCATTTGGTCAGTTAGCCAACAAATATTTCTAAATATTCCTTACGACGTGCCAGACCCTGTGCTCCCAACCAAGCTATAAAGATATTACAAGGTGCACTTCATTTTTGTTCCTTGTTTTCCCACAGATAATTCCCCAAAGATATCAGTAAATATAAATATGAGATCCAAAAAGCATCGAGTAATTAGAAAGTTTTAAATTTTGTATTTCTCAATCTGATCAAATTCAAAGTAGATAATAATTTAATAATAATAATAATAGCTAGCATATAGACAGCGCTTGAAGGTTTGCAAAGCCCTTTACAAATATTAGCTCATTTGATCCTCACAATAACCCTGGGAGGTCGGTGCTAATATTATCCCCATTTTACAGATATGCAGGTGAAGTGGCTTGCCAGGGTCACACAGCTAGTGTCTGAGGCCACATCTGAACTCAGCTCTTCCTGACTCCAGGCCCAACACTATCTGCTGTGCTACTGTTCAGGGAGGTTTAGGGAAGATGACTGGGAGCAATAGAAAAATTCAGGCAAAATCACCTTTGAGTCGGTGTTTTTTGCCATGAGGAACAAACCAGACGTGGGCTCCACAGAACCAAGTGGCCCTTCAGATTTTCAGTCTGGCACGAGCATCTTCTGGTACTTCAGGTGCTGCCCTCTGAGAGCGGGATGGCCCCAAGTCCCAGATGCCACTGAAATCAACACGAGGAACATGTGGTGTTTGGTTGGTTGAACGGCAAATGTTTCCAGGCTTGCACTTTAAGGCCTGGGCTCCAGACACAAACACACCCCTGGAGTGTCATCTTGCTCTTCCATTTGGGCACCAAGAATCTCAAACTTGAACTCCTCCTAGCCCCCAAGTCTCTTCACTCAGGGGGCATGCGAGGTGGGCCTCCTCCTCCTCCACCTCCGAGGGCCCGGCTCTGCCACAGTCCCACCAAGCCTGGATCTCAAGGAATTCTCATTCTCTCACTGCTGTGCATGAGAACTTGCTCCCTTAACTGGCCAGGCTGATTTCCCAAAAACAGGAACCTCCAAATACTTCAAAATTAATAAAGAACCATGATCACACCACTTCTTTTTCAATGGCTAACCCTCAGAGGGCTCAATGGTTGCTGACTTCCGAATTCAAACAATCACCCTCATGTGGAAGAGGGTACTGTGCAGCCTGACAGACATTTCTTCCCCCTGCAGATGACGGACTACAGTGACCTGCAGAGAATTTTCTCCCTCTGCTTGCACACACACAAATAATAACTGAAAGATGTTCCAAATGGGCTGGAGATGTGCAATTAGAAAAGTATGGCAGGAAGGTAAAGGAGCCTGGATTTGTCAGCAGAACAAAAATTTTTCCAAGCTTTCCAAACAAACCAGCTGGAGCCAGCTTCAGCAGGCAGGCCAACCGGGGCTCAGCCTGCCACCGCTGCAGGAGGCTGCTCTGGGGCCTGGCTTCTCAGGAGGCATGCTGTTGTTTGTCCTTTGTTCTCGAGGAGGACCGTGACATCAGGAAGGTAAGGCCATGACTGGCAAGTGAACTGGATTTTAAGTGAGGGAAGTCACCAGCCTCACTCTCTCCTCCTGAACCATCTCGGTCCAGTGGCCAGATATAGATCAGGACGACTGGAGACGAACCCTCTCAGGAGGGACAGGCAGCAAAGACGGGATCCCAGGCAGGGGGAGAACCACACTGAACTCAAGGCCTTCTTCCACCAGGTACATCCAATGAGCTCACTCCAGCCGTCCTCTCAATGAGGAAAGTCCAAGAATCCTAGGAACTGCACAGTCAAGGTCAAAAGGCCCTCAGACAAAGGGTGCAAGAGCCAGATAGAAAAGCTCACCCATTCGTTCCCAGTGCTCTTTTGCCTTCTCAAAGGCCTGGCCTAACAGAAAAAATGAATCCTTTTATGCCCTTTTTGGTTTAAGGATCTCATCTGCTGAACTTCTAAAAGAAGTGCTAGGCTCACAACTTCCAAACACTGTAGTAGAGTAGGGATGATAAGTAGCACAGCTAAGGTTTCCGAAGTCATTCACAATTCCTTGGCGGGATGGCCCACCTTTTTTCTGCCTTACTTTTCTGGTGAAGGACATTTAGATAACAGTTAAAGAAAACAATAACAAGGAAAAGAACCGCCAGGATGAAGGGGAACAATTATGCATTTGAAGGTGGCTCCCAGGGAAGGGAAGGGGTGTAATATCTGAAAATGAAGGTGGTGCAAAAGTGAAAGATATCAATAAAAATTTAAAATTTTAAAACTGCACTTGAAAATTACCTGGAGAAATCATAAGTCTAAACTCTGTCCATAAACATAAAAACACTTAGCTCAGAGCTTTTCTTACCATCACATGCTACCTTAGCTTTAACTCTTCCTGTTTTGTTCAAATAAATGTGGGTCTCAAGACATTACAGCGGGGCAGCTAGGTAGCACAGGGGATAGAGCACTGGCCCTGGATTCAGGAGGACCTGAGTTCAAATCCGGCCTCAGACACATAACACTTATTAGCTGCGTGACCCTGGGCAAGTCATTTAACCCCATTGCTCAACCCAAAAAAAAAAAAAACGAAAGAAAGAAAGAAATTACAGCAGAAGACAAAACACACACGATATTCATTTCTTAAGAGAGAAGGGGGCAAGTCCTTTCTCAATGAATTGCCCGAATCTTCCCAGCCATTCAAAATCCATGGTTCACTTAATTTAATCCTGAAGTGTCAAACATCTCCTCCTGACTGATGTAAGTCATTAACAGAATGGAGTGGGAAAGCACTTATTAGGCACTTACTGTGTACCGAGCTTCAGGGACTCAGACAGAAAAGCAAGACAGTCCCTCCTGTCCAGGGGCTCCTGTTCTAATAAGGAGAGAAAACACTGAGAGGAGGGCTGAGCTTCATGGCAGATGGAAGGATGAGGCACCATATGGGTGCCAGCGCATGGCAAAGCACAAGGTGCCGAGGTCCCACAGACCTCGGGACAAAAGCAGGTCAGACAGCAACACAGGGTACAAGGGCAGGACACATGGTACAGCTTGGGGGCCTCTGCGGGGTAATGGTGAGGCACATGGTCCCCAACCAATGACTATGAGGAAGGAAGGCAGTGAGTGTCAGGGCTGCACAGCAGGATAGTCAATCAACTCAACAGGTGATGAATGAATGAATGCAGCTTTGGTAGTTGAGACAAGAAGGCAGGATTAAAGGAAATAAATAAGTTCCAAGGAAAAATCTGCAGAATCACCAGACGGTTTGGTATATGAGGGAACACATGACTTAAATGGTTTTTTTATACCCCTTTATTAGGTTTTGTTTTGGGGGGTTTTATTTTTTTTAAGGCATCTCCAGTCAAGTAAATAAGAAAGTAAAGCACTTATTATCTGCCAGGCACTGTGCTAAACAATATGAATACAAACATAAGCAAAAAGAGAAACAGGCCCCAGCCTCAAGGAGCTTCCAGTCTAACAGGAGAAGAAAACACATAAAAGGGGGTGGGGAGGTTGGCTCTGAGCACCCTTGCAGGGCATGATGTAGGAGTCCATTGAGTTCAAAGTACTACAAGGAGAAAAGTAAAGGAGAGAGCATGGTTGGCCCGGGTACTTCCTCAAAATGCAGCCTCTAGGAAGAATTCACCAATAGAGGAGGAGGCCACAGGGGAAAGAGATCTTTCAGAGTGAGAAGGCCACATGGATGGAAGAACCTGACTTAACCCTCCACAGGGAGAGCTGATTTTTCCACCCAGTGCAAGAGGCTACAATCCTCTGGATTTCTCCATCATGCCCCCAAAATCTCCTCATCCTGGAAGATCACTGCAGCCTAAACTCACAAACAGACACCTCGAAGGTACCCTCTGGCCCTGAGCCCCTTCCCTCCAACTGGAGAACCTCCAGGGAAGGAGGGAGCCCAGGCCAGCTGTCTCTCCATTTTCCAGCAGGCTGCAATCACTGCAGTTTTCCATCATTCAAAACTGCTCCTCAGATCCTTTCCTTCCACTCACCATCCTTTCTATGTCTTCCCCATTCAAATGGAAGGCCCTTGCCAGCAGGGCTTGTCTGTCTTTCTGTTTGTATTTGTCATTCCAGCACCCAGTAAGTGTTTAGTAAATGCTTGTGGACTGACTGAATAGCGTTTAGTCCTTTTTTATCCTGTGTCAACAACAAATGATAAACAGAGGTGAAAAACAAACCTACAAGAGAATCAGATTTGATGGACCCCACTTAAGAACAAACCAAAAAAAATGTAAAGAACACGAAGGAAACATTGGGGGCAAAATAAAAGAATGAACCACAAGCTCTTTAGTCACTCACTAAACACTTAGTAAGCGCCTACTATGTGCCAGGCACACACTGAACTCTGGGAATACAGAGAAAGGTAAAAGACAGATCCCTGTCCTCTAGAAGCTCAGTTTAACGAAGGAGAAGACATGCAAATAACTCTGGACAAACAAGCTAGATGCAGATAAATTGGAAAGTCAACAGAGGAGAGGCACTCGATTTAAGAGGGATTGGGAAGTGCTTCTTGTAGACGGTGAGATCTTAGCTAGGCCTTAGAAGCCCAGGAGGCAGAGGTGAGGAGGGAGAGAATTCCAGGCCTGGGAGACAGGCAGAGAAACGGCCAGAGTCAGATGGGGACCAGAGGCACTGGGTTTCAGAGTACATGGGGCAAGGTATAGGACTGGAAAAATGGGAGAGCTGGTGGAGGGGCCACCGAGCAGGGAGGGGCTGATACGGCAGATCTGCAAAGGCTGGTTTTGGGAAGATCTCTTTGACAGGTGAATGGAGAATAGATGGAGCAGGGAGAGATGTGCGGCAGGCAGACGCCCCAGCAGCTATTGCAACACTTGAGACCTGAAGCTATGAGGGCTTGTACAATGGTGGCAGCAGTGGCAAAGGAGCGAAGGTGGCATACATGAGAGATGCGATGAAGGTAAAATCAACAGAACTCGGCAACACATTGATTACAGAAAGTGAGAGTGTGGAGTTGAGGATGGCACCTGGATGCTGAGCCTGGGTAACTGAAGGACAACAAGAGAGAAGTCAGGAAGAGGCAAGGGTTTGGGTGGAAAAATGATGAGTTCGGTGTAGGACGTGCTAAGTGTATCACAACGTCCAGCTGGAGATGCTAGAGGGCTGGATAGAACGATTAAAGCGTGAAGATGAAAAATGAGTACATGAGAACTGATAAGATCACCAAATGAAATTATACAGAGCAAGGAGAAGACAGCTTGCCTGGAAAGACACTACTCAGGTTACGACCTGAATGAAGAGCCAATAGCGAAGACTGAGAAGAAGCAGTCAGATAGGCAGAAGGAAAACCAGCACAGAGTACTGTCACAAAAACACACGCGTGTGTGTACACATGCATACATACATAGCCACACACATCCACTTCGATGTGGGGGCATATGCACATATACATAGATGGGTATGCGTGTGGATTTTGCATACAGTCTCTCCCTGTGCTTCTCATTAAGCAATCAGGAACCCTTTTATTCTCTTGAGTAAGTAGCAAAATAAGAGACTAGCTTTGGGAAGTGAGAATAAGTCCTGGTCCTTTGGGGAAAAAAGTGTTTAAACCTTAAAGACTGATTTACAGACCATCTTTTTCACAGCACTTTCAGGACAAAGTAAAAGGAAATGATATTTGTTTTTCAGTATAAATGTCTTCTGGGTCTAATCTCATCTAGGAAAGCAAGCCGTGGTTATGGTTCCATTTAAATGGATAATGCAGTCCACGGGGGTTAGTGAGGTTCTGACAGGCCAACAGAAGTGACGGGGGCTCCCCGCCTTTCAGCAGCCTCGGGTGAACAATTCTGAATGTAGGCGGCTGGGTTTCTTGCCTCCCGTCAGCCTCTGTTCTACAGCCGGTAATCGCTTGCACCTCATATGGAAGTTGTTTTTCTCCTGTATGTATATTTTACAATAAATTAGATGGAGCTGCAGCTTTGCAGAAGGCAATGAACAGAGTGTGTGTGTGTGTGTGTGTGTGTGTGTGTGTGTGTGCGCGCGCGCTCGCCACCCAGGGCCAGGCGGTACATCCTGAAGCACTGTCCTCTCCTCTCAATAACCCCAGGCTCCAGTCATGTGTGCAGGCGGCATCCAAGGGTGAAGTGAGGAGCCGGAGCCCAGAGTGGGCCCCTCGACCTGGGGCCTGGCTCTCGCTGGCCCTGAAGAGCCCCAGTTGGGAATTCCTAGGATTGCTGAGCTCTCAGCAAGCACTTTAATCTTGTCCCCTACCAGATGTTTTCCTTACTGAGCACAAAAACTCCATCAGAAAACTGAAATGAGTGAGGAAATGAAAAAAACAAATGATCAAAAAGGATGCTCGAAAATCACATCAGAGAGGCCCAAAGCAGTGGTCCTAGAGGCCCCAGAGAGGATGGAGGAAGGGGATTCTTCTGTAGGAGAAGGCCTAGGCAGGTAAATCCAAGAAAGAGTTTTGGAGTATTTTGTTTTCCTTCTTTTAAAAATGCACCTTTGGACCAAGAATTCTGTCATGCTGACCATCACAATGTGCACAGCCTGCATCTGTTCTCCCCGCTCTGATTAGGGAGCTAATTCATCCATGTCATCAGAAAACAGAAGCTGCCCTAGGAATCACAGGTTCGCAACCTCTCCTTGGGGGAGGGCTGACTCTGAGGACATGTCTGGAGTCACCTAATCCAGGCACGTTCATTTAAAGCTCTCAGTGTCCAGCTGGGGTGACCCTTGTTCCATCGCTCTAAAGGGCCAGCCTCTTCCCTGGAGAAACGGGAGGACCACAGGACCGGAAGGGAACTGGAGAGGTCAGCCGAGACACAGAGCAAGACGGGAGAAAGAAGAAGAAATCTGGAGCCAGAGGAATGAGGTCTGAGCCTGTCTCTGTGACAAGTCACGTGGGTCCTCGAGCCCTCCTCGAGCCCTCCTCGGCAGGAAGGAAGCGGCAGGCTCCGCGGTCTCCCGGTCCTGAATCCGCCGCCCGAAGCTCCCTGGCTGCCTCAAGGCCCGCAGCGAGTGCAGGAGGAAGAGGTACCAAACCTGACGCCCCTCTTCGACTGTGGTCTTCGTGCTGATGAAACTCAGTTTGCTCACTGCGCTTCATCTCTTTTGGATTTACAGTCTCTCAGGATTTGCTCCCAGACCTCACGTTGTCACAGACTGAGGAGGAAATCAGATCTCTGCAAGTCTGGCTGGCCGACTGACCCCTTCAGAAAGCCTGAACCCACAGAAAGACCTGACAAAGACCGGGCATGTTCTCAAGGTCATCTGCCTCATTCTCCAAATGGAAAAACTCAGCAGAGTTGGTACTAATGGAACACAGGTCTTTGGACTTCCTGCCCAACGTCCTTCCCACTGCTAAAGGCCCCTGAAAGTTCTTTTTGTTTATGATTCCCAATCTTCGGCAAAAATGACCAAAATAGTGGATTCAAATCATAGTTTATCCAGACTTCTTTTTCACTGTCTCGCTCCCCACCTCTAAAGTTATTTCCACAGTGGCATGAGAAATGACCCACATAATCAAGTTTACAGCTGCAACGACATAGTCTGGGGAAGGACAGCTTCCCAGGGCTCATGGGAAGACCCTCCTCTAATAAGTCTCTCTCTTCTGCACATTCCTACAAAGACGCAGACACTTATCACTGGGTGCATCAGCGACAGCTTTGTGCACCTCAAGGAAGAAAAGGGCTCCCTGCTCCCCATTTCCTCACATACACTTGCCCTCTACCATTTAAAAAGCTTTGCCAAACTCATTCACCATCACCAGCCAAAGGAGCCTGTTAACCAGTCCAACCCCATCCTAGGTATGAGATCTTTCATCAGATTCCTCCCAAGATGTGCAACATAGTAGGACTCATCAGGTTTCCATTTAAAGTTATAAGAAGAAGAAATTAGAGATGATCCTCTCATCAAAGCAATGAAAGGACAGCAAAGAGACAAGCATTTATATGCTGAATTAGCAAAGTACAGAAGCATTATACAACATGCCCATACACTTTGTTTTGTCTTGGTGGTAAAATGAAAATTGCTTGTAGAGACAAAAGACATATTAACAAAAAAAGTCTAGGAACCAGAAGGGATCTGAACTGGTCATCTAGGCCTCAGACTTGCAGTTAAACTGGGTAAAAGCAATTTCAATATTGGCGACGTGCTTGCTACGCACCAAAACCAGTCTGCCAGAGACGCGACACGCCAAATTCTAGCCACCGTGGCCCTCAAGTCTGATTTAAATTCGATCATGTTTTTAGATGTCACGTTGTAACTGAATTGGAGAAAATGGGCCCCTGCTGATGTGGTAAGCTGGCTCTGGAGGAAGATTGACCCGAGGTCTTGGAAGCAACACCTTCAGAATACGACATCAAACCTCACTACTAAAGAGGGGATACAAGCAGGGGAAGTAGGTCCCTATTACAAAACATCTAATCTCTATTTTCAATCACTCAATTGTTATATCTGGCTTGAGAAAACACCAGCCTGAGCCAAGAAAAGTAAGACGGCAACTTTAAAAATCTATCTATAACACAAGAACACCAGCCCATTCGGGCTTGTAATGGGAGCTCACTACCTATTAAACATAAGTTTTGACAGTTCATCCCACTGATGCTATGAAAAATATACTTGCTTCCATCTGTCTGTTTGAAAGGCAGGCAGGGAACTGCGGCCGTCCAGATCCCAACTTTATCCAATAATGACTCTGGGATTGGTTGTTCTTGGCCCCCTGTGTAGAAATGTTAACAGTGCTTAAAGTGTATACTTAACACACCACACCACGCGAGTGGCCTTTTCATATGTCTTACATATTTCAGACGTTAAGCTACATAATGAAAACACGTACCGGATATCATCAAGTGTTAATAAGATTAATTCATTCCTAACAACTCCCCAGCTGAGATCTGAAGGAAAGGTCACAGGGTCAAAGTCAAAAGCAAGCTCAGTACACTAAAAGACTCTCGTGTCGCTAGTGGATGGTGGTGCTGTGACCAACAATTTTGGGGGGCAGTGGGAATCCCAGGAGGGGTGGCACAGAATGAGGCCCCGCCATTTTCACACACTACCCAAGACAAACTTGATGGTGCAGGTGACTTTCTTGTTTTCAATTTACATGAAAGTTAAGTTTCTCAATGAAATGACGCCGAGGCCTGTTCTCTCCTGCTGAGGGCCACGGCCCAGGCCCAGGCCCAGGCAGCTGCAGAACGGATGGCCTGTCAGTGCCGATCTGCCCCACCCTACCCCCATTCCCAATCACGGTTTCCTGTCCAACAGAGGGAGCCAAAGGATGTACCGCCTCCCCTGAACCTGGGCCAGGCCCCAACTATGGACTCAAGGCAAGGGAGACAGATCATTCTGATTATCACAAAATCAAATTTTCAACTCTGTCATCATCAACCTCAAGGTTTTTACATGACAAAAAACAGCATTTGCTTTGTTTGCCATCATGTCAAACCGTGTCTGTTTCCCTGCTTGAGAGGCACACAGCTGAAGAGCATTTGCACAAGCCTAATTTAAACCGAACGCTCCTAGCGGCCCCGCTCGCTCCTCAGCCCCCTGCCCGGCAGATGCTGCTTGGCAGCAGCCAGGACTTCGCTCAAGCCCAGCGTCCAGCTGAGGGGCCAGGCTCCTCCGTGCTATCAGAGGCCCACCTTTCAAGGGATAGGTCCTTGACTGGCATCTGCCGAGGAAGTCAGGTTTGAGAGAAATCTTTTCCTGCTCTTTAAATCAACCCTAGGGACTGGATAATTTTATAACCCATAAAACGATTGCAGCTTCACTACTAAAATGTGGGAATCTGATTTCCCTGGGCAAACTGATCACCACAAGGATCAAGGGAGAACTAACAAAGATGGATGCATTACGGAAGGCTGTCTTTGCCCACTCAGTCCAATACTATTCTTTGCCCCTGGTTTCAACAGGACAAACCTTGTGTTCCAATAAATGAAGTCAGCTGGGCTGCGAACAGCCCCTAGAAGTAAGATGTTTGAGATTTGTTTTCAGTGACCATCGTCAACCTTCTAGGGTTACCTGCTTGATTCAATTCAATTCAACAAACTGCTCATTAAGAGTCTCCTATAACAGGCATCCTACTAGGTGTTGGGAGTGAAGTAAAGTTAAAGTAGAGCCCTCAAAGAGCTGACATTCCAATGAGTACAGGCACGAGCAAATGCAAACAAAGCTCTCTCGTGGTCCACACTGGAGGCTTCCCAATACATCCGGGCACAAGCCTGGAAGGGCCTGACCGTGATGAAACCCAGTATCTCATTGTCTCTGCTGAGATCCCTTCTAAAATGCCATCTCCTAGAAATGCACATCAAAACAACTCTGAGGTACCACCCCCCACCTATCAGATTGGCTAACATGACAAAACAGGAAACTGATGAATGTTGGAGAAGATATGGGAAAACTGGAACACTAATGCACTATTGGTGGAGTTGTGAGCTGATCCAGCCATTCTGGAGAGCAACTTGAAACTATGTCCAAAGGGCTGTAAAACTGTGCATACCCTTTGACCCAGCAACAGCACTTATCCCAAAGAGATCATAAAAATGGGAAAAGGACCTACTCGTACAAAAGGCAGATTTCAGAAAAAGCTGGAAAAGACTTACATGAACTGATGCTGAGTGAAGTGAACAGAACCAGGAGAACATTGTACATAGTAACAGCAACACTGTGCAATGACTGACTTTGACAGACTGAGCTTTTCTCAGCAATGCAAGGATCTAAGACGTCTCCAAAAGACTCACGATGGAAAATGTTATGCACATCCAGAGAAAGAACTATGGAGTCTGAATGCAGATCAAAGCATACTATTTCTTCTCTTTTTTTTTTTCTTGTTTTTTCTTTCTTGTGGTTTTTCCCTTTCATTCTGATTCTTGTTTACAATATAACTAATATGAAAATATGTTTAATATGATTGTACATGTATGGCCTACATCAGATCAAATGCCATCTTGGGAAGGGGGAAGGGGAGGGAGGGAGAAAATTTTAGAACTCAAAATCTTATATAATCAAAAATGAATGTTGAAACTCCTCCCTCATCTTGTTCCACTTCCTGTCTGTTAGTCAGTCGATGGGCACTGGCTGAGTGCTAAGCATGTGCCGGGCACTGCACTAATTGCTGGGAATACAAAGAAAGGCAAAAACATGATTCCTGCCCTTGAGGCCAGCCTGTGAAGAAGCTAGTGTGAGTATCAGCATCACCATGTTGCCACAGAAAAAACAGGCTGAGAGAGATCCTGGGATCTCAAAGAGAGAAGCGTGTGAGCTAGGATTCAAACCAAGCCCTGCTCCAAGAGGGTACACACAGTCTAATCTGTATCTGGGGATCCCAAGCACCAAGCCAGTCCAGCACCTTGTACACAGTAGGTACTCAATAATTTACTCAACAGAATTCTGACTCCAAGGCCAGGACTCTCTCTCCCTCTGCCACGGAGCTAAGGAAGGGTGAAATAGTAGAGGACGTCAAAAAGCTGGAACCAAGAAGACATAATTACTCAATGAGCAAGCTGAGGTTTCAGAGTAAAAGAAGAATGAAACCAAATAACAGGAATACTACATAAAGTTACAGAATGCAAAAGGACAAAGACTTCATTAACTATTTTATTGGTTTCAGAGAAGCACAGACTTAGGGGTGGAGGGGACCTTCATTGGACAAACGAGGCAATCACTTCTGCGATTTGCCCCGGGTCACCCAGTAGTGTCTGAGGCAGGATCTGAACCCAGGTCTTCCTGACTCCAAGATGTCATCTACATGGGGAATTGTAAGTGTGAAAATTCCTTCCTTCAAAGCACATTAGTAAGTCTTTTGTAATTTACAATTGCGGACATATCCCCAGTACCTGGGATAATGCTGAGGCGGTAAGTAACTTGACCATGGTCACACGTAGTGCTGGGAAAGGACTTGAACCCGGGTCTTCCTATCTCCAAGGCTATCCACTCCCCCACCACCACTTAACATTTATCCAACAAACATTTAACGAGTGACTAGTGTGCAAGGGGCAGCTAGGTGGTGCAGTGGACAGAATGCCAGGCCTGGAGTCAGGCAGGCTCATCTCCCTGGGTTCAAAGCCAGCCTCAGACATTTACTAGCTGTGTGACCCTAGGCAAGTCACTTAACCCTGTTTGCTTCAGTCTCATCACCTGTAAAACGAGCTGGAGAAGAAAATGGCAAACCACTCTAGTATCTTTGCCAAAAAAAAAAAAAAAAAATGGGGTAACAGAGTCAGACACAACAGAAAATGACTCAAGAACACCACCACCAAAAGTACGTGCAAGACCCCATTAAGGATGGGCGGAGTGCTCAGGAGAAAAGCATCGTGAAGAATAAGGCACGGTGAGTTACGACAAGCAAAGAGAGAAAACCTGGTGGATGAAACACAAAGAACACACCAACACCTGCATTACAGGTGGAAGTACTCAACGAGGACCATGAAAGCGGTAGCCCAAAAGTGGCAGAGGAGACGGAATGAACTCTGCCGGAACTGAAAAAAGCAGGTTCAGGAAAGCCTCCGCTGCCGTTATCTTTCCAAAACAGCCCACACAACAGGTAAGGTCTCCTAAATGGAGGCTGCCCCTTTGGAGAGATGCGCTTCCAGACATTTCCTCTGATAGATTTCCTATCTTGTATCAAAAGAAAAGAAAAGGCCAGAGTCCCTTTTGTAAGAGATTCCCAGAGCACCAAACCACGAGGTGAAAAGGGGTCTCCCTCAGCTCAGGGCTGTACCCACACCCCAGACAGCCCCCGCTCTCGTGAAGCTCACAGGCTAACAGGGCAAGACAGCACATACGGGCCTGTTCAGAAGCAGGACAGCAGAACATCCATTTTGGAAGGCTTCAGACAGAGCAGTTAATGACAATGAAGGATTGCCCTGAGGATGATTTTCCGGTACAAGGAACACAAGTATTTCTCTGCTAACCACAAATAAAAAAAGGCTTTTTTAACTATAAAGTTTGCATGGCACCCAGAAATCAAATAGTCATAGAATTCCGAAAGAAAAGCTTTCCTTCGCTTCATTTTAAACTCTGCTCTTTGAATATTCTAACACAGGCAAAAAGGAGAGGAGAAAAAACCCCAGCAAAGCCAGGCATCTGCATCCTCTTAGAAAAGTCTAATTGGTAAATATCCTCTGCTGGAGCAGAAAAGCACTGGAAGGAAGCTCCGCAGGGTCAGCTGGGGCCCAGGAGACAGATGAAAATGACTCCCTCTTTCCATGTGCACAGTGATAAGAACTCAAAACGACCTCCTGAAGAACCAAGAACTGGCTTTTGGAGCCAAAACACAAACACTTTCCATAAACAACGGGATCTTCTATTTATTCTTCAGATGGTACATCATCAGGTAAACTGGGGAAATTTAATAAAATCAATATGACCTGAATTGAAAAAAAGCAATAGTACTGTAAGTCATTACTGCTCTTTATATTCAGAAACACAAAAGGAGCCCAGACATTTCTGGAAGCTTTGGAGACAAAGACTGAGAGGAGTCAAAACTTAAGGCAAGAACCTTAAGCAATGTGGCCTATTTAGAGCGAGTTCTGTAGACACACCCACATCCAGCTCGCCATCTTGCTTAAAGGACAGGAAAAGAAAGCAACCAAGAGTCCTTCCTCGCACAGGCAGCCCAACTGAAGCCTTATCTAGAAGGTAAATTAGGTCTCCCACCTTACGAGGACTAAGAAGAACCAGGATTTCAACAACAGGCAGACGTTAAGCAAGACAGAGAAAATGCACGCAAGTCCTGACTTACACAGCACCCCAAGGGTACCGAGCAACAGTCAATGTCAATAGCCTACTCACCTAGTAAGACAGAAATTTCAATTCACAAGCCAGGTGTAGCCCAGCTGAGGGCTGAGCACCTCCTTCATAGGGTTATTGAAAGATCACAGTCAGACCATATTTAGCACAGTGCCTGGCACCAAGTAGGCTCTTAATTAATGCTTGCCCCTTTCTCTAATTCAGAAAGACAAAGGCAGAATATGAAAATGTGTTCCATTCTCTCTATGCCCCAGTCACTGGGCAAACAGAAATCTTCATTCAGTTAAACATTCAAACACTCATTGCCCACCAAATCTCAAATCTAAAACCTACCTGCTTCATGGCAGTCTCCCCAATTTTGTCTGAGTGCTTTCGGATACTTTCCAAGAAGTCTTTGAGATCGGACATGGAAACATCCTTGATTTCTTCCCGAAGCCTGGGGATGTTGTCCACCATGACCTTGCAGAAACGATAGTGGCTCACTTGGGGCAGGTAGGTGTGTTCCAGGTGCTCCAGAGTTTTCAATGCTGGGTAATGTCTGTAAAAGGAATCCCACAAATTTAGTTCTGCCCAGGATTTCTTAGATTCACAGACTCCTTTCATCTCTTCTAAATGACAACAGTCTTCCTGAGGCAAGCTTTCATTTTCTTCATGCATAAAGATAGCAGGCTTACTATTGTGTTTAGGCATGACAGTGAATGTAAGGAGAACCTCGGGCCATTTAGCTTTTGTATGTGTTGTCTAGATGAAGAGATACCTAATAATGGAGCCACGGGAGGTGAGGAGAGGAAAAGCAGATGTATTTATGCAGGATACCAGAAAAAAAATGAAAAAAAAAAAGGGAAAAGGACTTCCAGTGACATACAAGACACAGAAAAAACCCTCTAATCAAAGAATCACAGACCCACAGAATTGTGATGAGTTTCAGCAGATGGCATAATCAAGACCCTCTGCACGCTGTTGCCAAAGACTGACTATCATGTTGAACATATAAGTGTTGATTACAAAGATGTCCCGACCCCTCTGCTGAGCCCCAGAAAACCAGAAAGTAGACTTGAAGTACACCAGAGAGACTAGGTAGTCAGCAGACACAGACAGTGACGTGACAGTCACAGAGATCTGGCATGGGAAGTGGTGTGGAACTCTGGAAAGGACACTGACCCACCAATCAGAAGATGGCTTCAAATTCTGACTCTGAGGCTTGTAACTTTTATTATTTTTACTTTCTGAGTGAGCAAAAGTCACTGAACTTCCCTGCACCTCAGTTTCCTCATCTGTTAAATGAAGTGACAGGTCTAGATCAGTGCTTCTTAAACCTCCTATGGTCCTGTGTGGCTCTTGACCCACAGTTTAAGAAGCACTGAAGGGGTCTCGAGTGGAAAAAGTTTAAGAAGCCCTGGGCTAGGTCTCTTTTAGCTCTAGAACTCTGATCTACTGGCCCCTGGGGGCTTTTGGTTCAGTTCCAAGCATGCACACTTATTCTGTGTGTATACCCAGTTACTATGAGAAGGAATTTACATGATAAAGCTGTGAACTAACCATATTGAAGAGCACTAAGCATATGCAACGAGACTGGGTCATCTTCATCGTTGTTTACAGCACAATATTCCATCACAATCATATACCATAACTTGTTCAGCCATTCCCCAATTGACTGTTCAGTCTCGTGCCCGACTCTTCCTTGACCCCATTTGGGGTTTTCCTGGCAAAGATACCAGAATGGTTTGCCATTTTCTTCTCCAGCTCATTTTACAGATGATGAAACTGAAGCAAACAGGGTTAAGTGACTTGCCCAGGGTCACACAGCTAGTCAGTGTCTAAGGCCACATTTGAACTCAAGATGATGAGTCTTCCTGACTCCAGGCCTGGCACTCTGTGCACTATGGGGCCCCTTAGCCACCTGAGATTGGATCTAAGAATCTGACCATTGTTTTTAAAGAAAACCTTCATCTACGTAACCCCTGATTTCTGTATCTAATAATGGCTCCATAGTCTCCAAGATGTTTCCTTGTGCCCTGCTTACCAAAGAGATACATGTACACATGAAGATTCCATAACTCAGACCCTATTAGAGGAGGAAGGAACCTACAGAAGGTCTAAGTTTCACCTTTGAGACTCACCAATCAACAAGTATTTATTAAGGACCTACTATGTGCCCAGCTCTGAGGTGCAGGGTATACAGGTCCAAAAAATGAAACCATTCCTACTCGCAGGAAGCTTACATTCCAACAGAGGAAACAAGTACATATAAAAATACATACAGCATAAATATAAAGTTAAGAAAAAGACCAACAAAGTAGCTAAAGACAAGGCACTCTGGAAGGGAGGGCACTAGCAAGTGAAGGAATCAAGAAAGGCTTCAAGCAGAAAATGGCACCTGGGCTGTATCTTAAAGGAAAAGAAAGCCTCAGGGAGGCACAGTGCAGATGAACGGGGATGGCCATCTCCTTTGCAGGATCTCCATCCTGTTCATGCCTGCTAGCTGTAGGCGTCCTGATGGATATCTTGCCTCTGGACCCTGATGGCTCTGGAGGAGAAGTCGAGGCTGGTCACTTTGCACAGCCCTGCCTCACTTAAATCCAATTCACTTACTTGAGCCATGGCCTCCCCTTCTGATGTCATGGTCCTCTCGAAGAATGAAGGACAAACAACAACGAAGTGTCCTTCAGGACTCGGTCCTGAGCCCTCTTGTCTTCTGTCTCTATCTGACTTCACTTGGTGACTTCATCAGCTCCCATGGGTTCAATTAGCATCTCTATGCTGATGATTCTCAAATCCACCTTTCCTGCCCCAATCTCTCTGTGGACCTCCAATCTTGCATCTCCAACTGCATTTCAGACATCTTAAACTCAACATATTCAAAACAAAACTCATCATCTTTCCCCCTAAATCCTTCCCCTTCTCCTACCTTCTCTATTACTGTAGAAATCACCACCATCTTCCCAGTCCCTCAGGCCCACAACCTAGGAGTCCTCCTGGATTCCTCACTCTCAGTCCCCACATTCAATCTGTTGCCAACAACTGTCTATTTCATGCCCCCTCCCTGGTACATGACCTCATCACCTCATGCTGACTACTGTAATAGCTGCTGGTGGGTCTGCCTGCCTTGAATCTCTCCCCACTCCAGTCCGGCCTCCATTCAGCCACCAAAGTGATTTTCCTAAAATGCAAGTCTGACCATGTCACCCCCTAATCAGTCAATTCCAGTGGTTTCCTGTCACCTCCAGGACCAAATACAAAATCCTCCTTCATAACCTGCCACTCAGACCTCTCCAGTCTCCTTAAACCTTATTCCCCAACACACACTTTTTGATACAGGGACACTGGCCTCTGTGCTATTCCCCAAATAAAACTCTCCATGACTCAACTCAAGTCGAGGAGGGACTGGCTGTCCCCCACACCTGAAATGCTCTCACTCCTCATCTCCATCTCCTGGCTTTCCTGGTTTCCTTCAAGCCTCAGCTACAATCCTACTTTCTACAGGAAGCCCTTCATGATCTCTCTTCATTCTAGTGCCTTGTCTCTTGATTTTTGTCTACTGTTTATCCTGTATATATTTTGTTTGCACACAGTTATTTGCACGTTCTCTCCCTCATTAAGTTGTAAATTCCTTAACATCAGAAACTGTCTTTTGCCTTTCTTTGTATCCATGGTGTTTGACACTAGTAGGCACTTAATAAATGCTTAGTGACTTACTGAGATAGAATATTGTTCATGAAGAACAGAGAGAAGCCAGTCGAGCTAGACTACAGAGTGCAGTGAGGGAAGCTGGAAAGGTAGGCTGGAGTTCAGGTTGAACAGGGCTTTAAAAGATAAACAGAGGAGTTTATATTTTATCCACTGGAGTTGGCAGAGCAGAAGAATTCAAATGGCCAGACCCGTGCTTAAGGAAACTGACAGCTATGGTAGAATGGACTTGACCAATGAGAGACTTGAGGCTGGGAGGCCTGTGAGGAGGCCATCTACAGAAGAGATGAGGAGGGCCTGAACTAAGGGGTGCTTGTGAGAGTGGAGAAGGCAGAGAGTGCAGGAGATGTTCTAAATCTTGCAACAATAAGACTTGGCAACTGATGAACTATGTGGCCTGAGGAAGAGTGAGAAATTCAGATTTACCAAGGTTACAAAGCCATGAGAATGGAAGAACAGGGCTTCCTTTGACAGAAATAAGGACATCTGGAACTGGACAGGATTTAGGGGGAAAAGATAACGAGCTCTGGTTTCTATGTTTCAGATGTTTCCTTGTTTTAAAATGTCCAGAAGGCATGATGACGGAAGACTAAAGCTCAAGGGAGAGACCTGGGCCAAATGTAAAGATCTGTACCTCCGCTGCACAGATAAGGCCTGGCACAGAACAGCCCTGGGGGAACAGCCCAAGTGAGTGGACATGATAGGGATGGTGAGACAGCAAAGGAGACTGAGAAGCAGCAGCGGGGCAGGAAGGAGGTGACCCAGGAGACAGCAGTGTCGTGAAAACCCAAAAAGGAGAGAACATCCGGGGGAAGGTGGACAACCATAACGAGCAGCTAGGTTGAGAATTCGGACTGTGAAAAGGCCATCAGATGCGGCGATTAAGAGATCGCTACTGCCGTGGAGGGAGTCATTTTGGTTGGGTACTAAGGCCAGAAGCCATATGACACTCCATGTCCCTCATTCTGGCCATTCTAGCTTCCCTGACTCCCTTCAAATCTCAGCTAACATCCTACCTTCTCCAAGCAGCCTTCCCTCTGAGACTGACCCAACGGGTCCCGTAAATGTGTTGTTTGCACGTAGCTGTTTGCATGTTGTCTCTACCATTAGATTGTGAACTACTGGAGAACAGGGACTTGGCGGAAAGGAGGGGTGATGCCCCTTCTTTGTATTCCTAGGGATGAGCACAGTGCCTGGCACTTCTTAAATGCTCCATGACTTGATCTGAACCACACACGTGTAACTAAAGCTTTAAGGACTTCACTTTCTTCTCAGAAAAGCATATAAAGTACATGAACCACTACGAACTTCCTCCCACAAGGGCCGTGCTCCATTCAAGGAATGAGGTCTTCGACTAATAACTTCACTCACATACAACCTATGCACCTTCACATAAAATACAATTCTCAATTACCCAGAGGGAATAGCCAGTTGAAATCTACCACTTTTATCTTTTGGGGGCTTTAAATTTCAACTTTAGCCCTTCCAATCAAACTTTTTGGCCCTGAAACTATGAAAATGGCCAAATGACAAAAAACAAGGAAGATGAGGGAAAAGACCCTGAATGAGTCAAGCAGCCCCTGGGAAATGAAGATGTGTGTCCTGTTAACATAAAACAAGCTCCCTCGGGTGGCTGCTTTTAGGAGGAATTCTTCTTCCTGCACTCTTGAAAATTCTAGCTCCAGGAAGGATGGTGGTGTTTTATGCACCTGCCATAAGGACAGGAGAACACGCTTCTCATTGCCCTTGACATCTTTTCACTCTTTTGAAAAATTAAGCTTGCCCAAGGAATCGAGTCTATTCAAAAGCTCATTTTGACTAACATAAGTCACTTCCCAAGTCTCTTCATGAGCAGCAAACTCACAAGCACCAAAGACTTCTAGTTAGACCACTAGTTACAGTCGTTTAATGCTTCTTAGCCATCCAACTCCAGTGTAAATTCATCCAACTAAAGGCAGAAAACATTGTTTTTTTTTCCCATAACTCCTTGTTTTTCCTTTCCTCCCCAGTCTAAAAAAGGAGTCGTTTTTAGTTTTGCAGATTTGTTTCAATCAATGAACAAAGCAGTGTAAGCAGATCTCCCACATTAGGGTGAACTGCATGGCTCCTAATGCACTCACTACCTTTTTTATTTGTGTTCATATCTGCCCCAATCCCTTCCAAAAATAAAAATAAATGGTGGAGACTGAGGTCTCTTTCCCCAATTCAAAAAGGTTTTCAGTATAAGCTACAGTTAAGTCTCGGGGAAGTTGTTTTTACTCAGATTTTATAGACTCAAAGAACAGCACAATTCACATGGCTTAGTGTAAACAGGACACTGTTTATACTACAATTAGGTACGAAAAGCTATTTGCAATAAAATGTGATTCCTCTGGAGAGAAACTTAAGAATGGATAGAAAGCCAGAAATTAAGCCAAAGAGATAAACACACTTTGGGGTTTAGTTATATTTTGGAACATTGTTTATAGAATGAGAAGAATCCATCCATGTGGCCTGTGGACACGTAAGGCATTCGCTGATGAGCTCCGAGGACGCATGCTGCCAACATCTGGCCTCAGGAACAGCTCCACGTTTTTATGTCTCACGGTGCAAAGGCCAATGGCTCCTGGTAACAAGGAATGTCGCCTCATTCCTTCTCTGTCCTTCTGTGGGCATACTTCATGTCCATCTCGTATTCTTCTCTTCAAATACGGCAAGAAATTCGTAACTTCCTTCTCCAAGCTAAGCACTCAGTGCAAATAACTAGCTGTACCCCTGACTGCCAGTGGTCACCAGGGTCCAAACTGCATTGGGGCTGTTTCTGAACCTTTTATTAGAGAGCTGTACCTCACTTTGACCAAGTACAACCTCACTAGAGGTATGAGGGAGGAAATAAAGTCATGTGGCAGGGACTGGGAAAGGAAAAGAAGAAAACTGGATAATCAGTCCTGGAATAAGTGAGACAGAGAGTACATCCCAAAGACCACACAAGCTTACTTAACCAAAGCAGAAAGCCCCCAGCCCTGCCTCTAACCTAATCCCCAAAGCCATCTTTTAGTGCAGTAACTCTCATGAAGAAGGGACCAGCCATCCCCACCAACTATTACCCATAGGGCAGGAAAGCCACCTGAGCTAAAGCAGAAGGCAGAGGATCCCATTCTAATAAAGGGGGGTGGGGGGTGGGGGGGGGGGAAACAACAGCCTATCCAGCTGGCTTGCAGCTGAGACCCTCTCCATCTGTTGTCTCCACCCCCCCCCATTAGAATGGGATCTTCAAGAGCACAAGGGCCATCTTGCTTTTCTCTCTCTACCCCCAGTGCTTAAACACAGAAGTGCTTTCTCATCCATTCATCCATCTTAGAAAGAGGTGTGTATTGGGCCAAAATGAAGAACATTTTTTCATTCAACGTTATGCCACGTACCCTGGTTATTTTGCTGATGCCTATATGTCAGGGGTCAGGAAATTAAAACACCCAAACTCCACAGCTGATGTTTGCATTTGTAAAAGGAGAGAGGATGTCCAGTTTCCATCAGGCCCTAGAAGCGTGGCCAAAGAACTCTTCAGAGGTCTCTGAGGTCAGGCAAGACTCTAGGCTCTATCATTTTATATAAGGAAAACACTAGCAGTACCCACCCCCGAGATGAAGTGAGAAAACCATTTGAGGATGTTTCTTCTGGGCAGAACCCAAGGCAAGCAGGTGCATGAAGAAATGTTCTCACTGACCATACCTTTGCATGATCTCATACCAGCGACCTTCTATCTGTAAACTTTCTTGTACGTCCTCTACTGTGAATAGTGAAGAAGACATTTCTAGAACAATGAGTAATAGCTGAGGCCCTCCCCTTACAGATCTGGATCACCACAATCTGTGTCTGTGCCCCATTGTCTGATGAGACGAGGCGCTCCCTGAGGGCAGGAGCCCTAAGGTACCTCAACTTTACATGCCCCTCAGCCCCAAGGAAGCCTGGAGCTTTGAAGATCGCCAGCAAACCCAGGCAGAGAGCAAGCTCCCTGGAGAAACTGTTGCTGTCCCACAGAAAGATGGGAAAGCCTAATGGAGAGCACCCCAGATGAGGGAATCTTCCTCCTAACTGATCTGAGCACAGCCAGGGAGAAATTTCAGTTCGAGCTTCACACCAAGAGAGACATTCCAGAAGTCCCTTACCTTTTCGTTTTCATCTGTTCCCTCAGTTTGCTGTACATCTCCAGGACTGGAAAGAAGAGGAGAAAATACCATACGAGCATTATTTAGAGGAAGGGAAAGACAAATGAAAGGAACTGAAGGAACTGCCCCCAGACCCCTGCTCCATTTCTGACTCCTCACCTGGCAGACACAGCATTAATTTATCAACCGTGGCAGAAATATTTCTCTGTTGCAGTCGACACTGCTTCAGCTCTTCCATTGCTATTACCAGCTTGGAGGGAAGAAAAGAAAAACTGAATTAGGCCAATGGTGGTAAATAAAAAGCTTTCCCCCATATTTTTCTACCTTGTGTTCAATTCATCAGGACATCCCAGACAGTTTCATAGTAAGAGCTGCCAAATGGACAAAGGAGCTGCTTTTCCCAACTAATAAATATCCCCATGCACCTCCTCCACCTCTACCCCCATTCCCATGTGCCGCCCCACTCTCTCCCCATCCAGGTGCTCCTCCCCAATCTTCCTGATACGGGATTTCATCAGACCTCAGAAAGGACTTTCTTTTTCTGAAGTGTGAGACTAGAGGACATTTGATCACAGTGGGCATATAGCCACACACAACCTCAGGTAGCCTTGAAAGGTGCTGTGTTTGTATCTCTCTTTTCTGCAAATGAGCCCAAACTGAAGGGTTAGGGGCATTACTGAGCAAGGACTTTGGTAAGTTTAAGAACAAGGGACTGTTCCTGCCATGCCACTAGGCACTTCCAACATTTTAAAGGTTGTTATCTGAGGCGATCCTATACTGTAGCCTCCATCTCTTTAAAACAAGGTTCAAGAACCCAGTATGGCCATTTACAATGCTTCTCTTTA
Organism: Vombatus ursinus; assembly: GCF_900497805.2. Taxonomy (NCBI): domain Eukaryota; kingdom Metazoa; phylum Chordata; class Mammalia; order Diprotodontia; family Vombatidae; genus Vombatus; species Vombatus ursinus. Next base: position 1,934,861 of record NW_020954615.1, read on the forward strand.
CAAGGCCTCAAAACAGACTTGCTCAGAGAACTGGAAAAACAGGTTTAAAATCAGGGTATTTGTTAAAGAGGTAGAAAACAGCTGTGGTTAATAGCGAACGAAAGGTATTTGGGTGAATCAAATCAAACCTAAATGGGCATTAATTAGCTGGTGTTCCTAGCCTCTGACATTCATTGCAATGGGTCTAGAACAGGAGAACAATTCTCTTTATAACCTCTGGTTCTCCTTAAGCCCCAAAAGGGAAACCAGTTTCAATTTAAGAGAAGGAGAAGGGCTGGAGGTGGGATTTTACTTGGTACAGGGAACGCTACGGTGAGGACCATCTCCCTATAGTCCCAGATCTCTCCTAGTTTCCCTCTTAGGGACTTGCCCAGAGCACTGGAGGTTACAGGGATTGACAAGACCCCCACCCGGTGTGGTTGAGGCAGGACTTGAACCAGCCACTTTATCTGCTCCCCCACAGTGCTTCCAGATTCTATTTCACAAGCTTTCTTAGGCCCCTGGCTGTCCACCATGCCTAGAACACTCTCCCTGCTCACCTCCACCTCCTCTCAAGGCTCAGCTAAAGTCTCACTTCTGCCAGAATCCCTTCTGGATTGCCCTGTCTTCTGCTAACTATCTCCAGTGTCTCCTGGATGCACCTGGTTTGTGCACAGTGCTTTGCACGTGACTCCCCATTAGACTGTAGGCTCCTGGGGGCAGGGCCTGGTTTTGCTTTTCTTCGTTTTCCCAGGGCTTAGCACTGGGCGGGCATCTACTATATACAAAGTATTGCAATATGGCTCCAAAGGGGGAAAAAACCCCTCTCTAAGTTAGCATTTCTACAGACTTTCAGGTGCGCAGAGCACGCTACATGCATTACCCGCAGGTGCTATTACTATTCCCATTCTCTGTATGGAAGAAGCTGGAGCTGAAAGAGGTTAAGTAAGCCCAGGTCATACTAAAGATCTTGTCAAAGTCTGAGGCAGGATCTGAATTCAGGTCTTTCTGACTAAGTGCAGCACTCACTACATCCTCTGCATCACTCAGCTCTCTTAGGGAGCTGGTATTTTCCTGGAGATATAATCTCATTGATAAATAATCATATTCTATTTTAAATAAGTTAACATCAATTCACTGATTGAGCCAAGTTTCTGCATTCAATAGTTTTGCCTGGTTGCTGCTCTAATAAAGAATAATCAGCATCAGTCACACTGGTTCTGATCAGCTGCTCAGTAAACCCATCCCAGGATGGAGCCTCTTCTCTTGTCTCGGCTGTCCAGGCTCTTCACTGACTTAATTTGGGTTAGATCCCAGAATCCAACAATGTTCAGGCTGGACAGGTCCTTCCAAACCACTCGGCCACGCATAATGCCAGCCACCCCGTGGCTCTGCTCCAGCCTCTGATATGCACTTTGACCAGCACAAACGCTCACCAACCAGAAACAGAAAGAACCCCACACAAGATTATCAGACATGAACCATATGAGGTAGAAGAGGTTTTTCAAAAGGTAAATCGGGCTTACTTCCTTCCCCTCATGCTGTAGTTTTCTATTAGTATCGGTCACTTGATTCTGTGGAGAGAAGACAATTTGAAAGTTATATGAAACAAACATTTAGACACATTGCACATTGTTAGGGGAATCAAAGGCAAATATAATCAACAACAAGGACTGCCTAAGCATAGGCTATCTGTTACATCTTTTCTGTAATTAAGTACAATTTTAGGTTAAATTACATATACCTAAGGATTCGCAACCTCCAGATCCTTTGCACAAGGAGAAAATTAACTTTAATGAAAGAAAGGTTTTGAATCATTCTAAGCCACAATAGCCAAGGAAATGGACACTAAGCTTTCATGCCAATTTGGACTTGTGAAGGCTAACTGTGGAAGGAATATGGCAGCAGATACAAATCTTCATGAGAAATGACAACCCAGAGAACATCAACATCCATTTCTATAAAATGGAGAAAGGAGAAATTTTTCCTCATAGGTATAATGAAACCTTCTCCTCAGTATGAAAAGAAACTGTCTGTTATGACTTCACAAGGCCTGAAATATTCTAAAACTCTTAAGACGGGATGTTGGGAAGGAACCACTTTCCTGTGGTGGAAGGGTGTGGGCCAATGTGAAAATGCCTCAGTCCCCTGATGAGAGTGAAGCAGATGGAGCCTGCAGCTAGCCCAGATAGGTGCGAAATATTAATGGGATGTGTCCATCTGACCTGTGCTTCACATGGCCATGGCTAAAGGTCAAGGCCCCTAGAGTAGGATGGGCCATTCCAGTTTTGAGAGCAGGAAAAGAAAGGTAATCCACCAAGAGTTCTAAAGGAATAACTATGCTAATGGCTAGTTCTGAAATGACAGTCATCCTGAGCCCCAGGGATACAGCCTAAGCCAGGCTTCACCAAAAAAGACGGTCAGCATTTCATCAATGGTTTTTCCTTCACTTACAGCTTCAAATGCTGGCTTGGACATTGAAGAGATGGGGGAAGCAGCCTCTAGAGAGGCAGTTGGGCAGAATTAAATGGAAACCTGTCTCTATGCCCACATGACAGTAACCAGCGCAAACCCGGAATTTATCTGCTTCTTTAATTAGGTTTTTAAACTATGTCCCAGTTGAAGTAGGGGCAGAGGATTTGCAAATGAGGAAAACGGAACCTGAGGAAACCGGTCTAGGCTCCTAAAGTAGCACCAAGAGAAAAGTAAGGAAGGAATCTCGCTGGTTCTGGGGTTTTAGATTCAGGGATAAAGAAGAGACACTTTTAATTTCCAGACTCCTTCATATGCCTGCCCCCACCAAATACACTAAGTCTTTTGTTATTATTTGACACACAAATGTATTTAATGTGTTTTTCTTTAACGTACAACATCACTAACATGGCTACCCTGGAGCCCTCAGCATCTCCACGCTTTGGAGAGGACATTTGTGTCTTTTGGCAACGGCACCTAAGAGGAAGTCATGGAGGGGGCATCGTTCAGATTTGATTCCTACAGCACTTGGTACAGATCTACAGAGGGGCTTAATCAATGCTTCTGGTGAGAATGATGACTATTTTTATCCTTTGGTGCAAAACATTTAAAGGTGCTACACTGACAGTCCAAGACATTCCCACTCCTGTTCATCAGGAGAACAGATGCCGTTGCCAAAAGACACAAACGTCCTCTCCAAAGCGTGGAGATGCTGAGGGCTCCAGGCCAAGTCACACCTCTATTACCAACCAGCGGAGTAACCTCCAACTATGAAGCGTCTGCTTCTGCACCTCGTTAAGAGAGAGAGTACATGTTAGCATTGCGTTCTGCACCATCCGTGGGAAAATGGTGTTGTGGTAGAAATCAAACCCTGACCAATAAATACAAAAGTTAAATCACGAAACTATACACATTCACGATCCCTTCAGGAGAACATTGTCAACGCAAGATCCTGGCATGTCAGCACAGCACATGACAGCCTCTTACACTATAGATAAGCACGGATGGGCAGATATAGAGATGCAGAGACATGGGCCAAATGTTGGGTGGACATGCAATCAGTGAATGCCAAACCCAAAGATTATTCATTCAAGGTCAGTATCGGCTAGGAAGGAGACCTCTACTGAAGTTCAGACTAAAGACAAGTGTCACTCAAGGGACGATGGAAAGGCACATGGTGAATGTGAGCAGGATGCACCATGTGACAAAGGAGGAACTCTGAAGAACGTGAGAAAACCAGACTCAAGGAGGTCACCAAGAATTGCACGGCAGAAAGAGATGATGGGCTAGTCACATGGCAAGGGGGGCGGGGGGGCGGACAGCCAGGATGCTTGTCAGACAAGGCCTTGGTGAACTTGTGGGAGGATGTGGACAAAGAGTGAAACAAGCCTGGCAGACACGGACAGACTGGAGTCCATATCCAGATCGCTGAGATCACAGATCTATCTGGGCATTGTGAGTATGAAGGACTTGGTCGAAGGCTCAGATGGCCCGAGTGTCCAATTTGCAGTTGACACGACGTCTAAAGGATAACTAACTCCCGGATGACACAACATCTTGGCAGAACAGAGGAAATTCAATAGGGACAAACGTAAAGCTCTACACTCGGGTTCACAAAACCAAGCGCATCACTGGGGAGATGTGGCCGGACAAAGAGGTCTGGGAAAAAGACTGGAGAATGTTGGCAGACCACATTCAGAAGAGTGAGCAACAGAAGTAAAAGCTCCTTTACTGCAGAGCCTACTGTACTCTTCCTCTTCGTAGCCTCCGTGCTCAGCAGGGTGCCTTCCACCGCGGAAGGGCCTGATCACCACTGGATCACTGCAATGAAGTGTCCAACACAGCACAGAGAACAATAACACCTACAGCAGACACAGCAGCCGCACCGCAGGTCAGTGTCCTGGGCAGCACACACCCGGGGCCCTGCATCCAGGTCTGGACATCTCCTATTTGGAGAGGTACATGTCCACAAGAGCGCGGCCAGAAGGGCGAGAGGACTGGCTGAAGGATTTGGGCAAAGAGAAGATTTAATGAGCCACTGAGAGAGTGTTTGAGGTTCCCAAGGGCTCTCATTGTTAGCATTTCTAGAGTGCTTTCAGATTTGCAAAGCACTTTGTATGTGTCATCACAACAACCCTGGGAGGTGATAGGTGCTATGATTACCCCCAATTCACAGATGAGGAAACTGAGGCTGAAGTTATTGACTTGCCCAGGTTCATACAGCTAATAAGTATTTAAGAGGGATTTGAACTCAGAGTTTCCAAGTCTTGCCCTCTGTCCACTTCACATCCTAAGCTCGTTCCGCTTGGCCCCAAAAAGCAGAACTAGAAACAGCAGCTGCAAGTCATACTAGCTCAACACAGAAGGAAAACTTTCTAATAACGAGAGCTGCTCATAAGTGAACATAAGAGTGAGTCTCTGGAAGGCATAGGCTTCCTCATCCCTTCTCCCCTCCACCGGAGGCTGGACATTCGTTTGCTAGGGAGTCTAAAAGGAGTTTCTTGGTTAACCACAAGTTGGACCAGATAGCCCCTGAATTTCCTTCCCACTCTTGGGTTCTGTGGTTCTCTAATGTACGGTCACAGTCACTAAATGACACGGTTTCCCTTCTCCTCTCTCGTCAGCGACCTCCTCTCAAGCCTCCTTTTATATGAGGCCAGAGCCTCTATGAAATGTGCCTGGAAGCAGCTTGGGGGGCACAACAGAAAGCAGTCCCTTTGCTCAAGGAGTTACCCTCCCACTGGCAGCCCACCCTACTCATTTCCTCCACAACATACGAGAAAGTTTCCAAACAGGAGCACAGATTATTACATTCTTATATCCTGAGACTCCAACTAGGGGGTGGGGGGAGAAAAGGAGAAAATTCATATGGAATAATTTCAGTTTGTTCCAAAACTGAGGCCAAATCTGAATTCTCTTCTATTAAATGTCTAATCAGGCTTACTAAAAGACAGAGAAACACCCCCCAGACTGTGTCATTCTTCCAGCTTCCACAGGGACCTGCCCTACCAAGCTTTAACAAGGATATTCAGCTTTGTTTTCGTAGATCTCCTCTGACTAATTAACATTTCTCTTTTATTTCTTTTCCCATTCTTACTGCCCACTCAGACGTGTGCTCTAATTCAAATGATCCTCCCTACCTCAACCGTATTGGTGATGAGGAAAAAAACCTCTCGAGGAGGTCAAGGATTCATGCAACAAGGGGGCTCTACAAAGGTACCTGGACACCAGTCAAAGCTCACTGCCTATGTCCCCTCTATGAATAAAAGAAACTGCTTCTCCAAGAACCTGGATCCAATCCCTGCTGTCTCCAGAGTGGGCCCACAAGCCAATATTCTGTGAAACATGGCACTGCTATTCTTGGAGGGAGGGTCAGAGAGTATGCTCAGAGAATACTTACAAGGCTCTCCTAAGTCTCTCTCATGGCATGAGATACCAAATTCATATGCAGTAGTTTCCATTTCTTTGGTTTTCACTAATAAATATATTAGTCAACACAACAAAAAAGGAAGTGCTAGGATAGCACTCTTCCTAATCACAAGAAATCAGAGTATTCCCCCTTTAGCAATACAGCAGAGAATTACCAAAATAATTTTCAAGGAACGTCCAAACTAAGTGAAAGAGCAGAATTTCATTTACACTAGGTTCAGGAGTCATATGAGCAGACAAGAGGAAGCACCATGTGGACAACAACCTCCCCACTACACCAGAACCTGGAGACCTAAAGATGCAACAGCTCCCCAAACTTGAACCCTTCGATGGTCATGGTTGGTGTTGTGGCTGTTATCTGTCAGTGCCCTTCCAAACTCGCTGTGCTAGCACACTGTGCTAATATGACGTTTCAAATACCCTGCAGAAGTAATCAATCACTGAAGGGGTTCCTGGATGGAAAACCTAAGGATCATTTCAGTGTGAATAATCATGCCAAAGGCAAAGAGGGACAGGCAACAAAAAAAATTTTACCTATGCATGCATGTATATACACGGTTGTAACAAAATACATATATACGTATGTACATGTATACACAAATGTGTATACATGTATCTATACAGGCATACATGAGTTTCACACACACACACACACACACACACACACACACACACACACACACACAGACAGTCTGGCTTCTGACCTCATCACTCCATCTAAACTGCTCCTCCAAAGTTACCAGTGACCTCTTGGTCGCCAAACCCAAAGGCCTTTTCTCAATGCTCATCCCTCTTGGCCTCGAGACAGCCCTGACACTATCCAACCCCCTCTGCCCCAGGACACTCTCTTCTCTCTCGGTTTCTGTGACGTGGCTGCATCCTGGTTCTCCTCCTACATATCGGATTAGTCCTTCTCAGTCCTCTCTACCAGATCTTCATCCAAGGCAAGCCCATTAACTGCAGGTGGCCTCAGGCCTGTCTTGTGCCCTCATCTCTTCTCTCTACATACTATTTCACTTATGATCTCATCAGCTCCCATGGACTCAATTATCATCTCTCTGCTGATGACTCTCAAATCTGCCCATCCTGCACAGACCTCTCTGCTGACCTCCAGACTAGCATCTCCACCTGCCTTGCAGACATCTCAAACTGTTATCTTTCCTGCCCAAACCTTCCCCTCTTCCTAACTTCCTGCTGAGTGCATCACCACCCTCCCAGGCCCCGAAGTTGTCCTTGACTCCTCACTCTTTCACCCTCAAAACCAATCTGTTGTCATGGCTTGTCGATTTCACCTTCGCACCATTTCTTAAATATGTCCTCTTCTCTCCTCTGCCACGGTTGTCACATAGTCATGAGGGTCCCTGGCACCTGCTGGGTGGTCTCCTTGGCCCAAATCCCTCTCTACTGCCGTCCATCCTCTTTTTAGCTGCCAACGTGATCTTCCAAGAGTGCAGGTCTGACCCGTGTCACTTCTGACTCAATAAATTCCAGGGACTCCCTAGCACCTCCAGATTCAAATACAAAATTCTTAATTTGGCATTCAAAGCCCTTCATAACCTGCCCCTTGCTTCTACCTTTCCAGTCTTCCTACACCTTACTCCCCCTACAAGTATTTTGCAAAACAGTGACTCTGGCCTCCTGACTGTTCCTCATCTCGTGATTCCAGGTATTGGTGCTGGCTTCACCTGATGCATGAAACACTGTCCCTCCTCATCTCTGCCACCTCCTGGCTTCCCTAGCTTCCTTCTAGTCCCAGGTAAAATCTCACTTTCTCCCAGAAGCCTTTCTCGATGCTCTTCAATCCTGGTTCCTGCCCTGTGATAAGTGATGACCTCCATGTTCTCCTGTCTGCAATTTGTCTGGTCACAGCTACTTACATGTTGTCTCTCCCATTACACGGGGAGCTCCGTGGGAGCAGGGACTGTCTTCTATCTTTCTTTGACACATAGTAGGTGCTTAATAAATGTTTACTGACTGACTGAAAATATTTTGGAAGACAACTATTGAGTTGGAGCCCAAATGAACAAGCAGCACTTTTTGTAAAGATGATGAATGAAAAGAAACATACGAATAAACGTGTAAATTTGATAACTACCTGAAAGAACAAGAAAGCATCTTTTGATGGTGGATCTGGAGAAGATTATAAAGAATTACAATTACAATACTAATTATAAAGAGGTCATAAAGAATCGCTGGGTGAAGGTGGACCTATGGTGTTGAGTGTGTATTTTTATTTATTAGGTGAGGTGCCTGAAGAGCCAATCGACAATGCCCAAACACCTGCAAGATGCCACTGGTTTCTTAGGACTTCTGATCAACCTGGTCTCCTCATTTTTCACAGTAACAAATACTAAATTCAAATCTAGCACAGTCCTGATTTCCTTTTGTCCCCCTAAGCTGTGTCAGTCTCATATCAATAAATCCTCCATTTTTATAGCTCCAGTTTGAAAAGTGACTCGATCTAACAAGTTACTGAGTCTACAGCAAAGCCATTTCCTCGTGAAAAGAAAAAAAGTTCATCTTGTGTTATACAACATTTTCCTCCCAAGGAGAGCTCTATTTCCCCAACGTCACCCAAAGGTTCCAACAAATCAAGAAAGGGACAAACAGCCCTATTTCTGAGGGATCTCTGAGGAAGAGAAAGGCCAGAGACAACACGGGACAGCTCCATGCAGGTTTGGTTTTTCTGTTTTTTATTTCAAACAGAAATAAGGCAGGTGATCAGCAGAGCCATCTAAGGGCAAGGCTGAAAGTAGCTCCTTTTAGTTCTAATCCTCCGCAGGGATCCATCACTCATGCTGTCCGAGCGCTCTCAACGTCTTTACCTGGCTCTGTTTCTGCCCAAACCTCATTTCTTACCAGACTGCCATAGGTCCCGAGCCCCTTTGCCACGACCAGTGAATCCTCCCCCCTTTCCTTCCTGCCAGCCTCCTCACCTTCAATCTGTGGGCTTCTCCTCTCACTTTCAGGAGTTCAGTGATGGAGTCCACAAAGCCCTGGTAGTGGAAGTTACACATTTTCTCAATCTCCCGGTCATGATTGCGGATCCGGGATTCCAGCTTTTCCATGAACCGACCATGCTCCTCTCCATCATAGACAGATCTGAAACAGAAGAGTTTACATCAAGGTAAATCCTCCACCACTACAACCAAACGAAGTAGGAATACATTTATTTCCAATTAACGTAACTGGGGGGAACCAAACCTCAGGATGAAACCAGAACATCACAGCTTAAAAAACAAATCAGCTTCTTGTAAACTCACGAAGTACAGGTTAGACGCTGACCAGTGCCTGGCACACAGTAAATGCTTAATAAATGTTTGTTGCTTCATCGACTGTTTGATTCCACAAATAAAGAGGAACCAAAAAGCTTGCACAGAGTCTAGACAAAAACCTCAGAAATGTTTATTAATCATCTAGGTGGTACGACCTCTGAGGAAGGGCAAAAAGGAAAAAGAATTAGCCTGGAAAAGACTAAAAAGCAATTAGAGGCAGCTAGGTAATGCAGTGAATAGAGTGTTGGACGAGAAGATCTGAGTTCAAATTCTGCCTCTACCACCTACTAGCTTCGTGACCCTGGGGCAATTCATTTAACTTCTGTCTGCCTCAGTTTCCTCATCTGTAAAATGAGGGTGAGAACAGCTCCTTTATCCTAGGGCCATTGTAAGGATCAAATGAGATATGATTTTTAAAGTTCTTTACAAATCTTAAAGCACTATATAAATTGCTAGCTATTAAGTGATTTAACCATAGACTTCAAGTACAAGAAGCGGTAACTAAATGTTTTCAATTTCTACTCAGAAAGGAAAAATAAAAAGACAAGGTCCAGCTACATATGAAGTATAATGAATTTAGGCTGCCATAAGGAGGAATTTTCAAAAAGTAAGGGTGTTGAATACTTTTTTAGAGGTCTTTAAATCAAGGAGAGAGTTTCATCTGTGTAAGATGATAGATATTCATGAGGCCACACCTCTGTGTCCACTCTAACCCCAAAAGATTCCATCATTTGAGAAGCTAAAAGGAGAATTCTTGGGGCAATGGAGACAGAACTAGGCTGCAATAAAGAGGACTTTCATTCAGATCCCACCTCAAAACCTTCCAAGCTGTAGAAACTCAGGAAAGCCACAATTTCCCTGAGCATAATTTCCTCATCTGCAAAATGGGGATTCTATAGCATCTGCCTCCCAAAGGAGTTGTGAGAATCCAATGAGGTAATATAGGTTAAGCACCTTGCAACAAGGATCAGAAATGGGCCCATGATTTCATTGGTATAAGGAACTCCCAGGTAAGGGAATTTCATCCACCAATGTTGGTCAACTTCTCTGCTATTTACAATCTCAGAATGTAGCCTAGAACCCCCAGGGTCACACGGCCAACATGTGTCTAGGTTTTCCTGGCTCCAGGATCAGCTTTTTATCCATTCTGCCATGCCTCTTGTGCTACAAAGTTGTTGATACGATAAAGACTATTATCATTACTTGTCTCAGAAACAGTTAATATTAGTAGTAGCGTCATCCTCTGATTTCTTGTGCCAGTAGTGGTCCACACAGCTGATCCTGGTCAATGCCCGATCATCTTCCACTTTAACTGGAGGCACTGCGTGTGCTCATCACCTCCTATTTTTGCTTTCCTTGCTCAACACCACCTCCTATCGGTCTTCCCATGATTCTCTGAATTCCTCCTATCTGTCATTTCTTACAGAGTAATCTTGTTCCCTCCTGTTATTATAATTACCTTTTTCTTAAGACCACAATGTGTTCAGCTGTTCCCTGATGAGTGCCCACTGTTTTTCCAGATTTTTGCTACCACAAAATGTGCTACTCTGAGTGTTTTGGTATAGAGAGCATTTTTCTTTTTATCTTTGATGTCCTCTGAGTATATGTGCAGTAGGAGGAACAATGAGTCAAAGGGTGTGAATTTTGGTCAAGTTTTTTTTTTTTTTTAAATAATTTCCAACTGTGGATGGCTAAACTAATTTACAGGTCTACCAACAATGTGGCGGTTCTGCCACTGAGTGGGCCTGTCTCCCCACTGTCTCTCCATCACTGGCTGTTTCTGTCTTTTGTCATCTTTACCAGTTTGCTGAGTGAGAAGTAGAACCTGAGGGGGTCTGGAGTTATTTTCTTTTGAATTTCAATTACTGGTAGTAAATTGGAACATTAGGCTCATTGATTTAAGGACTATTAAGCATAATGCCCTCATTTTACCTGAGAAAACTAAGGCACAGAGATGTGAAGTGAGTTTCTCAGGATCATAGTCAGTAGATCCAATTCACTCACAAGTCAAGACATCACCCCATGATGTCATTGGGTCCCCTTTGAAAACAAAGGACAAACAACAACCAATAAGTACCCATGACAGGTTTTGAACCCAGGTCTTCATATCGACTAGCCCAGGCTACCTCTTCCCGCCATGCTGCCTAACATTGTGTTTGTCTGTTCTTAAAAAACCAAGTGAAATCTGTGACTGTGAAATCTGGATACTAATAACACCTACTTTGCAGGGTTGTTGTGAAGATCAGTTAAGCCAGTATATGTAAAAGCACTTAGCACAGAGCCTGGCACACAGTAAGTGCAATAGAAATGCTTCTTCTTTTCCCTTCCCCTTCCCTGTTGTACCCCCTAGCATATACAAGTTCAGCTTTCAGAGAACATGATAAAGGATTTTTAAGAGTTATTCCAGGGAAGGCAGCGGATTCCAGATCTCCTTCCATTTGAAGCCTTCCTAAACAACAAAGGAAGGAAGGCACCTTTCGAAGTTGTCATCAGCCAGTTAAAGACGACTTTCAATCAAAGACACAACTGAAGAATTGCCACTGGCTGGAGAGCAGTTTCTGAGCACCCACAACAAAGCTGCCAGTTCCATGCGGGTAGAATCCATAAGGCTCGTGTCGACCACACCTTCCTCTCCATTTCTCTTTGCCTGCAGGCTGGGTGCCCTTGAACAACATGGTCAGCCCCCTCAAGTTTTGTTTTTTGGTTTTGTTTTGTTTTTCCTTATGATAATCCAACACCAATAAGCTCCTCATCGGTCCCATCCTTACCCAGAAACTCACAATTCTGAGGTCAATTTTTACCTCTTTCCACCTAAAAAGCTTTCGATTTTCTCCCCGACAGGGTGCTGTGAACAATACAATGTGCTATCACAAGAGAAGAGAAAAATTTTTCAGAGAAAAAAAAACTTGATACTTACAAAAATAATAATCGTCTATCCTATTTGATTCAAACACTTATTAATAAGCATATGAGCAAGGCACAATGAAACAAACTAGAAACATAAAGAAATGCAAAAATCAGCTCCTATCCTCAAAGAGCTGACATGCAAGTGACGGATACACGTCTTAGACCAATAAGGAGCACCATGCTAACCTGGGTAGAAGAGAAAAGTCACCACTAGAGGGCTTGACCAGAAAAGCCTTCCCACAGTGCTGAGCCTTGAAGGAAGCTAAGGACTGCAGAGACACAGGTGAGAAGGGAATCTGGGTCCGTGGCCTGAGGAGGGTCAATCTAGGCCAAGGGACATGGCTTTGAGATGGAATACTGAATTCTGGGAACAAGTAAGCCAGTTTAGCTGGAAGAGAAGAATGGAAAGGCAGATTGGAACTACAACGCAGAGAGCCAAGTGGGAGAATTTGTGTTTTATCCTAGCTACAATCCTGAGCCCCAGAATATCTTTCAGCAGAAGGATGGAGTTGGAATGATGCTTCAGGAAGATTAGTTTGGCAGGTAAGTGAAGGACAGAGCACATTTGGAATATTCTCTTCTCCTTACTCTAACTGAAAAAAAAATCAAAAGGGGAAAAAAAAAGTAATTCCCCAATTATAGGAGAACTGTGTTTAGTCTGGCACTGACTGAAACAATGGACAAAACATTTTCCCTCTGTGGGGCTCAGGTTTTTTCTCTGCAAAACAGAGGGGTCAGACCAGATCATCTGCAAAGGTTCTTTCCAAATCGAACATTCTACACCTCACTTCCATTTTCAATTTTCATCAAGAGTATAAAAAGGGTATATATTTCAAGAGCAAAGGAGAATGCTCTAAACACACACACACACACACACACACACACACACACACACGCATTTCAGAACAGATTAAAACAGTCCTTTTCCCATAACATCTCCCCATCTCCTGCCTGACTCTACCACCCCAGGCCTCTTTTGATTCCAAAAATTCACTTCAATACTATAATATTTTTAAACCTGAAACGAATAAAGAGATCTTTATAATGTTGACAAGCCAGGTTAACATCTCAAGCCACAAAAGACAAGTATGAACAAAGGAGACGAAAAGTCATAATAAAACTATGCATTTAAAGATGGTGTTTCTATCACTCCTATACATTTTCGGGTTATTTTTCCTACTGAACAACCACTAAGTTCCTTTCCCAAGGCTTCACCAAGGCATAGAGGCCAACAGACCAACCACAGACACAAGCCAGTCCTACCTCAAGGCAGAAAAGTCTTGAGCCTATCACCTAAGGAGGATGCTGGCCAAGATGACACACAACCTGGATGCTTGGCTTCCAGGCAAAAAAGGTTTTTGGCCAAAGCAGCTCTGGCAGTCGAGGCACTGAGACATGGAAGGAGAACAAACCTTGTCATTAGAGGAATTCCTCACATTTGGAGCCAATTTCAGATTCTGAAGTATTGTGCTTTTCTCCTCCTAACCCTAACCCTACACATCTGACATTTGCCTTACAACATCAAATCAAAACTCAAAACATTCTTTGAATTAAAACCTCCAACTTTGCTTAGTGTCACCAAGCACCAGGCCAGGTACAGGATGCCAGAGGACAAGTATCAGGTCTAAACTTCGGAAAGATGGCTGGGGCTGGCTATCCTGTTGCTTTTTTAGCACTGAGCAGTAACCAGGTATCACTTCCTGAATCACTGCCCCCCCCCACCTCCCCACCAAGCAAATTACATTTAAAATAGAGAGAGGCTGCCATCTAGTGATCACTCTTTTATTACACTCTTTGGAAGAATTCAGAAGCTGCTCCTCCTTCCTCCTCCTCCTTTCCTTCCTCCTCCTTCTCCTCCCTCTCCTCCCTCTCCTTCCTCTCCTTCCCCACCGCAGAGAAATCCTAGAGAGCCACCAACCAGCCTCTCAAACACTACGGAAATGGGACACACACTGGATGAAGGGAAGAGGCCATTTATGACATTATTACAGAGAAAAAGTTAAGAAATATTCCTTAAAATCAAACCCTGGATTCCAATTTCCAACCACGCAGAAAAATAGTAGGGGAAAGGGTCAAAATGTGTTTGAAAAGCCCAGGTGCGCCACAGGTGAGTAAGCTCATTCATTAAACCTCATGTGCACTCATGCATACAACTGGTTTAGCTCTCCTCATCAAACGCCTGGGAGCGAGCCAGGCCTTGCACTAGGTGAGATAATAGCCAAATGACAAGAAAATGTGTTGGCCCCCTGGAAGCTCAGTTAAATTTTGGCTGCCCTTTGGAGCTGGCCAAAGACCTTCACGATATTCACACACATGGCAGGTCAGAGATGGTGCACGTGCCTCAAAGGTGTCAACATGTTACTGGCGTGCTCCCATCACAACCTAGCCCCAAAATTCGTGTTTTCATATGCCTATCACTAAATCCCTTCCAGGACTAAATTCTTTGAACTATGATTAATGAAGAGGAGATTTTCCAATTGAAAAATGACACTCAGAGTTCTCCTTTCTACTAAGTGACCACAGAATTACACCATTGGCTCAAACCCCCAACAACTTAATGTACTTGAAAATGACCAAACAAACCAAATGCTCATCAAGAGGTGAAAGCATATTTAAAAGCAGCCTGATCAGAGAAAAGACCTTTAAACAAACTACACAGCTAAAAAAAAACCAAACAAACAAGGAAAGAAGAGAGACCACTCACATTACATGGGCCTGCCGTTCCCAGTGCAACTGCTGGTTCCCATGAATTATACCCAGGGGCAGTGTGGCAAATCAGAGAAAACCTCCAATCACCAGCCAAGGAATACAGAATGCCAGAAAGGCTCTGAAGGCTGCACTTCTAGCAAACACCTCCCTCAAAAGTGGCTTAGACTCCATTATTCACCAAATCACCCAACACCCTGACATGTCTAAACATCAGGTGAAAACTAATCTCCCTCCATCAGTCCCATGGGAAAACTGATTTGGGGAGGTCCCAACAAGCCTGGGGACTCAAATGTAAAGCCACCGTTCTTTGACGTTTTCTTGGGAGAGGGCAAAAATTGTAAAGATTTAGAGAGTTATCTGCATGGGCCTCCTCAGGACCATAGCAAAGCACAGTTAGTTCTCGGCACTTTGAATTCACCGAATTCCAAGAGACCCTTTCCCTGCATACTATGCTTTGCATCACAGCTTAATTCTCCATCCATGTGATGGTAATTTGGATGTTTTAAGAAGATCTATGGAGACAAGTTCAGAACCAAGAAAACTTTCAGAGAACAAGAGAAATGACGTTTTTAATTTTTGTTTTTGATTAATCTGTAGAACGAATTCCAGGGGTTTTCTGGCCTTTTCTTTTTTATACATATATTTTTAAACTTCTGTCGTGGTTGCAATCCTAAAACATTTTATTCTCATTAAGCTCCACAAAAGCATCATTAGCGTTTTTGTTTATTCCAAAGTTAAAAATAAAATGGAAAAACAGCTCTCTTCATGATGTTGAAACAGGCCCTGCCGAGGGTCAAAAGGAGTTTAAAGCCTCTTTTACCTGCTTATGACTTTCTACCACCCACAACTCGATGTTCCATCCATAGAATGGCCTTTGGGGTGTCTTAGTATCACTGCTGGTGATAGTCCAATTTGCAATGAGGACTCCCAAGCAACAAGTTACCGCCAAACAACTATGGGAAGCCTATGCTACATGTGAACAGCTCTGAAACACCAGGGTCACATTCAACGCCATGGGCAAGACCAAAACATCTAAAGCTTTTTCCCATTCTTGTGGACCCTGAAGTAACAGACATACCAAGGTATCCAATCAGTTTCACCAGATGAACCATGCAACCAAAAGAATGCTGGGGCCTGAGATCCCCTCGAAAGAGGGAAGGGGACCCGCCTGGCACTCACAACGGCTGGTCTTGGGGGCGGGGGCAGGGAAAGTAATAACAGTGCTGGGAAGTCTCACTCAAGCCCTGGCTTCAGTTAGCAGCTACAGGAACAGGAAGGCAGAGACAAGGAACTGGCCACAAAACATCAAGCAAACCAACAACCAACTATTAGGAAATAAACCAATTAAAGCAAGGAAATTCAAATTAAGGCTACCGCCTGCCTTAGCTGCTGCCATGATAATGTCACAACATTGGACAATTAATTGATGTCACAGCCCAGGGACAAGGGGGCAAAATGCTTTGTTAGCAGCTTCATCTTGGATGTGATGTCACTCGTGTGTCTACGCGCCACAAGGCGTCTTTGCCTTTGTAGTTTTCCACAGTGGTCACGAGTTCTGGTAGCTGAGAGCTAGACCAGCCAGGGAACTTGGAGGTTGTAGCTGTGCCACTAAACCCTTAAGGATTAAAGTAAATGAGCCTGGGCCCTGCCAATGAAGTCACAAACTGCTGGTGAGTCTGCCCTCATTAGCTCAATCCATGGCTTCCAGACTCCCATGATTCAATGGGGAAATGGTTGGCTTTGGAAGGAAAAGCTTCCCATTTAATGTGCAGAGCTGGCTCCTCATGGACACCTCCCACTTTCCATTTCTTTGCAGAAAGACATTTAATTGTTTCAGCTAAATTAGGTACTCTTCAGAGGAACAAGCATATAAGAAACAAGGATACGCATAATAGTAAAAATCCCTAATTTTAAGCTACCAAGGCAAAAAGGGCAAATCTGGTACCCCAAAGTACAAAACCACAGGACAATACTCCAGCACAAACACATTACGGCCTATGGACTTCATCAGTTCAGGCAGCTACACTCCACGAGAACTTCACAAAGCAGATCAATCAAGCTTCACAGAACCACTGGATAAAAATCTAACAAAAATACAAAACATACAACCTAAATGGCTTACAACATAGAGGTAGCTAGGTGGCTCAATGGCTAGTGGAGGGCGGCTAGGGTCAGGAAGACTTAAGTTCAAATTGAGGCTTAGAAACTTACTAGCTGTGTGATCCTGGACAAGTCACTTAACCTCTGTCTGCCTCAGTTTTCGCATCTCTAAAAAGAGGATAAAATAAGCACCTACCTCAAAGAATTACCGTGAGGATCAAATGAGATAATATTTGCAATGTGTCTGCCACACAATAAGCATTTAATGAAAGCTTGTTCCCTCTTCTCCCCCCTCCATATTTACTGAATAGCCTGTCCATTTTAATCATACTTGGTCCCTGGCCTAGGAATCAACATCTAAGTAGTCGATGAATATCAAATAGCCGAAAATAACATTACCATTTGCACCCTAAGAATGATGTACGTAAGACAGAAAGAAAATATTACTCACAGGAGAAAAAGGCCTCCCCGCAATGTGATTTGACTGCTTACCACTAGAAGGAAAACAAGGAGGCAGGCCCCAGGGCCAAGATAGCTCCCAGTAGGCCACAACCCTCCACAAGTATGGAAGCCCAGGTGCAAGCAGTGCCAAACCCAGAACAGAAGGCAACCCCACCCTGCCTCCAGCCTACAACCAAACCTTCAAGCAGGGTCTGCTCAAAGTATTCTCTGGCCTTCTAGAGATCCAGGATCAAGACTCCAGAGGCCTGCATTCAAGTCTCACCAAGTCCCAGGTAAGACTGCCTTCCACAGTCTTTATGATCCTGGGGGCAAAGTATTTAACTTCTCAGTCATCTCCAGGCAGTTTTCAACATTGTAAGTTGTAGAGCATGACCAGCCTACGTACGGAGGGGGTTTCCTCATTGGGAGCTAACTATATCAATGAAATCAAAGAAACAGACCAAAAAAACAGTGAAAAGGAACACCGGTGATTCCCTAAAACATGTCAACTTTGTGCTGCCCCAAAGACAAATACTAGTGGAAAACAAACATTTATTCAGAAGAAAATTCAAGTTCACTCTCTCCAGAGCATACTGACCAACAGAGACAGTCTGTACTATAGCCTAAATTTTGAAATATAAAAGGGGATGGTCTGAGAAAAAAGAAGCTAGAAGGTGGACGACAAAAAGTGTATTGAAATCAAGGATCTGAGAATCATTTGGTTATAAGCGATAATGTTCCATCTTTCTCTAGAAGTGAGGGGCAAAAGTGTTCTTTGGATTACTAAATTGCAACCAGGCCTGGCAGGCACTGAGAGCAAGCCTGCCTGGGGATCCTAGGCCATGCTGCCAGGACCTGGGGGAGGGTGACAGAAGTCCCTGAAGGCCCTTTAAAAAAAAAAAATGGCTTCCAGGTGGAGACCTGTTGTAGTGATGTTAAGCCTGAGACCATTTTTAACTTTCTTTACTACAAATGATTAAACAGCGGACAACGGACTATAAGGACAGAAAATAGTGAGAGAGCCTCTGACCATCATGGCTAAGCTTAAATAAACTCAAGTTAACTCCCAGGTCAGCAAAAGGCACATATACAAACAAAATCAAGAAAGGCTCTGTTCAAGAATAAAACCCAAATGCCTGTGAGTTTGAATCTAACCAGCCTTCCAGGGTTTAAGTCTAAGAGAAGCCAAGAGCTCTGGACCATGGTGATAAACATGACAGAACCTTGAGAGGGATTGATTAGGAACACTCAGAATCGGGCAAAGGCCGGGCCTGGGCACCTCCACGCACTCCTACTCCGCTGCTTCTTAAAATGAACACTTCATCATGTGGGTGACTTGCGTGTTTTTTAATAAAGGAAGAAGAGGAACAATACCGATTTCTTCCTCTCCCCCAAACCCCCCAACCCTTCCCCACCAAAGTCATGCTCAAAGTAAAGACCAAGAATAGGATACAAATCAAAATTTATTCAGGAAATCTTACTGAATCTGCAACAAGTAGAACTACAGTTTAAAAAAGTTAAAGCAAACCCAAAAGCCTTCCTTAAACGGCCCAAAGACCTCCTCTGTCCCATTCCCTACATCTACCTCCCAAGCATCATCTCCCAGGTCTGGGACAATCCTCCTCTAGGAGACTACCAAACAACCAGAATACTTGTCCTCTTCCAAACTGCCCCAACAACGTGAACAGCAATAAAGTGAAAAACCAAACAAAAACGTACTCCCCTCCTGGTTCCCAAGTCATTACCCCCTCTCCCACAAGTAGAAAAACCTAAGCACAATGTGCTACATTGTGATGACTGGGCTAGCCTTTTGCATTCACAGCCAGCTCACTGATCGCTGCTGCAAAAGCCGATGCACACATAGCTTGTCTTTTCTGAATCAGAAGGTCATAAAGGGCCAGGTCCACATCTGTAAGGGGTAGTGCCTAATATCGTGCCATGTGGCTAAAGCTATTTTCATTAAAATGTTCTAATGAGGATAAAAGCTAAGTTGGAAGGCTGGGAGTAAAAAGCCATGATTTCTATCCTCAGCTTTGTCATTACTGCTGTGTGACCCTCCGACCCCATTGTCTTTCTGTGTCTCACAGTCCCCGACTACAACATGAAATGAACCAGTGCCTTCTACCTACATGACAGATTTGTGAGAAAGAGCACTTTGCAACACACCATCACACAGAATCCAAGGGCTGCACCCAAAGGATGCCGGATAGCTGAAGAGTCCAATAATATGGGGGCTGAAGCGGGGAGGAGCACAAGGGATATTAGCAAAGGCATTATCAGTCAAAGGAAGTCCTCAAAAGCCTGCTTCAATTACCTTTCCCTCTTGAATTAGGGGAACAATTAAGAACATGTCAATTCCCTTTAATATCTAGAAAGTAACTAGTGACCTAGAATGGATCTATGATTTTTCCAGACCTCCTACATGACAGAAAGCAAGAGGAGCCTCCAGAAAGCTGCTCTTTACCAGCAGGCACCAGGCCCTCAGAATGAAGCTGCCCCCACAACATTTCTAGCTTAAGGAGGCCAACTGCTCTTCCCCAATCAGAGTTCTGGAAGCAGGACCAGCTCGAGGGGAGACCCAGAGCAGGAAAGAGGACTCCCTGACCACCCAACCACAGCATGGGGGCTTCACTAAAGTTTCAACGTGCACTGAGATGATGATGTCACAATCCAGCAGTCTGGCTGTCACAAGAATGGTACTGTATCACAATGTGAAGACTTCAGTTTTCTTTCCTTCCTAGACATGAGCCATCTACCACTTCCACATCCTCTTCCATTTAGTTGGCTCTCAAAGACCTTTACTGGCCATGCACCTAACAGAAAATTACAACCACTCTGGGAAGGAAGGGAGATCAAGTCAACTCCCCATTCTGAGACAGGAGCATGTATGAAAGGATGAGCCTCCATTTGAAACCACTGGGGGATTTTTTTGCCTTCCATTTTCCACGGAGGCCTTTAATCACATAAAACCAAGTGGGAGAGCTTGAAGAAATTAATGCTCAGTCTTGAAAAAGTCCAGGAAATGGAAGAAGTCCCCCCCAGCCAGTCTAGCTCCAGCCAACAGCCAGCCCCCCAACTGAGGCCAACATGGAGAGAATTCACCATGAGCCAAAACTTTTAATGTCCCTCCTTTTTGAAGGCACAATGGAAACAATTCCCCAGAACAAAGAAGCTGCGTCAGCGAGCTCTCTGCGCTCAAACTCTTTCAAGTTGGAAGGACAGTTGATTCACACCATGTGTGGGAAAGAAACACTAGTTAAAACCAAGCAAGATAAATTTCTGGCCCCCAGAGCTGGTTAATATTAAACTGTAATGAATCATCTTTACAGTACATTGTAAACAAAATATTTTGTTTACCCACCCAGCCCCAATTTGACCCTCCCCCTAAAAGGAAATTTTATGACAATTAGTAATGCCCAGGTCACATATGCTCTACCATGAGACAATTTTCAAATGCTGACACCAAGGATTGTATTAAAAACAAGCAGAGTGCCAACTGGCAGAGTCAAACACCCAACCATAGATGCATGAAAGGCCCTAAGTCCCAGACTCAACCTTGAAATGTCACCATTAGTGCTTTAGGGCAGGATCGGGACAGTACCGGCAACATACATAGGCCTTGATGCCAGGCTCCTTCTTCCTGCCATTGCCACCACCATCATACAACCAGGAGCCAAGGGCATCTTCCAGAGCCTAGTTCCCATAGGTCTTTCTTAATGGCAGACTACTCCTGACAACCTCTGACCCAAGGAAGTTAGCCCAGAAGTTAGCCAAGCCTCATAAACAGATGTCTGTCCACATATGAGTCTCCATTCAAACTTGAGCTGGGACAGAAGCAAAGTATAACCACCCCATCCACCAGCTTGCTGCATGCTCAGCACTTCACCAAGTGCCTCAAGAACAGAAAAGAAGATGACATGGACTCTGCTTTGGTGGAACCTGGAATGTAACTGGATACAGAAGACCTAAGACTTGCAAAACAGTTCAGAGTGAGACTCCAGAATACTGATTAGAAGTGAAATACAAGTTGAGAGAATTCTCTGGAATCAGCTCTCTATTATCTGCTTACCATGGGCCGGGCACTGGGCTAAGCGCTTTGCAGTTATGACGGCATTTGAGCCTCACGACAAACCTGCAGGGTGAGTGCCCTTATTGACTGCATCGACTCTATTATCTGCACGAGAAACATCTGCTGTATAACCCACCTGCACCCAGCCAGGGCATCTCCATTGCCCCCTAGTCCTCCAACACCTTTCCAGTACAGCCTGTGCCACTTACACACCGGAGTGGCAAAACGAGAAGGGGATCAGGGTCAGACAAATATCACAGTGTACATGGACACGTACAAAGGGCTCTGACTGCATTCTAAAACGACACCTAGTCTACGGCTTAGACTGCTCCAGTAACGGATCTGTAAGTACTCCCTCCGATGGAGAGATACAACTCATCCATCCTTCTCAACAGATTTCTGACTCTCATCCACCTCCTCCCATCACCAGTCCCTAGGGAGGATGCCCAACGTGATCTTTGAGAGCTTTCTCCAAGTCAGGCTATGGTACAAATTATCTCCACTGGTCAATATGCCATTAACTCAAGTCCTTTCCCCAGCCTGGTTGCTTTCTTCCTGAAACACTCCATCTTATCAATGGCCTTTCTAAAATATATATGTATGTACGTAGGGGGGGAGGGGGGGCACTCTAAATAACACATGATGCCACTGAGAAAGAAGTCTGAAGAAGAAAAGCCAAAGGAGTGACTTGATTACTCAGCCTAAGTCTATATGAAGGATTTTGAGGAGACAAGTTACCCATCAGTGTTCTCCAAGGGGCACCAAACTAGAGGAAATAGACAAAATTAATGCAGGAGGCATGTAGTTAATAAAGTGAAACAGGGTGCACCAGGGGTCATTCTGGGCTGTCAGAAAACAGGGAGAAGGGGAGAATGCCAAGAACTGAGCTTTTGAGGCTGCAAATCATCAAAAGGGAGAAGCAAAGAGCTGCCCAGAGGCCTCTTAGAGGTGCTCCGGATTCTTTCTGGAAAACTATGCCAGAAGTCCAAGCACGGGAATATTGCATCACACCTGAAAGCCTTCCAGTAGGCTCCTGCAGCAGCCTCTGATGCTTTCAAAGGAGGACCAACCTGGGCTAAAGACAGAGAGGCTCATCCCCATCAGCAGACCAGCTGATGAGGAAATCTTAGTCAGTCCATGACAGACTGTGAAACAAAGAAAAATACAAAATGGCTGCAGTCCCATGAAGCCCATTTCTGTTTCTATAGAAACAGTGGCAGAAACGGAAAAAATCAGTCAGAGAACACAAAGAAACAGTTTTTAGACCCTGTATAAACATTAACTGAGTTGCCGATACTCTAAATAAGAGATCTTTATTCAATGACCAACATGTGTATGGTCCTGAATTTTCAAGAATTTGAATGCCCTTGAATTCTGGGAGCCCCCAGGGGTCCTGTGCCTGGAGGCCAGGAACTTTATAAAAAATTATTATTTTTGTAACTATCTGTCACTACAATTGGCTTCCTTTGTAATCTTTTGCATCCTGTGTGTTTAAAAACCTAATTCTGAGGAGTCCAGAGGCTTTACAACGCTGACTGCCCAAGGAGTCCATGACACAGAAAACAAAGGTTAAGAACTCCTGGTTCAAAGGATATCAGCAATGTCATCAGTGATCAGTGACATATGACCTGAAAGGTGCACAGGAGTTGGAATCTGCACCTCTGAAGGGGGTTCTCACATAGATGACATCACAGATACCCTGATTTAGCTAAGAAATTTTAGGGCTACTGTCTGCTAGGCAACAAGACTGCATATGGCTTCCCCCTGAGATTACCTTCCATGGGTGTTCAGGGAGGACGAGCACCTCTGGTGTGAGGGCTGCCCATCTACCTTTGGTGTCCACTTGTCCCCCATCTCTCACCTGTGGCTCCAGGAAGCTGGAGCATACACAGTGGCCACACCCCAGTAAAACCATCTAGACAGACAGGCTGAGCCAGGCTGAGAGTAACTGACAGGCCTCAAACCCGTCAGTGAGTTGGAGGGATGCCTACCCCAAGCACGTGAAGACTTCCCCCCAACTGCCTCGAAGGCAACTGAAGAAGGTGCTGTGGAGAGCTTAGAGCTTGGTCAGACATCAAAGACACCAAGGTCATCCACTGCATCTCAGGCCATCGCCAGCCATCTTGACTTCGGTCCTGCCGCTGGACTCCGATGACTCTGGGAGAGAGAATGAGGCTGATGATTGCAGGCAAGTTTGCCTCACTGAAATCCATCACCCTGTGATGTCATTGGTCCTCTTCGAAAACCAAGGACAATCAACAGTATTCCAATTACACAGTACGTAGTACACACTATTTGTAGTTGTTTGCACAGTCTTCTCCGTTAGACTGTGAGCTCCCTGAGGGGTAGGAACTATCTTTTACCTTTCTTTGTATCCCCAGTGCTTAGCCCAGAGGCTGGCACAAAGTAACAGATTAAAAAATGTGTCTGGATGGATCAATTGACGTGGACCATCTGCCCAGACAAAATAAAACTCCTGGGAATGCCAAGTCATTCTACACATGCGACCTTTTCTTTTGTTTTGTATCCTGGGATTGCTGCATTTTAACAATGCACTCAGCAGAGGTTTGGGGACAAGTTTTTCTTCAAAAATGGAGTTGAATGAATGTCAGGAAATAATTGCAAAGGTACTCAAAAAAGACATATGGAATAGAAAGAAGAAAGACGCTGCTGCCCTCCAATTTCCTCTCTCCCACATGGCTCCTGGCTGAGCAGAAAGAGTTCCGTCTCTTCATCCCAGCACACTCAGCATAGTGCCCACCGGATTAGACGATACCACCACTGCCTTTGGAGGCAGGTACTGAACCCAGTCTGTTCTGGCCTTTTTCCCAAGCAAAGCCACCAGTCAATAGGCAGCTGGCTTCACAGCCTCAAAGGCCATCCTGGAGGGACTACAGCAAAGCCAAATCAATTAGCTGGAAGACTTCACATTGAGCTCTGATAACACGGGCGCCTGAACCCCCAGGCTGCCAATGAGGAACTATCTTCACTAAAAATGGAGAAGAGTTTCTCAAAAGCTCAACTAGGTAGAGAATCCAAAGTCAGCACTGTCAAGGGCAACTAGACCCAGAATAATGGATCAACCAAGAGGGACCTGGAAGCAGTCACAACTTCACTTTTTCAAGGCCAAGCAAACCCTAATGCAAAGAAGCTTCATGGACCCAAGAGCCAACAGATGATGTGCTGAGTAGAGAAATGACCACTAAGGGTTTTTTGGGCTGCACCTGTGATTTTATTGGGACTGGAGTCACTCTCAGGCAATACACAGCGGCACTCCCTCAACAATGAATATGGTATTCTTAAGAGAGCTGCCAGGGCAACTGAGAGGCTTAGTGACCACACCACTCTGGGCTGGACGTAGAATCTACATCATTCAGATGCCAAAGCCAGCCCTGACCCACTCAGCCATGCTGGCCCTAACAATTTACTGTGAGATGGTTTAAATGAAAGGAAGGCTTGGACACAAGGTAGAAGGCACGAAGGATGGCATTTGGGAAATTAGATATCTTTAATGTGCCTCCCCCCCATACACACACACACACACTCTTCCTTTTACCAGTCATAGACTTCTAGTCCATAGCCTCAGATCATAGAAAATCCAAACAATCACAATTACCAGTCACCTGAAGGGTAAGAAGAGATGTAGGATGTATGTAATTGGGTGCACCATCTACCAACAATAAATTGTGACCAGAAACAAGATTCAAGCTATCACAGAAAAGCAGCACAAATAAGGGACAGAAGTCAGGCCACAAAACTTGGGATGCAGAAGGTCATGGTCTCAAACCTCTCCTTGGGCACTTAATAGTAATATGTCCTCGATCCTGTGTTTCAGCTTCCTATCTGTCAGTCTGGGGAGTGGGGCGGTCTTGATGGCTTCTAAGGTCTTTTCCAACCCTTAATCTATGCTCCTATGATCCCATGTAATGTCCCCAAAAGGCAGCACATTAAGTCATGGAGGAAAAATGTGTGATTATAAACCAACAGCTTATGTGCTGCCCTGGTGCACATGATATTTATAAACTTATAAACTTAGCTGAAGGCCTCAGCACATTCAGTGGACTCCCCATTAATTATGTTAATAGTTAATAGCTCATTATTCATAATAAAGAATAGTATTTCCATCAGCAAAGGGCATTTTATTAAACCGCCTCGGACAAAAATGGATTTTCCACAGGATGTCCCTGGGGTGGCAGAAAGATGGCAGCTTTCTAAGGACTCTGTATGTGGTCTGCCATTTCCCTTGATACACCCCCACAATTCACTAACAATAAGCAGAGTCACACGCACACAAAGAGAAGCAAAGACCTCACATGAGCTGAATTCTGTAGAAACGAAGTTTTTTCAGTTGTGCCGAGCAGAACAGGCAAATGATTACCACAAACTAAATGCCTAAAAAACAAGGTCACTCTCTTTAAAAAGAGTTCACAAGCCACCCAGAGTAATCATGGCATGCAACAATAAGCAAAATTAATGACAAATGTAAAGTTTTGTATTTTCCCGAATAAAATCCTTACTGGGGTGATTGAAACCTTTCTACAGTGAGTCCTCAGGTACAATCGTGGGCCTCTTCAAAGATGACGAGAGGAGACACTGGGCTCTAGTCATCAGAACACAACGTTCACCCACTGCCAGGTCCTGCTCCACCGCACTCGGCCCCGGTCACCTCCTAAGGAAGCGTGCCCAAGAGCTTGGCTCCACAAGCACAGAGCACTAGCCTTGGTCACTCCTGGTTGGCAGGCCCTGGTCGAGTTCCTTAACCTCTCTCAGCCTCGGTTTCCTCCTCTGTAAAAGGGGGACAACAGCGCCTTCCTCAGAGGTGTTATGCGGATCAAATGAGTTGATACATATAAATTGATTTGCAAACCTTAAAGCAATATAGAAATGCTAGAGATTATTGTTATTATCTCTTTTGAGAATCTGAAAGTCCTTGGGAAAAAAACAAAGCTGAGTCAATGAGGGTTTAGAAAGAGTTAAGTATATTATGGATTGGTGCAAAGGAAGAGCGAGATTTTTCTTATCCCTCATCCCTCGTAATACTATTATAAAGAACAGAGGCAACAGAAGCTAAAAGGAAGCAGCTTAGCTAGTCAGTGGGTCAGTGTGCAAGCACTGTGCTAAGTAAGCTCTAGCATAAAGACAAAGGTTAAAGCCAGGCCCTGCCTGGTGCTCACAGTCTAACGGCAAAGACAACATACAAACAACAATGCACAAACGAGCTATGTTACCAGGAGAAACTGGAAGTAATCAGTGGAGCTTGGAAGGTACCAACATGAAGAGGAATTGGAAAAGACTTCCTGTAGAAGGCTTAAGTAGGACTTGCAAGAAGCCAGGAAAGCGGGGAGGTGGAGAGGAGGAGGAGGGAGAGCATTCCAGGCTTGGGGGCAACCAGGAAAAATGCTGGGAGCCAAGAGACGGAGGGTCTTGTCGGAGGAAATGCAAGGAGGCCAGCGCCCCTGGATCAAAAAGTAAATGTGGACGGACAGTTAGGTGGCGCAGTGGAAGTCAGGAGAACCTGAGTTCAAATCCAGCCTCAGACCAAACACTTGACACTTACTAGCTGTGTGACTTGGGCAAGTCACTTAACCCCAATTGCCTAAAAAAGAAAAGTAGATGTGGGGATCAGGGGTACAAGGTATAAGACTAGATGGGGCAGGGAGTAGGGTGATCGCCACCCTACCAGGGAATGACAAATGTCAGACCTGTGTTTTAGGAAGACCACTATGAAAGTAAGCACTGGTTTGGGTGGCAGTGAGAGGCTGCAGAAATTACTTTCTTAGTGGACTGAACGATGGATTGTAATCCAGATGACCTGAATTCAAATCCAGCCTCACGTACTTATTAGCTGTCTGACCCTGGGCAAGTCACTTCATCTCAATTAGTCTCAATTTCCTCATCTCTAAAATGGGAATAATAATAGCACCTAGCTCCCAGGGCAGTTGTAAGGATCCAATGAGACAATATTTATAAAGCATTTCACAAGCCTTAAAATTCTCTCTACGTGTTAGCCTTTCTTGTTCTTATTAAATAGAATAAGAGAAAATGCCAACTGGGAGGCACAGGGAGCAGTGGAAGGATAGCTAGGGTTTGGAGTCAGATTCTCGGTCCGCCATTTTACTAACGTCATCTCGTTGTGCCTCAGTTGCCTCATCTACCATGATGGGGCTGGACTCGATGGGCTCTGAGGTCCTGCCCAGCTCATGTTCCTAGAACCAGGAAGGGAACTAGGCTATTCCTCAAGATGCCAGGCTTGGAGAATACAAGCCTTCCAAAGGGAAAGGGCCACGTCTCCGGGTCTCTCTTAGGGCAGTGAAACAGAGGTCGCCAAGTTCCCTGGCTCCGGACAGTAACATCCCATGGACGTACAGCAGGTTCCACAACGAGCAGCCAGACACCTCCTGAGTCTTACTATCTAATACCTGGTTAACAGAGCACAGAAGCGCACCCATGCACGAAAGCCAACCTCCACTCACTGGCAGATGATTCTTTACCATCAGAAACACTTTTCTCTTGAGAAGGCCGCTGCAATCGTACATAAATAAACTCTTCATCCAAACTAAGCACAGCTCATAACACCAGAATATTGGACAGGCCCAATGAAAGGGGATTTTGCAAGGTATTACCTTGAAAAGTGAATGATTCGCATGTTTCCATATGTGCCACCTCAAGCCCAGTCCAGTGTTCCCCTCCTCCCCACAACATTTAGGGATATCTATCTCACAAGCTCAGGTTGCACTGAATTCAAAGTAACTTTGACAACAACCTCTCTGCAATGGAAGTTCCCTGAAGGCAGGGGCTATTTCCTTCTATCTCTGCATTCCCAAGGCCTACCAATGACACACAGCTGAAATTAAGTATATCAGTCAAGAAACATTTATCAAACGCCTACTGTCTGCTGCTGGGGCAGGTAGGTGGTGCAGTGGATAGAGTACCGGGCCTGGAGTCAAGAAGACTTAAGTACAAATCCAGACTCAGACACTTATTAGCTGTCTGACCCTGGGCAAGTCCCTTGTTTGCCTCAGTTTCCTCATCTGTAAAATGAGCTGACAATGGAAATGGCAAACCACTCCAGGGTCTATGCCAAAAAAATGCTAAATGAGGTCACCAAGAGTTGGACATGACTGAAATGACTAAACTGTAACAAAACTAAATGCCAGGAACCAATGCTATGCAATACGGATATAAAAAAAGGCCAAAAAACAAAAAACCACCTAGTCCCCGATCTCAGCATGCTCAGGGCTTAACGGGGAAAACGGCACACAAACAATCATATATAAACAAGACATAGATAGGATAAACTGGAGATGATCAACAGAGGAAAGGGGCACTGAGAAAGGATTCCTGAAGAAGGCAAGATTTTCGATGGGACTTGAAAGAAGCCAGGGAGACCAGGAGACAGAGAGGACGAAAGGCAAAGTCCAGGTATGGGGGCCAGCCAGTGAAAATGCCCGGCGTCTGGAGATGAAGTATCGTCCTGGAGAAGAGTCAACAGGCCAATGCCACTGGACCACAAAGTACTTGTGGTGGAAGAATGGAAAAGCAGGAGGGTGCTTGGTTAGGAAAGTTGAATACCAAATAAAGGATTTTATGGTTGATCCAAGAGGCGACAGGGAACCACTGGAGTTTACGGAATTGGGGAGGGAAGCAAGGTGACGAGAGAAGCGACGTGACATGGTCAGACCGATCCCTCTGACAGCTGAGCGAAGGCTGAACCAGATCAAGGAAAGATGTGGGGCCAAGAGGCCCACCAGCTGGCTACTGCAAGAGTCCAGGCTTGATGTGAAGGGGCTGCAAGCACGGCCCCTGGCAGTGGCTCGCTCACTCACTGGCTCCCTGCTTCTTTAGTCTTTAGCAGAGGATGCACCGTTGGAAACTCAGCTTCCAGCACGACATGTGCTTTCCTGAAGGCTGAAGAAATCCCAATGTCCCCTGATCGATCTGAGCAAAGGGCCCTTGTGCTCCTCGAACACCTGATGGCTTCCGCAGGCCGACTCTGCCTTTGTTTTTTTCACTCATATCGTTGTGACTTTGGGCAAATCACTGCGCCTCTGTTCATCCCAGTTTCCTCATCAGTAAAATGCTCTGGTGGAACCAGATCAGTGGGAATCAAATTCACACAGAAACAGAAGGCCACTAAAATGTACATTAGGATCCCTGATGACCAAGGAATGACTTACAAAACCACATATTAGCATCATCCATGATCTCTTGTATTTTTATTTATTTTACTAAATATGTTCCAATTACATTTTAATCTGGTTCCCCATCCACGTTTGACATCTCTGGTCAAAATGATCTCTATGGTACCACCCAGCTGACATTTATGAGAAAAAAGAAAAAAAGAAACCATACCATCAGCAGCACACTGAGGCAGAGGTGTCTGCGGGCAAAACTCCCCAGTGCAGCCTAAACCTGATTAAAACGTAACTGGAAAATATTTAACAAAGTAAATTAAAATTAAATAGATGGGGCTTTCTAAGTTAACGTGTGCCCACAGCAATCCTTACGTACAGCTGGGATACAGCAACAGCACAAAGGGTTGTTAATGGGGCTCAAGATCACTAGGTGGCAGCACAGGACAAGCAGTAAATCCCCACCCTTCAGAAAAGTCTCACTCAAGAGGACTCTGGGCTTAAAAAACTGTTCAAATCACCATGCTCTCAGCGCCAGGGTGGGGAACCTTCATCCTAGAGGCCACATGTGGCCCTCTAGGCCCTCAAGTGCGGGCTCTCTGACTGAATCCAAACTTCACAGAACAAATCCCCTTCATAAAAGGATTTGTTCTGTAAAACTTGGACTCGTCAAAAGGCTGCACCCACATGTGGCCTCAAGGCCACAGGTTTCCCACCCCTGTGCAATCTAGGCTTTGTGACTGGACTAATATGGTGCCAATTAACCCAGCTGCATGGCTTCCAAGGGATGCCTGGGATGTTGTTTACTGCTTTTTTTAAACAGGCTAAACAAGCCCAGCTCTTTAAGACACTGGGGTGGGTCGAAATCAATTCTAAGTCACCAACTGTACAACAGCCGTTTTGATCAATCAGATCTTCCGAGATCGTGCCTCTACCCATGGCTGACTCAGAAGCCTTGGAATTAGGAGTCCAGGTCTCGACTGCCCTGGGTGCCCCAGGTACCTTTTTCCTTCACCTGTAAAGGTCCCTTCCAGTCCCCAAAGCCCTGATCCAAAGAGGCCAAGTGGAGCCTCACCAGCATGCCCACAGCACAGCCCCTCAAGAGGAAGGTCCAGAAGGGTCAAGCCTTAAGGAAAGAAAGAGAATTGGGTCCATCTGTATTCCACCTTAAAGATAAAGACCAATTTCAATTTTCTAATCATCATGCTAGACTTGTCAGTGAAACTAAGATTTCAGTCATGAAAGTCATCACAAATCAGTCTAGCCCAGGGGACTCTGGCTCGGCCATCAGGGACATGGCTGGGAGAGAGAGGCCTGGACAGGAGCGGTTCAGGCAAGTGGTCAGCAGAATATAGGGCTGACCAGCAGTCTGTTGCTTGTTTTTTCAAAATCAAGCTGGAGTCGAGAAAGTCTGGCTCAAGCCCGCACTTCTGCTGCCTTTGTTCAGATGGCTACAAGTCCTTGACATCAGGGGCCACACTGCCACAACACTGTGATCCCAGAGGACTGGGAAATCATTGAACACATACAGAATCCATTCAGATTCCCCAAACCCCACCACTAAGGCTGCTTTCGTGGCTCCAGTCCTAAGACCACACTAAATGCTTTGTCTACCATGAGCACTGTAACTAGGAAGAGCAAGGGAAACCAGGGTCATCTCAGCAACCAAGCCAATGTTCAAAATGCACCTCGTGTGTTTCCTTCTTGGCATTCTTACTTTCTAACACGTTCTCAATCAGGCCTCCTTAGCCCTTTTCTTCTTCACCCTCTAATTCTGTAATAAACCAGACAAGTCTAGTCAGACAAATAGGAAACATCCGCCATCAGTTTGCCAAAAGCATGAATACCAGTAGCCAAGCCAAGCAAAAGTTATTCAATTTCACCACTTGATGGCACCAAAACAGCTTATTTAACAATCACTTAAGAGTTCCTGTGCATGAGACAAAGGAAAGGAACAGACCTGGAGATCCTCTAAGGGGACTTGAAAAGTGGACAATGTTGAAGTTTTTGTTGATTAGACCCTTCTGGAGGCTGAGAAGCACAAGATGGCAGCACACAGTTCATAGAAATAAAACTCTGCCCCAGACCCTGGGGGCAATCTTGACCAGAGAGAGCAGGATGGCTTCTTTGACTTCTTCACTTGAGGAATTCTATGATTACTGCATAGGAACTACTTGATCCTGTAATACTTGGTCCTCTTGGTCCTTGTCTGATGGTGTGATGCCCACTAAGTCCTGGAACTTATATATGTAGCCAGGAAAAAAAAAAAAAAACCTAGTGTGAAATTTGGCTTTCTGTCCAAGACAGTTGGTATATACTTTCCTTCACAGTAAATGAACATATTTAACTCAAATAACAAAGCAGTTTTCCTACTACTCTTCAAGGAATTCACTCCTTTTCTTTAAATTTCATTTGTATCCTATTTTCTTTGTTTCATCTTTATTCCATTTCTCTTTATTCACTTTTTCTTAACTCAATTTGCATGGTATAATAGAAAGGGCACTAGGCTGAGAGCCAGAGGACCATCAAGAATCACAAATTAGAGCTAGGTCATCTAATTCAGCTCTCTATCATTTGACAGATGAGGAAACTGAGGCCCAAAGAGGTTAAGCTATTTAAACGTGGTTACAGAACTAATGCCAAGGTGGGACTGAAACCCAGTTGTGTGACAAAGACCACTTAAAGTCCTTTAGTCCTTGGCTTCCGTAACTACTGAATGAGTAGACTGGATGAGATTATTAGACAGTAGGTGGGTCGGAGCCCTAACACACTATGATTCAGTAACTCATTTCAGTTCCGATGCCCCAACAATGAAGTAGAAAGTTTCACTAGTTGAATGTGGCAAATGCCATGGCAACAAGATATTGAGCAGCTATTGAATCACTTTAGATACAATCTGATCAAGAAAATAGTGACAAAAGCTATAGACTACAAGCTCAAAGAGCTCCAAATCCAAAGGAATCCAGCAAGGAAAATCTACACCAGAGTGGGACAAGAGGGTTAAAAGACTGAGGTATGGCTTAAAGCAGGCCTGTGGCCCAAGGACTACTTACAATCTGTGAGTCCTTGTGGCCCCTGCAGAAAACACCCTCTACATTTTCCCATGGGCTGCCTGAAATCCTTTGACGTGCCTGCGGGCTGTAAGCGGCTGAAGGCCCAGGTCATGCAGGCCTGGCTAAAAGGAAAGGAATCTGGCAGGGGGCAGAACATTAAGAGCCAGCTTCAGGCACACCCCAAGTTATCATCTGGAGGAAGGGAAGCTCTTCTAGGTCAGACAAAAGCAAGGTGAGAGGGTCTGTAACTACAGGGCAGCAAAGGGCATTGATGGTAAGAGATAAGAAAGCAGCATCCGGGCCCCACCCACCCAGGAAAACTGAGGAATCATCTTTCTTTGAAGATCTCTAAGAGCCGAGGTGGTGCCCATCGGCCTGCTGTGGCTCAGGGCAGCCACAAAATGAACACATCCTGGGCCGAAAGATCCAGATGGGCCTAAAGGATGCTGGGCGATGTCAAAGGCCTTCCCAAAGGCCAGTGCTCTGCACACAGTAAACATTTAATGTTCAGTGACTTGAATTGAATGTCATCCTAAGAGAAACTTCATGTACCTTCACCACCCTCATCTCCCTCACAGCTATGGGACCCTATGGAGGGCATTGGCCACATGGGCCTCTAAGGTTGCTTCCAGGTCAAAGTCCACACCTACAATCCTATCACTTTCATTTCCAACACGTCTCTGCTGGAAATAAGAACTGCGCATGTCTGAGACAAGCAGATTCTTGGATTCTCCCGGCCCACTGAGATCTAGAGGAAGAGGAAGTTTAAAATAAATAAATAAATGGGCAAAACAGCAGGAAGTTGGCCAGAGTAAATTCTGTGGGGATGGACAGCTGTGCTAAGGGCCAAGTTCCATGCAGGCTAAGTGCAGGGTATGCAAATACAAGCAAACAAAGCAGTCCTTGCCCTCAAAAAGCTTACGTTCTATTACACAACAGAAAAAGACGAGCCACAAAGAGCTGCTGGAAAGCTAGGGGGGCAGGGGGGACAGAGTAAAAGCCTGTGCCTACAGGGCCAGGCAATTCCACAAGCACAGTTCAAGGTCTCAGGGGGAACAAAGGAGAGATGAGGGCTGGAGGCAGAGGCAGCTAGTGGCCAGGAACCATAAAAACTTACACAGCAGCACAATCACTTGATTACATTCATCGGCAAATAGCAGACAGTTCAACTGGATCAGACTAGTTCAGTGATTCTCAAACGTTTCGGTCTCAGAATCCCTTCATTCTCAAAAGTTACTGATATGCTTATGTGGGTTAAATCTATCTATACTTACCAGGTTTGAAATTCAAGCGTCTCAGTATTACTGAGAAACCAGTTTTGACCTCAAGGACAGACTAAAAGGGCTTCAGGGATGATCACGGAGGCCCCAGACCAAACTCTGAGAACTGCTGGACTAGAGGATCCCTAAGGCCCCTTCCAGGTTTAAATCTAAGATTCTACAGTCCTGTGACAGAGCAGGAAAGGCCCTGAATTCCAAGCTAAGGAATATCAACTTTAATCCACAGGCAACGGGAAACCACGGAAATTTTCTGGGCAGAGGTAAAATAAAAAACAACATTGCTTTAAGTAAATTATCAAGCAGCGGGATGTCAGGTGGGCTGGATATGAAAAAAGAATGAAAACAAAGAAACGATTCTGGCCCCGTCCAGCTCTAGGCTCCCATGACTTAGGAGCCTAATAGAGGACTCGAACGTGAGGTGCTAAGGACGGGCACCGGTGGAGTGGGTACGGAAAAGAAGGCAGAGACGGAAAGATTGCAGGAAGGAAAATGAACAGGACTTGGGGAATATGAGCAAAGAGGAAGGAAAACTTCCAGATGACTCTGTGATCTTGGAATGCTGATATCACTGCTAGAAACTGCCAGATCTGGAAAGTGCAACAACACTGGAGGGAAAGTGTAGTCTCTACACTCTGGGGATTGAGACCGCGAAGCCTGAGGACCTCCAGTGAAGATGCCCAACAGGCGGGCTGAAAAGTGACCCCGGCATTCAAAAGACAAGTGAAGTTTGGATAGGTTAGAAAAATGCTCTACGAATGCTTTAAGCTATCTGCGTAGCAGGCTCAAAGGCAAACGGCTTTACAGGCAGGACGCTGGAAGTTTTCAAGTGCAAACAAATCAATGTTTTTGAGACTTAATGAACTGACAATATGCCCCCCCCACCCCCTCATCACAATCATTCCTCCCATCCCTCCATGTAATAAAGCATTAAACACATGCAGCATGCCACACCCCAGGCCCCCAAATCTCTAATGAGAAGAAAAATATATGCGTTTCATTCTCTGACCTCTAGAACCAAGATCCATTATTGCAATTAATCTGAGTTCAGCTGCCTTTTTGTGTTGTTTCCATTTGTATTGTGTATGTTTTCTGGGGACGCACAGAGTGCCTAAAGCACTGGGAATCAGGAAGACCTGGGCCCAAATCCAGCCTCAGACACTTAATAGCTGTGTGACCCTGGATAAGTTACTTAACCTCACCAAGCATCAGTTTCTTTAAAAAGGGGACAATAACAGCACCGGTTACCTCCCAAGGCCATTGTGAGGACCAAATAAGGCAACATCTGTAAAGTGTTTTACACTGTGCTTGGTACACAGTAGGCACCACATAAATGATTATTCCTTATTCCTTTCCCCCACCACCACCAATACCCCCAACTTTCGTTCCATTTCTTGGCTCTGAATAGGTTCATACACACCTTCACAAATTTCTCTGAATTCTTAATATTCCATTACATTTATAAGTCACAATTTTTTCAGTCATTCCCCAATTTATGGGCACTCACTTTGTTCCTAGTTTTTTTTGCTACCACAAAGAGTGCTTTTATGAATACTATTTAGGAGACCTTTCTTCTCAGTGATTGGCCTCCTTGGGGTATATGTCCAGAAATGGGTTGGTTTGCTGAAAGGATTACAAACCAAATTAGTGACTTTTCTCCCAATAATTTCATCTTTAACAAGTTTTGTACACACCGTCCCATCATTATGAAATATCAGAAACACAATTAGGGAGCCACCTCCTATCCTAGAAATAAAATAACTCATCAAGTAACTGAAATGCCTTCTGGCTATATGATGGATTTAATGAGCTCAGCCAAAGGCCACCTGTATCTTGAGTGACATGAACCCTGTTCCTAACTAGGGAAACTCAAAGCAGCAGAAGACACAGAACTGCTAGAACGGCAGTGACCAATAATCAGCATCCTTACAGGGCACGCCAGGAGAGGATTTGGAAAACCTCCAATCCAGGTAGACGACACTCCACTTCCTGAATCCATGCATTTGTACTGGCTGTCCCTGTAATGCTCTAGCTCCTCCCCTCTAACTCCCAGCTTCCTTAACTTCCTTCGAGACTTACCTCAAATCCCACCTTCTTCACAAGTCTTCCCATCTCCCAAAGATAAATGGCCACCTATATTATATATATCTTCCCTGTACGTAGCTGTCTGCATGCTGTCCTTCCCATTAAAATGGGAGCTCCTTGAGGGCAGGGACTATGGTTTTTGCCTTTTTTTTTTTTTCAAACCCTCAGCATTTAGTAAAATGTCTGGAACACAGTTTAATAAACGCTTGTTGATGGATTTTCATAGTATTTTATATGATTACATACCAAAGTCATAGAATCAATGAATATTAGTACTGGAAGAGACATCAGGGAGCACCTATCTCAACTCTAAAATGTTATAACTGAGGAAACAAAGGTTGAGACACCCTGTGACTTGATCAAGGCTAAACGATTAGTTACTAGGAGAACTTTGGGGAAGATGGCGACCACTGTCTCTTGCTCCCCCTTGTGTCTCATGAAGAGGTGGCCCTTCTCCTGGCCAAGGCAAACCGGTCTGTGTGCATTCTTGCATCTTCTCTCTTCCCATCATCCCCAGGAGACTAACCCTTCTATCATCCCTACCCTAATCTTCAATCTCTCCCTATCACCTGGCTCCTTCTCTGCTGCCTACAAACTCATGTTTCTCCCATCCTGAAAAAGCCCTTGCTAGATCCTACCACTCTCTGTTGGCTACCATCTCGGGTCTCCTCTCCTTCTCAGCTAAGCTCTTTTGAAAAACAGTCTACAGGGGGCAGCAAGGTGGCGCAGTGGATAGAGCACCAGCCCTGAAGTCAGGAGGACCTGAGTTCCATTCTCGCCTCAGACCAAACACCTGACACTAGCTGTGTGACCCTGGGCAAGTCACTTAATCCCATTGCCTAGCCAAAAAAAAAAAAAAAAAAAGCAGTCTACATTGGGTGCTTCCATCCCATCTCCTGATTACTCTCTTTCAAATCCTCTGCAATCTAGCTCCCAACTTTGTCATTCGATTTGAAACTATTCTCCCCAAAGTTATAAATGATTTCTCAGTTGCCAAATGCAATGTCTTTTCTCAGTCCTCATCCCCCCTGACCTCTCAGCACCTTCTGGCACTTGACCACCTGCTCCTCCTAAATCCTCTCTTATCTCAAGCTTTTGGAGACACTGTTCTCTCCCAGTTCTCCTCCGGTCTCCTCCCAGGACCATTATTTCAAGAAATTATAAGTGAAAACTGCCCCTGCCTTTCAGAACCAGAGAGCACTGTTCACCAGCACCAAAGGATAAAGAGGAAGAACACGTGCTAAAGGCAGTGGACCTGGGAAGAGTGCTCCCTCTTCCACCAAACATAACGACAGGCTGCATGACAAGTCAAAGGGAAAAGCTCCCCAAAGAATAAACCAAAGGTTTCTTTCACGGTAGAGACAAAGGCCACAAGAGAGGCAGTGCATCCCATGCCAGTCCCCTCTCCATCTCTGGCTCTAGCAGTGGCTACGCCTCTTCTCCTCACACATTAAGCCCCTGAGCAAGCTCTCACCCCTTCCCAAATTCCAGTTCCAGCATCCCCAGCCCTTCTCACTGCTGCAGATATGACAACGGGGGTGCTCAAGCTCCAAATCAAAATCACCTAAAAGGAATGAAAAGGTACAGAAGCCAGACAAAGTCCCTCACCAAAACCCACCAGAGCACATACTGGAGGGCATCACATCATGAAAATATTTTGCACTTATGGGAAAATATAAAGGAAAAGGAGGCTCCCTCTCAATCCAAAAATTGTGCACGCATGGCGTTTGAGAATCTAATGAGGCTTTTGCCTTTTCTTTTTTTTTTCAGTGTCTTGAAGGGCTGTCTGGATACAGCATTCACACAAGAGGGCTGAGAGGTGGAGACAGGAAGAAAGAGGAGGAAGCATACTGACTCCTTTCTCTCCCATCCCATTGTGTCCAACCTGAAGACCACACTGGAGCCCCCTCCTCTGCCACCAATACACAGCATCTGGGACAGGAACTTCCATTCCTCACACTCCCCAATCTGGGCCCCTGATCTCCCATTAAAAATTTTTTTTTTCTTTTTTAAAAACATTAACTTGATAAGAAGCATTGTTTACAGATAATTTCTTAATTGAGAGCAGATGGTCAGGAGAGGACAACCACTGCTAGGAGGCCCCTAGCTAGACTCACCCAGATAGATGCTGTCACCACCCCCATGCATGGGCAGAAGGTCCTGATGCCCTGGAAGCCAAGGATCCCATGTCCAGGCTACCACTACTGCACTCCCATTCTTCCCAATAAAACAAGAAAGCTCAGCTTGCTATCAACTCCTGAGAGCTGGTAACCACCAGAGCTAGGTCAAGCAAGGAGAATATCAAGATACTGAAGCCTTGCCCACCCCAAACCAGCAGCGTTTTTTCCTTCTGCCTTGGGTAACTTTTGACAAGTATGGGTGACCTAATGACTACTTATTGTCCAGCCTGATTCTTTAAGAAAACAGGACATGAGCTCACACAACTCACTCCACATACATAAAGCTAGGCCTAGAATCAGTCTGCTTCCTTAATTTTTTTTTCTCTTGAGGTTGTGATAAAAATACCCTGGAAAGAGTATAGATTTTCTGTTTGGCCCCTTTACTCACTGGTGTGAATGGCTCCTTTTATATATACTCACACACACACACACACACACACACACACACACACACAGAGTGCCCTCCTCTCAGAAACTGGTAAGCAGGTTGTACACCAATACACCCAGGTGATGCTTCATCAAAAAGTCAGCTTCTTTGAAGCTATGGTCCCTTGAGAAGCTAACAGGCTAACCTGCAAAATGCAAAGTGCACTCTTGCCTTTTACTGTATAGTCAGTACTAGAAAATTTCTCTGTTGAGTTTTGTATCTTTGTAGCATTTAAGATAATGTTGTATTTGTACTTCTGTTGTTTCAAATGAAAGAAAAATCACATGAAATAAACTTCTAAGGTTGACCAAAGACCAAAACAAAAAAGGACCAAAGAGCAAACTGAAGATAAAATCACATCCTGAAAGAAACCTCCAAAAGATAAGTCCCAGGAAATCCAGAGCAAAACCCAAAGCTCCCACATCAAAGGAAAAAAACACTGTAAGCATACAGAAAGAAGTTATTCAAGTACTAAAGAATCAGAGAGAGGATCAAATAAGACTTGGCAGCTTTTACTAAACATGAGAGGAGATTTGGGAATATAATATTCCAAAAGGCAAAAGACACAGGTCTACAGACAAGAATAACTAATCTTGAAAAGCTGAGTATAATTCTACAGGGGAAAAAATGGACCTTTAATGGAACAGATGATTTTCAGATGATCTGTGATGAAAAGACAAGAACTGAGTTGGAACTATGAAATACAAATACAAGAATCCTGAGAAACATAGGCAAATTCATGTGAGCAATTAAAAGGAGCTACATGATGATATAGTGGTAACATTCTAATAAGAGAAGAAACAAGTGTCCCATCAGAACCTTAATGAAATTTTTACAGGGACAACAAAATTTTAAACAAACACGACTTTGAAAGACTAAAGAACTTAGATCAATGCAATACCCAACCATTTCTTCAGTGGACTTATGTCTACTGAAACATGAGCACCATTTTCTGACACAGCAGTGGTGGATTCAAGGTACAGAAAACATTTTTTAAAAACATATATTAGGCACCTACTATGTGTCACATAGAATTCACTTTTTGCTTAACCTACTTATTTATTATAAGGAGGGTTTTTTTTTACCCCTTTCTCTCAATTTTCCAAAGAGAGGGGTAGTAGGAAAAGAGGGGATTAGAAATACTGATGCTCAAAAACAGAAGGGCCTTAAAAAATGTTTCAATGTACAGAAGAAAAAAGAAAAAAGTACAAGCAGGACATTTTTGACAGTAATGTGTGGAATTTATCATACGGGTATATATACGTATATACATACATACATACGTATATACATACATACATACAGTATATGAACTATGAAATGGAGATTCATGGTTTCATGCACAATGCTCTTTTTGTGTGCTGCTGTGAATATGGAAATACTTCTTTGTTTAAATTAAAAATAAAAAACTTTAATTAAAAAATGTGTTATTAGCAGACTTGAGACTAGAACTCAAGCAGACCAGTGCACTTCCCACCATGGTACTTCAGTCTTCTGTGATCTCCAAGTTATCTTTCAGCTCTAAAAAGTGCAATAACTATTTAATAAATGACAAACAAAGATTTAAAAAAACCTGCTTGACACTGTCATGGAGACTATCCATCAAAGTTCAAATGAAAGAAAGATTCTTCACAAGTGATGAAACAGGTCCTCCAAACACTCCAATTGTGTATGACATTCTGCTGACTGAATCAAGCTTCAGAATACTGTTAGACATTTCAAATGGGAGCAACAATCATTCAAAATAGTTTGGCCTAACAATCCAAACAGGGAAAACCAAGTAGACGATCATTCTATTGTCTAAGTGTGCACATAATGATGTCCTACTGCGCAAACGGTGAAGCCCATTGAACTGGTCCCATTAGTACACAGAGCTTTGACAGAAGTAATAGATAGACAACGGGCTGGACTCAAAATCAAAAAGGAATAAGAGAGAAGAATGAGTTGTACTGTAAAATTCAATGACCCCAGGTATTTCCCTGAAATGAAACTCCATCTTTTAACACTAATATTTTTCTGCTGGTGGTATATGGCAACAAATCATAGAATACCACAATCTCTGAAGCATAAAAACTGTGAATCAGCCAAAGGGCAACAAACAGAAACATGGTGGGTCTAAATAGGCTGTATTACCAACAATGAACTGTTCAAGAAATTGTAAAAAAAAAAAAAAAAAAAAATCATCAAAGATATGTAGAGACAGAAAGGGTGGGCCCATCATACAGAGCAAGAGATAACAGACAGACGATCCTCATGCTCCAATGGTACCTATATAACCCTAGGAAACTCAAAGACTCCCATCACACTGGGTTGGGATGGACCTGAATTTTAGATAGCACAGCACAACTGCAAAGTACCTTACAATACAGGATGAGAAGATGAAGAGGGGAATGTTCACATCAATGAGATCACAGATCCACTGACGTACTAGTATGGAAGTCAAAAATTAATCTTAACAGCTGACATTTTGTCTAGTACTTCACAGGTGCCAAGTGCTTTACATTATCTCATTTGAACCTCATAACAGTCCCATGAAGCAGATAAACAAATGAAGGTTGGGATGTCCAAGACAGAGGTAAAAAAAGTGCAGGGAGAAAAAGATGTTTCCATAATCAAGGCTTCCATGTCTGAAATCACAGTGCTAGCCTCAACCCAGAGAAATCCAGATGGTTGAGCCACGTCAATTACTCATCCCTTTAATGAAGAGGAGATTAATCAGAAAGAATTTTGAAATTCAAAGATTAAACTGAACTAAGCAAGCCTTTTAAGAGTGAAACTCAGCAGTATCTGATAAAACATGAGCGGTATTTCCTACTTAGCTCCTTGTTTAATGAAGCTAAATATTCGCAATAATCACAGAACATTTCTGTAAGTGCCTTACACATACTACGTCACTTGAGCCTCACATAACCCTGTGATACTTCCCAAGTATTACAGCTATTATCATGTCCATTTTACAGAGCAGGGCTCAGAGAACTTAATTGACTTTCCCACTGTCAGACTGATGGTAAACATCAGAGGCTGGATTTGCACCTTGATATTTTTGATTCCAAGTCCACTATCCCACCTAATACACCTTTGCCGCCTCTTAAATTCAATCTAAAACTTTACCAAATTTTAAACAAAATGGAAAAAGAACAATGAGAATGTCAAGTACTGCCTTGCAGGAAGAGGGAAGTTCTTTTCATGCGGCTTTCACTAAAGTTCCAGAAAACAGATTCTTTCCACACAAATAAATGCAAATGCATCAGAAAGCAATGGCCAAGGCTGCAGAGCAACCAGCCATTCTAGAGTGACTGGCTTTTGTCCTTAAGATGGCCTCCCTTTCAGGATTTCTAAATCATGGGCACGCACGGGGCCGAACCAAAGGGACCCAAAGATGGACAGCAGAAAAGGTTCCAGCAGCAGTCATAGCAAACGCTGCAAATCTAAGAAAAGACTACGCAAACACATATCAGGAAATGAACTGGGCAGCCTGGAGTGAAAGACACAGGCTCTTCTCAAAAGTTACATATGAAAACGGATGAGGGAAAAGAAAGAGGAGGAAGTATACTCTCTCCAAAATAACAATTCCCCTAACCCTGATAGAGATCCATGACTTCCTAAATATCAGACCCCAGGAAATGGGGCAGAATCAACATGAATTTGGCCCCTTTCTGTAGCTTTCACTTGAAAGGCCTGAGAGGTGGGTCACACACACACACACACACACACACACACACACACAGGGAAGGCTGTCATCTCCATTTTGGTGTTAAGGAGGTTGGCACAAAGACTCCAAGTGACTCATCCAAAGATGGCAAAATGAGTCAACCAGACAGCCAGACTAAGAACCCAGGAAGAGAATAGGAGAGTTTTCATCAGCAAAACACTTCAAGCAGGCTCTGTAACCATCTACAATCAGGGGAAAAAACACAAAACCTTAGGGGATCATTCAGATCCCCAATACGGCCTTCTGACCTCCCCTCAACCCCTGGTTGGGGCCTGAAGCTGGCATGGAGCGAGCGTCTTTCCCCAAATGCAGTTTTAGAGTAACGATGACAACCAGACCCCCCAAAGCCCTTTTCCTTGGGTTTGTT
Organism: Vombatus ursinus; assembly: GCF_900497805.2. Lineage (NCBI taxonomy): Eukaryota > Metazoa > Chordata > Mammalia > Diprotodontia > Vombatidae > Vombatus > Vombatus ursinus. Next base: position 1,977,475 of record NW_020954615.1, read on the forward strand.
TTTTGTTTGTGTTGTTATTTCTTATCATTTTTCTTAATTCATTCAAAAAGTCAAGCTAAAGTGAAGCAGGAAAAGCACCAAGGAATGTTTCTGCGAAGCTTCCATCAGGAAGGCTGGCAGTCTGTGTGCGATGGGACATGTCATCTTTGAACAGAAACTCAACAATGGCAGACACAGTCCGGCTGCTTGTCAAGTATCAAAAGACACACACTTGGAAATTATTTGATTTTTTTTTTTAAGCTAAAACTTTTCCTAAGGCCTTCAAGCCAAGAAACTCAAATTAAGTAAATAATTATCTTTCACTTCAGAAAAGTAAGATAAATCAAGTGAAAAAAAGTGCCCATCATCTCTAAAATAAGTGGATTATTGTGTGTGGCTTTTATAACATAAATGTCTTTCATTTTCAAAGAGGAGAACAAAATCCTTGTCTTCCTTCAAGGCTGTACTTGTATCACCTCCTCCAGGAAGCCCTCCTTGATTGCCTGAGTTTTAAGTTTCCTCTTCCCTGAGATATCCCTGGAATACTTTATTTGGATTCCTCCTACACCTCCATCATACTCTACCTTGCATGATCTATATCTGTATACATAATATATTCCCAGAAGCTCCTCCAAGGAAGTTGCAAATGGAGGGAGAGGGGAAGGAGGAGGAGGAGGGAGAAGAACAGGAAGGGGAGGAGGAAGACAAATTTCAGTCCACAAAGTGATTAGGCCCAGTGAAGGCTAACCTAGATGTCCCCAGATCTGCTCCCCTGTGCCAGCATGGTATACTCGAGAGGGTAGATGTGGTGCCAGCTGTCAGAAGACCTGGGTTTCAAGCTTCCCTTGGGCACTGTGTGATCATAGGCAAGTCCATTAACGTCTCAAAGTCTGCTTCCTCATCTGTAAAAGGAAAGTAAGTAAGACGTGCACGGCCAGCATAAAAGAAACGTTGTTAGGAAACCATAGGGGGCTACAAAAATGTGAGTAGTTATCATTATCACAGAGCTAGTCAACATTTTGATTGGCATTCAACAGGAAAACTGAAACAGAGTTTTGTGCAAAGTTACAGAAGGGATCACAGACAAAGGTGAAATTCTGACCCAGTTCCCAAGAGCCCACTTTTGCTACAACCTCTTTCCCAATTTTAGCCGACCCCTGACCTCTGCCATGGAGCCTTCCAGAGGATCTGATATGGAACATTCTTTCAGGAAGTGGGAATAATGAGGTAAATGACAGAAAGCTGGCCCACAGTACCACCTACCCCCCCCCCTTTGTGGTGGCTGGGCCTTCACCTGAATAAAAGCTATAATTATAGTCAATCTGGTCTTTCCAAAAGCTTGAGACCTCAATGAGCATGAAGCTAAGTGTAAGTAGGTCACTGCAACCTGACACTGTGCTGAAGAAAACCAAAAGACCAATGACAAGGTGGGGAATTTCCCAGGGGCCTTTTCAGCCTCAGCTTCTCCATCACAGAAATGTGAATCAGGTCAATCCTTGAGGGCAGGGGTCAAACTCAAATAGAAATGGATCCCATCTGCATGGGCAAGCAGCCGGTGAGTCTGACGCCTCTGCTTTAGGGCAGCACATTCGTTTCTAGGCCCAAGTGGCTTCAGGATTTAGAGAACGTGGCCAGGAAGCAGATAGGTGTTTCAGGGGAACATCACTGTACAAGGAAAGAGCCAGGCTTTATTGGCTTCCACCACCTCCCCTTTAAAGTATCCCTGGCTCTGCGTAAGCCCCACCGAGGAGGCCAAGTGCAGAGCACACCAGAAGCAGACCATCTGACGGCTGGCCCGGATGTGCACGTGGTCTCAGGGGCCAACACAGTGGAATGGGCTAAATGAGTCATGCGCATTCAGTCACCAATTAACGCAGCTCAGCCCCAGACAGAGTTCCAAACTGAAGACCTCCTTAAGAGAGAATCTATATTTACCCTAATTCCTCCAAGTTCAATTAAGTTAAAATTAACAGCATTTATCATGTGCCAATCATATGTCATGTACTTGACAAAATTAATCCCAAGTATGGGGGAGGGGAAAGAGCTTTAATAACTGGGAGGGTCAGGAAAAGCCTCATACAGTAAGAGACACTTCAGCTGAGCTTTGAAGGGAGCCCAGGATCCCCGGGGCAGAGGAAAGGGGGCAAGCCTTCCACGCATAGGCGACAGCTCAAAGAAGGCCCAGGCGAAAGTTGAAATGCTGGATCTGGAGAAGAGAAAAAAGCCAGTTTGGCTAGAAAGCAGAGGGCAGGAAGGGGAGGAACGTGAAATTAGACTCGAAAGACAGGACAAAGTCAGGTGAAGAAGGTTTAAATACCAAACAGAAGAGTCTGTATTTGATCCTAGAGGCAACAAGGGCCAGTCATGCTTCCTGAGAAGGAGACTGTGTTCTAGGAATCTCCACTTGGCAATTCTGAGGTGACTGGAGAGCAGAGGCTGGAGACGGAGACAAACCAGAAGCTCTCAGAACAGGCCGGGCCTGAGCCAGGGCAATTCCGCCAGTTCTACCCTCTCCAGACTGCCCTCCAACTAAACAGCCCTTCACACTCCTGAAGACGGCGATTACGCCCACCCCTCTCCCCTGCTAAGTCTTCTCCTCTCCACATCACACACTCCCCAGTTTCTTCACCCAATCCTCACTTACCACAATCCCCAGGAAGCCTTGGGCTGGACCAGGGGTTGGGAACCTGCAGCCTTAAGGCCACATGTGGCCTTCTAGAGCCTCAAGTGCCACCTTTTGACTCACATGTGGCCTCAAGGCTGCAGGTTCCCCACCTCCAGTCTGGACACTCTCCACTTCTCAATGTCCATCCTCATTAGGAGGTACACAGAACTGAACAGAATACTCCAATGGGGGCTGGCTAGAGCTGTCAGCACCAGGCACATCTCTTAATGGAGCCTGAGATCAGTTTTACTGGATGCCAAACGATCCTGTTCACTCCTACTGGGCTTTCCAAATTGCTGAACCCCCCAGATGTCTCTCAGGTGAACTAGAGTTTGGCCTTCTCTCTCCACTACAGCCTGGCTCTGGGTCCCCTTGGGATCTACATCCCAAACTCCTAAGCCGTTGCCCTGTTCTGCCTGGGGGATCAGCTCTCTTGGTCTATGGACGATATCACGCTGATTCGGCCTCTCATGTTCTCTGGCCACATGCTCACAACCAAGCCTTCTCCCTCTGGCTCCTGGATTCCATGCCCTTCTGCACACAGGCATACATGTGACTGGAAGTCATGCCAATGGGGGCAAGACAGTTAGGAAACTGCTCCTCACTCATGTCAACCACCCTCCCAACCAAAAAAAAAAAAGAAGGTTGTAAACTTTCATTAGACAAATATTTGTGGACCCACTATATGGAAAGAATTGTGATTGCTCCTTTTTGGCCAGCTCACATACAACACTAAAAGCCAACCTAAAAATTGAGAAAGGGGGCATCATAAAGAACCATTGGAACTTTTACTATCACATTCTGAATTCATTCTTTGGAGAAAAAAAAAATAAAACTATCTTTTTCCTGTGTGGAAGTGTGTAGGGGCGTGAGTATCACAAAACCACTCTCTGAATCCAGCAATAAAACACAGGATGTATAAAAATAGGGCCCCAAACCACTCAGGAAAATCAACAACTTCAGTTCCATTTCCTAAAGTAAACGATAAATTCCCTCCCTCTGGCCCTTGACAAGGGGCAAAGAGAAAGCTTAGGCTGACAAGATACTTCAAAGTTCAGAAGAAAAGCAATTCAGACCAACCATTGTGAGGTAACCACCAACAGGTAGACAGACGCCAGCAGGCCTTCTCTGTAATGAAGGCTCCAGTTTCCACCTGCAGAAAAGCTCCAACAGCCTAGGGCTTTGGTAAATTCAGTAATCGGGACTCTCCAAGCACCTCGGAACCTTCAACTTCACTGTTTAAATACATACATACATAAACACTTGAACTCGGCTGCTATTTTAAGAATGAGTCTCCATTAAACTGGATTAGAAACCTAACAAAGACTCTTAGGGTTCATGAAATAGGAAAAGAGTTAAGTACTTTGGTGAAACTTTGAAAAACTGTATTATGGTTTTGTGTGGTTAAGTAATGCTGTAAGTTCCTGAAAAACAACTGGCTTTCACTGGATATTTGTCAATGTACTAAATTGTAAACTTCTCAAGGACAGGTTCATGCCTCACTGTCAAATTGAAGGCATAACTAATTTGGACTTTACTAATTAAAAATTGGTTCAAGGTACTTTTATACCATAAAGAAAAGGTCAGTTAAATAAATAACGAGATAAACAGGAGGCACTTTGTGGAGTTAAGTGGAAAGAGGTCCTGTGTTCAAATCCCACTTCTTACTACCCATGTGGCCCTGGGCAAGTCCCACCTCTCCTGGTGTCAGGCTCCTCTCTGGCAAAATGCAGGGTTTGCCCAGGTGACTTCTGTCATGCCTTCTAGCTCTGATCCTAAGATAAGGATGTGTAAACCATCTTTAACACACTTAAGGGTCCCCTACCTTACAAACAACTCTCATCTACTCACCAAAGCAAGGCCAGGTACCTCCACTAGGCAATTTAGTTCTCGTTAATCAATGTACCTGAAAGCAATCAAACCAAATTCCTCTAGAAACATCTCCTACTTCAGACTTTTCACTAATTCCAACAGGCTTCCTCAATTAGTCTGATAGCACATCTTTCTGGTAGAGTTGCTGGGTAGGAAGAACAAGATTCCCTGTCCAATCTGGCAGCTTCTTCCAGAGATGGCCACACCTCCTGAGATGCAATCCTACTCTCAAGTCCTCCCGGACGCATGTGCTCCCCCCACCAGCCGCAGTAACTTTGGAGATGGCCTTCCAGAATTTCCCTGAACAAAAAAGTCATCACCTTCTGGCCAGCGTGGTAATGAGCTTCTCGAGAGGAGACGTCACCTAGCCCACATACTGCCAAATTAATTGACCTAAATCACTTAGATTAAAATCTAAGTGACCAAAAACCTATGATTAGGTGTGACTTTAGCCATCTTCAATCATTTTTGGTTAAAGTACATCATCTTTGTACACCCACAGTTCCCAGACTTATTTTTTTAATTGACAACACACTACTACTACCTTCTTCAGGTAGATACCTCCAATTTCTCAAAACAGTGCTGTATCCCTTGTGTTTTTTTTTTTATTAAAAGAAATTTAAATTAATGTGAGACATGAGTAAGATCTTCATTAACCCCCACTACCACCACTTAAGACATTAGGAGATACACTAGAAGCTATAAAATGACAGTTACAAAGAAACTGGACAGTGCCCTAATTGGAGGAATGTCTGCTATGATTAAAACATTTTAATACAAAAAGCATTTTACCCAATTCAGAAGGTTTGAAGGGCAGGTTTTGGTAGGATTTTTAATGGGCTGGATGGGGGCAAGGGACGGGGAAAACCAGTGCTGAAATAGTGGGGATTTAGACAAGAAATGGCCCCTTACTCCCAACACTGTCTAATGTAAAACAGAAGTAGAGGACAAAATTCCTAAAGGCGGTACAAAAGCAGTCTGGCCAGCTGGGTAGGGAAAGCTTTCCACACTAAGGTTAAAGAGTGAGTGACTCATGACCTGAATCTAGTGCTGTTTAAAAGCCTAAGAGCTGTGTTCAAGAACAATGACAAAGATCACCACGTAATAAAATCCAAGATTGAGTCTCTCAGAGAACAGTCAGAGGCAGTCAGACTGTACCTTCCCCACCTCAAAGCCAATATGGTTTTAAACATTTATAGCTCCCGGGACATCTCTCTCTCTCTGGCTCAAAGCTCAAGAGTGGTATAAAGAAGAGAGAAAGAGAAGATAAGAGAGGACAGAAGGGGAGAGGAGGAGAGGGAAAAGGAAAGGCAAGGAAGGAAGGAAGGAAGGAAGGAAGGAAGGTAGGTAGGAAGGAAGGTAGGAACGAAGGAAGGAAGTGAATTCACTGAATGCCTCCAGGCCCCTCGTACTCTCTAACAGAAGGTACTGCCCCCTCACTGGGGGAAGAAGTTTCCCATACTATGGACATCACAAGTTCAGACCCTAGCCCACAACAGCAAAGACTTCTAGTGCTGGCCATGGTACTTTAAGGTTCACAAAGAAATTTCCTCCCAGGTATCACTGCCCCAATTTTAAAGAGGAAGAAACAGGGCCCTGGAGATAAACAGCTATTAAGTTTGAGAGTTGAGCTAGAAACCCAGGTCCTCCTAAGAAATTCATCGAGTGGAAAGGGCTCTGAAGGGAGAGTCAGAGGACCTGGGTTCGAATCCTAGCTCAGCCACTTTACTACCTTTATCAAGTTGGAAAATCACTTGACTTCTCCCTGTCTCAATGAATCAATCAATCAAGATTATATTATTCAGCACCTGTAGATTATGTATTAGATACTGTCCTAGGGGCTGGGGGACCAAAATAAAAACGAACAAAGCCTGCCCTCAGATCTAGTGTTTTTCACTAGAATGTCTCCTCATCTGTAAAAAGGATGGAGTTGGACTAGCTCTCTAGACTCCTTTCCAGCTCTCCATTTCCATGAACCTATAACTCTCCAAACCCATACTGACAAAAACCAGAAACAAAGCGGATGACCATTGAATAGGAAATGGCTGACAAAATTATTGCACGTGAATATAAGAAAATATTACTGTGCTGTAAGAAATGACAAACGGGTTGGATTCAGAGAAAACCCACAGACTTTATATGAAGCAACACAAGATGAAGTAAGTGGAACCAAGAAAACCTCATTTATAATGAAGGAACACTCTGAAAGGTTAAGCACTTGGAACACAGCAATGATTCCAGAAGACTCATGACGATCCATATTTCTCACCTCTTGGCAGTGAGGTAAGAGACTATTTGTGCAGAATGGAGCAGACAGACATTTTTAAACAAGACTTCTGCTTGACTAAGCTTATGTACTAGAAGAATGAGCTACTTCTCAAATGGCAAGAGTTTTGAGGGGTTAGTGAGAGCCATGACACAAAGCATGACAATAAAACATTAACAAAATGCACAGAGAGAACCGATAGAAGTTCAGAAGGGGAAACAGCCCAATTCAGGGTTGATAACTAGTGTCAGCGTACTTCCATATACTTCCCTGCCATCCCCACACCACAGTGCCTTCACTCCAAACAGCCTCATTCCCTCCCACTACAACTTGGGACTTTGCCCTTGGGATGCCCACTTCTGCCAGGGGAGCTTTGCCTCATCTTGCCCAGAACCAGGCCTCCGCATTGCTTCCCAACCACCACCAGCCCATGCCATTGGCTGCCTAACAGCCACCCCCACCCCTTCTTGACTCCTCTTTTCTGTGCTGTCTTCTCCCACCGGAAAATAAGCTCAGAGGCGGAGGGCCATGCCTGCTTGCCACTCAGCACAGCGCCCAGCAGAATAACTTCGTGGATGCTATCTCTAGCTGCTATGCTTACTAGAAATTCATAGTTTCATACTAATCTTCTTTTGCTGTTCTTTGTATATAGAAATGTTCATGTTTGTTGACGTGTCAAGTTCATAATTTTAAAAAGAAGATTTTTGTTTAAAAAACTATACCAGCTGATCAATCATAAACTCCAGGAGGTTCCTCCATGACTGAAAAGCTTCCAGTTCAGTCCCAGCGACATATAGATACGTTATGACTTCTCAACATTCAACATCTCTCCGTGAGGCCTGCCCCGTTCTCCCAACAGTGATGTCTTCCTAAGGCCTCCGTTCTGTGGAGGGGCCCAGACTTGCTTTCATTCCCCTCTTGGCCATAGTCCTGATGCCCAGACTTCCAAACAATGCTGTCTTATCCTGGAACTTCCCTCAGCATTTGGGTCCTCCTTGCCTTGAAACATCCAACCATCCCTAGGTGGCACCAGATGGCCCAAGGGATAGAGCAGTGGGCCTCTACCTCAAACAATTACAAGCTATGTGATCCTGGGCAAGTCACTTTACCTTGCCTCAGTTTCCTCAAGTGTAAAATGAAGATAATAATAGCACCTACCTCACACAGTTGTTGTGAGGAGCAAATGAAATAATATTTGTAAAGCACCTTGCACAGTACTGTCGCATAGTAGGCACTTAATAAATCAATCCTCATTGATGAAGGATGGAGATAATCAGATTTTAAATTTCAACTTGAAAATCTAATTATTTTCTCACCTAGAGGGGAGGGGGATGTGGGAGTGTCTAGGTAAGTCCCTAAAGGAGATCAATGGCCTAATTTCTCCCTAACTGTGCTGCATAAAAATCATGTCAATAGGAATCTAATTGGGGCAGACAGACTCCCTAACCCCCCTAACCACTTGCACGAAGACAGGACTATGGAATAACAAAGAAGCCTTTCTATTCCCAGCATCCTTTGCCTCCAGCTCATTTTCAGCCCCTTCTCTCTGCCTTTTCTATGCTGCTCTGGCATGGATCAAAACCTACACATCAGATTTCTGGTTTGGGTCTCTTCTCTTGTATCGCCACCAGGGCCTGACTTGGGTGTGGTGTGGCACGCCTGGCACGTGTCCTTCAAAGCAGAGCAAACACACTGCATCTCAGCCGGTTAGGGACGGCCCAGGCTGCAGCCATCCTCCGCCATTCTGCATTCACCACATGCTGCCTGGTCGTACAACAAATATGAAAGTTCAGACTATGCACACTTGATGCTAAGGAAGAAAGAAGGCTCCCTGCCTTCAGGGCGCTTACAATCTAGAAGGATGGCTAACGCATGGACACAAATGCTCGGACTGGCAGAGATGATGTGTGCATATAGGAGAGCTCAAACAGAGTGACAAGATGTCATGGGAGATTTGAATAAGGAATCATCACTTCACCTGGGGGACACAGTGTGAGGAAAGACACACCTGAGGATCTAAACTGGAGGAAGGAAGTGGGAAAAGCCTGGCTGAGACATATTCCAGACTTCCAGGCCAGGCCAACTAAAATATGCCAACTAAGACTTAAAGCATCTTACCAAGCAGGACATTGGGGCAGAGAGGAAAAGGCTACTGGGTCGGTGTCTGCCTCTGCCAGGAGCCCACGTTTCACCTTGGCCAAGTCACTTACCTCCTGGGGGCCTCAGTTTTCTCATTTGTAAAATGAGAGGGTTGGGAGATGATTCCTAAAGCCCCATGCATATCTAAGTCCACCATTGACAACAATTTTATAAAAAGCAGCATATTAATCACTTTGTAGGTACCAGGGGGGGACAATAATAAGCTTTTAATGCAGTAGGGAGAGTCAATTTACAAAGTACTTTTCTCACAACCACCCTGTAAGGTACTTGAGATAGCATTAACACCCCCATTTTACAGATGAAGACACAATCTCAGAGAAGTTAAAGGCCATCCAGCTAAAGGTCAACCAGCCAGTAAGTTGTAGAGTGAGATCTGAACCTAAGCTCTAGTCCAACAGCCTTTCTACCATCCCAAACTGCCTCTCAGGATTCTAATCCTACTTAGGAATTTTCTCTCAGGGTTTTCCATAAAGAAATTACATTGGGTGAGAAGGCCAGAAGGAACAGGGATCTGTAGCAAGGGAGGCTGGACCTATGGATCAATGATCAAGTCATTAATGTTCCCCCTCCCCCCAGTACAAGTTTACCTGGGAGGTTTATTCATCTGCAATTGCAATCCAGAATCAAAGTGGAAGGAACATTAATTAAGAATGGCTGACCAAGCAAATAAAAAGAAGGCCTAGAAAATAGTGACATAAGGGAAGGCGTGGGGTTAGGGTCCCTATGTGGTGATGGACTCAATGGTACAATTCCGGTATGAGAGCAGGGCAGTAGTCCTTCATGGCAACTCAGTAACTTTCTAATGTGACTCTGAATCTCCAATGATGCCTTCCAACAATTCAGTCTAGTAAAGACTCCAAGCTCCCAAGAACATACTATAACCTGAAATCCATATAACTTAGTACCATGATTGGTAATGTCGTGTTAAGGTAAAACTGGCTGTCATCATTCTGTGAATATGAAGATAGAACACGCAATGAAAGGAAAAAATAACCAGTGACATTAGACCTCAACCTGCCACTAAAAAATGGTAAAACTACATAGCTCCATTCCATGGATAACTCTGAAAATGCTTCTGTCAGAAACATAGACTACATGTAAGAAACAAAGAAGCTCAGGGTGCCTTTGAACCAACAGTACAGAGCCTTCCCCAGCTGTACAAAGCTCACACCAGTATTACTTCACAACAGACAGCACGTGCCAAAAGCCCTCAATATGTAAGATCTGAGCTGGGTTGCTCGACTCCAACCGAGCCCAGAAAGAAAGGTCAATTAGGAAAAGGGACTTCCACCTGGCATCCCCTGGTATCAATCAGATTCAGTGGCAACACAGGAAGGTGGCTATTCTACAATTCTACCACGCAAAGCATCCCACTTCCAAGCGGGAGTGAAATCTTCACTTGAGACATTTTTAAATCACAGTGATAGCAGGAACCACGAAAATATGCCAAATCTATGCAATCAAATAAACCTAGGAAAAACCAAAGTCAACAGGGAACTCCAGTAAACAGAGGCAAAAAAAGGGGGGGGCGGGGGTGGGGGAGAAGAGGCATAAGGGTTTACCCCCATCAAAGATGAGAAAGGAATACAGGCACAGACCATGGGTGTAGGGAGGGCACAGACCACAGCAGTAGGGAGCTTGACTAAAAGGGCTCTCACTATATTTCAAATTGCAACATGCCTCCAACCCCAAGGAGTTTGCTAAAGGGAACAAATACCACGTGTTCTCCACCAGCTTCTCGTTAAGCAATTTGTACTGTAGCCCTCGGATGTGAGGAGAAGATTGGGTCTGCCCCAGAAAACACTGCTTCTAGATCTTTCTGTCTTTGAAGATAATGGGCAACCTTCTGAGGCGATGCAAATGGAAGGAGACTTCCAAGGAAGAAGGCCATTTTAGTCCCAAAGAATAAAGCAGCTCATTGGGCAACAAAATGAGAGACCTAGAAAATAAGATCCCAGTGAATGAGAGAGAACCCAGGCTGGCAAGATAAATCCTAGGGCCATTACCGACTCAATGTGGGACTGGGAACAAGTCATTTAACTTCCCAGAGCTCCAATTTAAAGGGACATCAGTAATGGCAACCAGGCTTTCAGGACTGAAAAGATTTATAACTAATAAAAATGATTGTAACACACTTTGCAAAATTCCAATAGGCCGCATAATAAATAATGAGAATAGTGTGGGTGTGAGCACAAATGGGAAGAAGTCAATGCCCAGTAGAGTTGCCGTCCTCAGTACCTAGTGGATAAGCAATCTTCAATGAAGTCATCTTTTCAGTTCTCTGGGTATAGGCCAAGGATGACTGCATACTATTAAATCTGGCCTCATCACAGTGAACATCAGGGCCGCTGAAGGCACAGAAAAAGCTGCTCTGGGATTCAGGGTCCAACCCTAGACTTGGCCTTTTCCCCTTCTGAAAGCTCATTTCCCAAAGAAGTACACTTCCTACTATCCTGTCATGGTCTCTAAAAGGAGAATTTTCCCTAAAGGCCTACAATATGCCAAATTATAACCTGTCCAACAGAACTCTGTGGAGTATCCAAAATACTCTTCCTTGAGCAAAGGTTTAAGGTAACAATTTCCAAGTAGGATTTTCCAAAAGTTACATTCTAGTATGTGAAAGCCATAGAAAGGCCAATGTAACTAACATACATGTGTATGATCTGATACATGTGGACTGTGCCATATATTTTCAAGTCAAAAAAAAAAGTCACTGGTGTCTCATGTGTCATTTATTTTTTCTTCTCTTTTCCTTTTTCACTCACAGTCACTGATTCTGAAATTCTCAGAGTTAAGGCACAAAGACAAGTACAACCCAAAAAGCTCACATTTGCACAAATCAACTTGCAGTTTTCAAAGTTCTTTCTTCCCAATAACCTCAAGGACACCAAGGTACAGTGAGGTTCCACTATTCACCCAAGACTGTAAAGTCATTAAGAGCCCCTGGAAGCTCAGAGTGGCTGAATCCAAAGCCAGTACATCTGCCACTGCTCCCCACTGCACCCCATTGCTTCTCGAGGGCAGACAGACCCACAGAACCAAGGAGATTCAAAACTGAAAAGGCCAGAGAAGTCTCTGAATCCAAGTGGAGCTGAAGTCTAATGAGTATTTTTCAAGGCCTCTTCATCCTGCAAGTAAGTTGAAGAGACCCGTGCAATTAGGGGTTGTCTTACTTTCTCTCTCTGCTGACTGTGTAACATGGGCAGAATATTGCTTAACAAGGGAAAGATGTGATAAAATGGACAAAAAGACGGAGATGGATTCAAAAGAACTTTTGCTTCCCATGGCCAAAGGACTGACCTGCATCAAGCAGGGGCAGTATCTGAGCAGTCTCTGAAATAAGACCCAAGGCTGAAAGATGGAACACAAAATGTGCTGTCCACAAAAGCCTAGCATCTTCCCCTCTCCGTATTACCAGGAAACGAGTGAAATCAGTCTAGTAAATACTCAATAGTCTTGGCCCCTGAAATAAGTGCCAAGCTCACAACATTGATTCTGGGCTAACGCAAGCTGTACTGCCCAAGAAGATGGCCAGCCACCTGCCACCACACTACAGGGCAAATACTCAATCCCAGATGAAGAAGCAGGGCACCCTAAGGCAGCATGTGCCAGGCAAGGCAAACCACCATCAGGACCTCAAGCACCACCGTTTTCCCTTCGACTATGAACCCAAGAGCTCTGGGATTCACAGTGCCCCCTCCAGAAAGCAGGCCCTGCCTCCAGCCTGGGCCCCACAGCTATTGTGAAAGGGAGCGATCACAGATCACCTCGGAGAAGGTGGCCATCTCCCTAACCACCAACACCAACTTCTGAGCAATTGCCCCCGACTAGCAGGTAAGGCCCAAACCCTGGGGCTGGAACACTCCCCCCAGACCAAAGGGCCTGCTTCCGGCCACAGCCATCATCCTGAGAAGCAACCCAGCTGGAGATGTGGCCTGGCAACTACTTGTGAGGCTGCTGAAGACCCAGAAACCAAGGTTCTCACCACCGGAGTCATTGCTGTCCAATGATTCACCACCAGAAATGGATATGGATTTGTCAGCGGAAATAACATTAAAGAAGATGCATTACCATCTGCTTTGCTGCTACACCCCAAGGAGCGTGGGACTTGAAGCTAAAACGCTATACATATATTGTCTGCCCCATTAATACATGAACTCCTTGCAATAAGGGACCGCCTCACTTTCTGTTTCCCCAACATTTATCACAGAGGTTTGCACACTGCAAGTGCTAAGTAAATAATCTGTCATTCATTCATTCATGGCCTAAGACATATCTGGCCACATCCATTAATCTGTCACCAGACAGCTCCAAGAACAATAGAGATGTCGAGATTTTTCCCCCATAGCTTCCAATTCTTTTAGCAGGTAGGAGATGTCCTAACTTAGTGTAAACCTCTGGAACCCTTCCTCAGCCTTATAGTTATTATCATAACTAATAACAATAATCACTTAGAGTTATATATTGCTTGAATGTTTGACAAGAAAGTACTTTCCTTAAAACAACTCTGTCAGTTACAATTATTATTATTATCCTTCTTTTACAGATGAGAAAACTGAGGCATTAAGTAACCCAGTCATCATTACACAGCTAAAGGACTATGTTTGGATTTGTACCCAGGTCTTCTGATTCCAAGTACAACACTATACTATGCGGCTTCTAGAATGCTCTTCTCCTCCTAGGGATTTCCAGAAATTTCCAATACTATTATGAGGACAGTAGATAAATTGGGCAGAGAATGTTTCCTCAGTCTGCCCTGAACCCCCAGTGCCCTGTTGGGGATTACAGGGAAGGCTAGGACCACTCAACAGTCTTAACGCCTCCTGCAGGACCTACCTGGTCCCTGGGTCCCTAAGCACACTGCAGATTGACACGCTACAGGTTAACGCTACTGACGCCAGAGCAGAACAGGAGGTGGGGAACTATGAAGTGTGACAGCAGGCCGTATTCTATTCCACCTCTCTTAAATGGAAAACTTGAATATAAACCAGTCAATGTCGGTCTGGTGTTTAGACCTCAAGAAGGTCTATATAAATTCAGATTCCTGTACTATAGTGCAAGCCTTAAAGACCAATGTTCAATGACAGCATGGCACACCAGGGTAGCTGAGTGAAGCAGTGGATAGAGCACCGTGCCTAAAATCAGGAAGCCTCATTTTTCTGAGTTCAAATCTGGCCTCAGACACTTACTAGCTGTGTGACCTTAGGCAAGTCATTTGACCCTGTTTGCCTCAGTTTCTTCATCTGTCAAATGAGCTGGAGAAGGAAATGACAAACCACTCCAGGATCTTTTCCAAGAAAACCCCAAATGGGGTCATGAAGAGTCAGATGCGACTGAAATGACTGAACAACAACAAAACCACAGCACTTAATTGTTTTATTTAGTTTTATTTTATTTTTCAAGTCTAAATTCTCACCTACCACCTCCCCTTGCCCACTCTCCCATTCACAGAGCAAAGAAAAACAGAACACATTACCAACATGTAGAAAGCTTGATTCTTTCAAAGCAACCCTACCCTGATTTAAGTTGTACTTCATTCCACACCCTAAGATTTCCACACCAGCAATACTGACCACAATTTAAAAAAAAAAAACCAGTGCCACACCCTTTTCATGCCCAGTAACCCAGAAACAAGGGAAGTAATAAACTTGCTATTTGTCCTATCTTGGCCCTGGGTAATGGCCCGAATAGGAGGCCCATTGTCAGGAGTAAGAGCCTGAAATCCCTGGGCTAAGGGGGGATGTGTCAAGTGTTTCTTTTGGGAGTTAAAGGGATCACATGAAGATAAAGCAGCATCCCAGCTCAGGCTGCCATGCCAAGCTTCCTATGTGCCCTCTCCAAGTCTCAGAACAAAACAGGTGGTAGCTGAGTGGCAGCATCCCTTGAGCGGGACTTTCTACAATGAGAGCCCTGGAAAAACCAAAGCACGGACTGAAGAGACTGGCATCCATGGGGGCTAACGCAGCAGGCTTTAACTCACCTGCCAAAGCTTCCATCAAGACCAGTGATATGTAAAGAAGCTTTACTATCCAAAGGGCAAAAGCCAAGTACCCATGATCAGTACCCAAGTACTGATTCTTGCCTTTCCTGCTGCACTCAGACCTTATCTCACACTTCTGATGAATTGGCTCAGGGAACCTTAGGATTGTGTCATCATCTTAGCCTCCTCAGCACAGCCTACTGTCCCCAAGGGCAAACAGCCTCTCCAGTGACATCAGTCCTTCTGCCCGGACATGTCCCCTGTGGTTCCTCCAACCAGATCTTGTTTAATCTCCCAGCCTAAGAGAGTCCCTCAAAAACAGAGCAGTTTCTCACTGCCTCCTGCCTCCACCCCGCTGCTGTCTGGCAAATGTTGGAGGGGCTCAGAAGAAGACCCTACCCCTGTATGCTTTAGCACAGAGAGCCCTTCTCTTTCTTTCTTGCTCATTTTTCCTGGCTCATATCCCAGCTCTCCTACTTAACACCTGGGTAACCTTGGACAAGTGACTTCAGCCTCCTGAGGCTGGAGCAGAGTATCTCCTCGGACAGGCCCAGCCAGCCACCATACAGCAAACAAGCTTCATCACCCTGGGGGACTTCAAGGCCCCTGGCTTCCTGATTTGGAGCCATACTTCTTTACTAGCTGCATAGTATGGTCTGAGCGTACATCAACCCAAGGGAGAGTGAGAGCTCAGCCCAGCTCCCAAGACACTAAATCACCACCTGGTCTCCTGCCCATTGAAAGCTCAAAAATACAGTATAAACAGTACTGGCTTTCCGGGAATCCGAGCCAGTGAAAGGCCGCCCTCTGACTCCAAGCTCATCACCAGACCACAAAGGGTAGCTACCCTTCCATCAAATGGCCACCCATCATCCTATGGCAAATCCCCAGCTCCTGATTCCCTCATCCCAATGCTTCCAAGCCATCATCTGCTGAAGCAAAACTCCTCTCCCCCTCCTTTGTTTCCCCAAACTCTCATACCCATCCACTTCAGGGCCTCCACAATGAATACCGCCTTCTGCCCTCCCATTCCAATGAGGCCTTCGGGAATACTCTTGTCTACTGCTAATAAATTCTCCTTTGTCCTGGATCTCTTTTCCTCATATTCATTCCTTCTTGAATTTTCCAAGATCTGGCTTTCTCTGTCGCTGGCCACCCTCCCAAGTTCTCCTTTTCTCCCACTTTATACCACCAGCCCACCGCCAAAACACTGGACTAGGGCAAGGCAAGCCAGCAGCCCGGATTCTCAGGCCCATTTCCAGACCATTCATTGGCCACCTTCGCTCATCAACCTTTTTTGCTACAGCCATCTTTGCCATGCCACGCACTTCCTGGCTCTGCTGTTCATTGGCCTCTGGGTCAGTCTCCCTCCAGTACCTGGCTCAGTCTTGCTCTCCACTGTGATCCCTGCCCTCATACCTGGCAACTTCAACAGACAAGTCAGTGGCCCCTTGAACCACCTGGCCTCTCAGTTCACCAACTTTCTCAACCTTCATGACTTCCAGAAGCCATTCGGAATCTTTCTCAACTTTTCTTCTCCCACACCTCCTCTTATCCTGACCCTCATGGCTGAGGCATGGTCTCTCGTCTCCCCTTCTTTTCATCTTAAAACCCTTGGCATTATCCCTTACTCTCTCCTCCTTTACTCCAGTCTCTGGTGGCAATTTTCCTTACCGAGGCCAACCAGTCTACATGTGTCCTGGATCCCATCCCCTGCCATCTCCTCCAGCAGACTGTCCCCTCAGTTGTGCCCTCTCTTCCCTCTCATCTTTAATCTTTCCCTGTTTCTTTTCCCTTGGCTTCAGGGGCACGGCCTTTTCCATTCTCCTACCTATTTGACCACCTCTTGGAAGTCTATTTGACTAGCTCATTGTCTTCCTTCCCTCCCCCCACCCCCACCACCACTAAGTGCTCTCCAAGGCTCTGTTCTCTGTTCTCTCTTCTATACACTCTCTCTTACTAATATTATCAGCTCCCATGAGTTCATCTGTCACCTCTGTGCAGGTAACTCCCAAATCTATAAGCAAACCTCTCTCCTGACTGTGAATCCCACACCACCAACTGCCTGCTGGGTATCTCCACGCACATACCCCAGAGGTATCTCACACTCAGCATGTCTCCAACTCATTATCTTTCTCCCGTAATTGCCCCTCTTCATAACTTTCCTTGTTAATGGTGAGAGCACAAACACCGCCCCACAACTTCAGGGTCTACATCGCCCTCTCTCTCAACCTCTCACCTCCTGCACAGCCTGTCTTCATTTGGAAGTTAAGGAAAGAAGGAGGGAGAAGAGAATGATTTAGCGATGGAGACTAAAGAGTGGTTAGACAGGAAGCTGAACCCAAGAGAGGGCAGAAGCAAGGGACAAGAAATAGGGGGCAATGAGAAAGCCTCTTAGAAGCCCTGGTTCCCTTCGTGACTCAGCACCAGTGCTGCCTGCTACACAAGCTCCCACCAGCACCAGCACCCTCCTTCCCCCAAAAAGTCTGTGTTTCTTTTAAATATACTTTGCGCTTATTATTTATCTGTGGACATCCTCCCCTTCTCCCCCTCCCAAATGTCAGCTCCTTGAGGGCAAAGACTTTAATTTTGGGTCTTTCTAGCTCCAGCACCAAGAGGAGTACCTGACACACAGGAGGCACTTAATCGATGCCTGGTCAATTGAATTTCCTTCTCTTCTCTGGGCCTCATTCCCGTCCACAGTAAAATGAGGGGGTCAGACTAGAGGAGCTCTAAGATCCTTTCCCCAGCCTGGATTCTGATCCTGCCTCGATCCTTCTCACACCCTGGCACAGGTATGATCACATTATCCACAACAAAAACAGTGTGAGAACAGTATGATGGAGAAGGGAGGAAGGATTTCAGGACATCATTTGTAGCTCCCGCTCAATTAACAACTAGCTCCATGACCCTTTGGGCTTCTCCTGGAAAATACCCTCCACTACAACAGATTGCACCACCTCTATGCCTCAGCAGATATTTCACAAATTGTTGTGGTCAAAATCCTCAATTCATCTCCAACCTACAAGTGATAAGCCTCCCCAAACCGAGCTCAACAGGTCTGTGTAAGACAAATATCCGAGCCGTCTTGTACCTAATGCCTCTCTTGCATGGCAAGACCTACCAGAACTTTCTCATCACTGGCGTAGTCTTCAAGATAAGACATGAAATAGTTTTTAAATCTGCAGATGACATAAGGTTGGTAGGGATGGCTAACACTAACATAATGGATGACAGTCAAGATCCAAAAAGATGTGGAGAGGCTACTGCAATGGGCCAAAGGGACACATAACAAGGAAAGATACAAGATCCTATTCCTGGGGTCAACTGCTGAAAGACATTACAGGGAAAAGTATGGCTAGACAACAATCTATGTGAAAAACATTTAATGGTGGTCAAGAAGTGGAAATAGAGGGGATGCCCATCAATTAGAGAATGGCTGAACAAGTTGTGGTATATGAATGTAATATAATACTACTGTGCTATAAGAAACAATGAGCAGGTGGACTTCAGAAAAACCTGGAAAGATGTACATGAACTGATGCAAAGTGAAGTGAGCAGAACCAGGAGAACATTGTACACAGTAACAGCCACACTGTATGATGCCCAACTTTGATAGACTTAACTCTTTTCAGCAATACAAGGATCTAAGACAATTCCAAAAGATTCACAATGTAAAATGCTATCCACATCCAGGAAAAGAACTATGAAGTATGAAGTCTAAATGCAGATCAAAGCATACTGTTTTCTCTTTTTTTTTGTTTTTGTTTCTTCTTTCTCATGGTTTTTCCCTTTGGTTCTAATTCTTCTTTACAACATGACTAATGTGGAAATATTTTTAATATGACTGTACATGTATAGCCTATATTAGGCTGCACGCCATCTTGGGGGGGGCAGAAGGAAGGAGAGAAAATGTATAACTCAAAAATCTTATAGAAGAGAATGTTGAAAACTAAAAAACAAATAAATAAATAAAATTAAAAAAAAAAAAGAGGGGCAGCGAGGTAGCGCGGCGGATACAGCACTGACCCTGGAGTCAGGAGGACCTGCACTCAAATCCAGCCTCAGACACATAACACTTACTAGTTGTATGACTCTGGGCAAGTCACTTAACCCCAATTGCCTCACCAAAAAAAAAAAGAAAAACATTTAGACTTCAGTGGAATGTCAGCTCACTCTGAGTGAAGAACGTGACATGGAGACCAAAAAAGGCTAATGCCTTTTTTGTATTTGGGTACTTGAGTGCTTAAGCAGAAGCAGAATCCACAAGGAGAGAAACTGTCCTCTAGCCAGGTCAAGCTACAGCTAGAGCTGTTTTGTCCAGCTGTGACAGTCATATTTTAGGAAGGTTTTTGACAAACTAAAGCACATCCAGAAGTATTCCCATGCTGGAAGCCGGTAAGGTGAGAGGCCTGAAAGTAAGCCATGCAAACATTATATCAGGAACTAAATATGTTTTGTTTGAGAAGACAAAAGAGCAGCACTCATGGGAGCTGTCTCCAAATATATGAAGGATATTATTCTGCTTGGCTCCACAGGGCAGAAATAAGAGCAAAAGATATCAGCTGCAAAGGGATATTTCAGATCCATTTATGTAAAAACTTCTAAGTGTCAGAGCTATCCAAAAATGAATATGGAGTAGCAATGTCTTCCTTCCTTTCCTGGCTCCACTCTTAACTCTCTGCACTTTCTCTACCATTCCACACAAGTCTCCTCACCCTGCAAGCTCCCTCCATCCCTGGACTTCTCACACTGGAAGTACGTGCTGTCCCTGGGGGCCCATCCTCTGACTGGCTAGTTCCTCTAAGAACCTCCATCTAAAAGCAGGACTTTTTAATCTTTTTCCACTCGCAACCCCACAGTTTAAGAAGCACTGAAGGAAAGCTCCCAGGCCAACCATGTCTTCACTCTGCTCTAGGCTCCACACGACTTTCTCTAACATGGTCTCACTCAGGTAACACTCTCCCCTTTTCAGCTTCCTTTCATGTGCTGTCTTCCCCTAATATAAGCTCCAGAGGGCAAAGATTCTCCTTCTGCTTGTATAACTAACTCTATTCTCAGGCTTAGCACATAGTAAGTGCTTAATAAATGCTTGTTGACTTGACTTAGAATGGGCTATTTTAAGAAGTAGTTAGTACCTGATCATCAAAAGTCCTTTGATAAGGCTGAATGATCACTTAGCCAAAATGTTATAAAAGAATTTTCTGTTTAGGTATAGATCCAAGACCTATAGGGTCACCTTGCACATTTCGCAAAGTAAAAGGCTATACATTTATGAATAAAATGTATCTGTATGTGTTGGGGGGGGAATGGATGATGGATGTGTATATATGTATATACACATACACATATACCAACATACACATATGTATATGTATGTGTGTATATACACACACATATGTTTCTATCAGATCACCAGGTCTCTGTCTTATATGTAAGTTCACTATACCTTAAGGCAGCTATAATCACAACCAAGTCTACTCCTATAGGATTATACTCAGTTTTGCTGGGTATGTTATTCTTGGTTGTAATCCTAGCTCCTCTGCCTTCCATAATATATATTCCAAGCCCTCTGCTCCAAAATGGTGGTAGCTGCTAAATCTTGTGTAATCCTGACTGTGGCTCCATGAAATTGGAATTCTTTCTCTCTGACTGCTTGCAATATTTCCTCCTTGACTGGGGGGGAGGGGGGTCTGAATTTTGGCTATAATTTCCTGGGAGTTTTCATTTTGAGATTTCTTTCAAGAGGTGACCAGTAGATTCTTTCAATTTCTACTTTGTCCTCTGATCCTAAGATATTTGGGAAGTTTTCCTTTATAATTTCTTGGAAAAGAGCCATTCCTTAATTAATAAACGGTTAAAGGATATGAAAAGGCAGTTTTCAGAAATCAAAGCTATCTATAGTCATATGAAAAAAATGCTCTAAATCACTATTGATTAGAGAAATATAAATTGAAATAACTCTGAGGTACTATCATACATCTATCAGATTGGCTAACATGACAGAAAAAGAAAATAAATGCTGGAGGGGATGTGGAAAAGCTGGGACACTAATCACTGATGGTGGAGTTGTGAACTGGTCCAATCATTCTGGAGAACAATTTGAAACTATGTGCAAAAGACTATGGAACTGTGCATATCCTTTAAACCAGAAATACCACTACTGTATCCCAAAGAGCTCAAAAAGAAAGGAAAAGGACCTATAAGTAAAAAAAAATTTTATAGCAGCTCTTTTGTGGTGGTAAAAGAATTGGTCATTGAAGGGATGCCCATCAATTGCAGAATGGTTGAACAAGTTGTGGCATATGATTATGATGCTATAAGTGCTATAAGAAATGATGAGCAGGATGGTTTCAGAAAAACCTGGGAAGATTTACATGAACTGATGCAAAGTAAAGTGAGCAGAACCAGGAAAACATTATACACAGTAATACAAGATTGTAACAACGATCAACTGTGAAAGACTTAGCTATTCTGATCAATACAATGATCCAAGACAATTCCAAAGGAACCATGATAAAAAATGCTATTCACCTCCAGAGAGATGGACAACGAACTTTGAATGCAGATCAAAGTATAATTTTTTTACTTACTTTATTTTTCTTGTTTTTCTTCTTTTGCAACATGGCTAATATGGAAATACGTTTTGCATGATTTCACATGTATAAATGATATCACATTGCTTGCCTTCCCATATGGTGGGAAAAGGATGAAGGGATGGAGGTAATTTGAAACTCATTTTTTTTAAAAGAATGCTAAAAATAAAGAAAAAATTTATTTTTATAAATAAAACAAAACAGGAAAATACATATACTTCTTGAAAGATCATGTGTAGGTTCTTTTACCTGTTAGTGGCTTTTCTCGATCTATTTTCCAGGTCATCTGCTTTTTCTATGAGATATTTCACATTTTCTTCTATTTTTTTTCAGTCTTTTGATTTTGTTTTACTGTTGTTGTTGTTGTTTTTATTTTATTTTTAGGCAATTAGGGTTAAGTGACTTGCCCAGGGTCACATAGCTAGTAGGTGTCAAGTGTTTGGTCTGAGGCCGGATTTGAACTCAGGTCCTACTAACTTCAGGGCCGGTGCTCTATCTACTGCACCACCTACCTGCCCCAGTTTTACTGTTTCTTGATGTCTCATGGACTCATTCGCTTCCACTTGGCTGATTCTAATTTTTAATGAGTTACTTTCTTTAGTGAGATTTTGTACCTCTATTATCATTTCACCAATTCTGAATTTTAAGGAGGTATTTTCTTCAGTATTTTTTGGTACTTCTTTTACCTAGCAGCTAGTTCTCTTTTCATAATTTTCTTTCATAGCTCTCATTTTTTTCCAGGTTATCCTTTACTACTCTTATCTGACTTTTAAAATAATTTATTTTCTTTTTTTAATTTAATCTCTTTCTTTAACTCTTCCAGGAATTCTTATTGATCTTATGTCCAATCTTCACTTTTCTGTGAAGCTTTGCTTATAGATGTTTTAAAGATATTGTTTTTCTGTATGTGTCTTGAGCTTCTCTGTCACCACAACAGTTACATATAGGTCCTTTTCCTTTCTCTTTGAGCTCTTTGGGATACAGTAGTGGTATTTCTGGGTTAAAGGATATGCACAGTTCCATAGTCTTTTGCACATAGTTTCAAATTGTTCTCCAGAATGATTGGACCAGTTCACAACTTCTTGCCTTTGGATTTCATGTTAGAGTTGGGCTCTACTCCCCTTTGGGGTACATGTCTGGCCTGAGCTTCTGTCTTTTATGCCCTTCTGCTGCTTTCACAACTCAGTCTGGTGGCCTCTAAGTTTTCAGTGCTTCCAAAGTGATGTGATATGAGAAGAAGAGAATTGTTGTTCTGTGGACCAGAGGTCTCCTGGTCTTCATTGTGCAAATTTCTGATCCAGTTTGAGTCTGTTGGTTTGGGTGTGGTTAAGTTTCTATAGCCTGCTGCTAGACTCAGTCACACTTAGCCCACTTCTGCAGGTTCAGGATCACATGATAATGACAGCACCACCAGAGAAAGTTCACAAAATTTAAACCATGGAACACAAGCATATTGAACATGAGCTAAATAATCAAAGCCTCAAGATACAGACTTAAACTAAACTGATGCCAGATTGGAGAAGAAGACTGAATAGCACAACTGAAAATATGACATTCAGAGATCAAAACCCAGGGAAATACCTTGGTTGGACAAAGTCTAAGTTTACACCTTGAAAACTTTTCCATCTTTGACAACCAACCCTTTGGTCTCTTGCTGAACTTTGCATCTGTCTCCACTGCTGCACAGACACACAGCTGAATGAAGGAAAACCTTTCCATGACCTTTATCAAAAGAGCTGTTTCCTCCACACCCCTTGGAATAGGACTGAGCACCGCTAAACTAGTGCTGACCTGCCACATTACAAAAGGCCCAGCTCTAAAAAATAGACCATCTTGGCTGTCAATTAGAAATTCACCAATCCTGTAAGCTCAACCAAAAAGGTAGGATCAGTGTAAACAATGAATATGTGATGGATAACTAGTAAAAAGTTCCTCTTCCTCCTGTCCAAGACAGACAGGTCTAAAGCCCAAGAAAAATGCAAATGATAAAATACAAAACACTTATTCTCCAAAGACCTCTTTACATTGCTGGTAAGTTCCACTCCAAGGCCAAAAGAACTGAATTGTGGCGCTACATGATAAATGATGAAGGAGGGAAAAGAGGAGGAAGGAAAACATACTTATACAGCACCTACCATGTGCTGGCACTTTACAAATATGATCCCCTTTGATCATAAGGAAGATGCCATTAGGAAGGCAGAGCCTGGGAAACCCCTCTAAATAACCAATGTCTTTCTTCCTCCATTGAATCACCCTAATAAAGTCTATGTCAGGCAGGCCTGGATTTGAATGATGCATCCATTTAGAATTTTCCCACAGAGAAATCAAAATTTCACTGCTCCCCAAGTCAATGAAATCGTCTAAATTAGATGTTAAAATACTGCAAGGCATTGCTGTTGAGGAACTGCCTTCTTATTAGATATAATCACAATGTACTAAAACACAAAGCACATTCTGTGTGCATGTAGGTACCTACGATTACTATGAAAAGTACAACTTTTCTTGCCAATATCAGGCTCCAAACAGGAAGGCAGCCAAGACCCAAAGTTCTGCCTCTAAAAGTTCCCAGTTTTTAAACATAATATCTGCAAGATGCTCCACTGTGGTGGTGACCCTTAAGTGACTACTGACCAAAGCTGGCGAGGTGAGGACAAAGAAGAGCCTCGAGGGGCCTCTAATCCAAGACTCTTTGGTAGTAACAAGGTCGGCCTGCCTGAGGAGAGTTCAGCCCGTACAAGTGTCAGCACATCCAACTTCACAGGGGACAGACCTCCCAGAATAGTGCCTAACAAATCTTTTTTTAGATCTTCTGAGATGAAACAAGGAAAGACACAGAGCCAATCCACAATGTCATAAAGGAACTAAACCTCAGAACAATGAACACAATAGGCACTTGAATTCAATGGAGCCAAAAATTGAAATGGCAGGAAATTACAGAAGCACCTCATTACAGGTGCCATCATTCACAATGCCTTTCTGTTTTCTGCATTTTCTTCCTTCTGTTTACATTTATGTATCAACCCTAGCCTTAATCACTGTATGGGTGCTGCCTCAGACAAACTCAGACCTGTGAAAGATCTTAACTTAACAAGGCCAAGGCCTCCCACTGCATCCTCGGCCATCTCCAGTTGTCCTCATCTAAATCTTGCCACTGGACCCAGATAACTCCAGAGGAGAAAGTGAGGCTGGTGACTCTGCATAGCCTTAAATCCAATTCACTTGCAAGTCATGGCATCACCTTCCTGATGTCATGGTCCTCTTCGAGAACGAAGGACAAACAACAACAATATATTAAAGATAGAAGTTTTAAATAAATGGACCAAATCACTGCTGGATCGCTAACAACACAAATGTTAATTGTATTGAATCTCTTTGAAACTTAACGAGATAGTTTAAACCAGAATTCAGGTCTGTATATTTCCTAAAGCTACCAAACTGAATCAAAATACTTTCTGAACAGGTGCTTTATTCAATTCAAGGCAGTGGTCTGTCAATCCAACACCAAAGAGGAAGGAGGTTTCTTAGAAAGGAGTAAGCAACAAAAAACAAAATTAAGACCACGTGTGACAGGGCACACAGGGAGACACACTTTCTCACGGTAAAGCTTCTTTATACGTTCTCTGGAACCTGGGTTTGTTTCGGTTAGATATGTTAAACATACATAAACATACATAAAACCAAACCAAACCTTTGGCTCAAATTCCACCTCAGACACAGAACGGCAGTGTGATCGTGGGCAAGTCACTTAACTTCTCGATCCTCTAGTCAACTCTCCAGTACACCACGTTGCTGATCTGCACTGGTAAAGGAAGTCTCTTCATCTGGGAGCCCCTCACATCAATGAAATGACAATCAAGATTTGACCCTTTATATACGCAAACACATTTAAAGAGTTGGGGGAGAGAGCAGAGATAAAGAATCACACAATTAATTATTCTTCATTATCAATGGATATCATTTTGCAACGATAAAGAAAAAAATTCTGAAACCACAAAAATGTGATTCAATCCACTGATTTTTCAATTTCTGAATATGAGTTTGCTGCCAAAGGACATGCCCAGCACCTCAGCTCTTCGCTGATTATAAATCAGACACCAAAGACAGTGAAATGGTAACATATTAAGGGTCCGTAAGAGATAGGGAAGTTTTCAAAAAAACCCAAACAGTAAACTGTAAGAGACGAAAATTCATCATAAATATTAAGAGAGGGTGCTAACACCTCTGCTGAGACAATGTTATGGAATTATCTACCATCTCCCAAAAAAAGAGTTCAGATTTTATCATAAAAGGTACGAAAAGAAGAAAACCCACTTCAGTACAGGCTAAGAGAATTCAACAACACTGAATCAACTACCGTCTGAAATTGATTTGCTGGCGTAAGTTTTTACTGAGCATGAACTATTATTAAACCCCAAAATATATTTTAACAAAAGAGATAAATCACATTAAATTTAAATAATGAATGAATAGAAAAAAATTTTTAAACTCAGATCTATAGCAGGTGTTTAGGAGTTCTGCTCATTAAGCTTATTTGGACACCCAAGCAAACTGATTAGACAAATGGTTCTAATTCTCAGGTTCCCAGACACTAGAAAGGATGCAGTGGAGGCATCAAAGAGCCTGGAAGCCAGAGTGCCAGTCTTGCCCATCACACGCGCTGTGTGAGTCTGAGGCAAAGGCAGTTGGCTCCCCTATATGCTGAGCTAAACTATCTATGGGGATAAAAAGTACCCAACTTAACAGTCGGCAAGACCTTGGCCTCTGGTCCCCACCTGGTTTCTCCCTATGCCTAAAGCTTCCACTATTCTCCTCTCCCTTACTTTTCTCTCATGACACTTCCTGCTCTGGAACATTTCCAGTTTTTCAGAAGTTACTAGAAGGCAAATGGTATCAGCGGGTACTCAGAAAAACAGTAATAACTTGGGACATGTTTAAGGCCAGGGGCATAAGAATTCAAAAACGTGCTCAGCGTTTATCGGCTCCCGCAAACTCTTTAGAGAATGCCAATCTTCAGACCTAAATAATACGGCCTATGGGAACAGAAACCACAAATGGATCAGGGAATGGGAACACTGGTAAGATAGCACCTTGACCTGAATTTGTAGAGGGATGGGAAAGAAAAGATGAATAGGTTTCCTTTCACCCTGAAACAATCAGGTCAACAGAAACTTCAATCATTCAATCTGTCATCAGTCTGTTTGTCCGGACCTTTCCAGAAACATTCAACAAGCACCTGAAGCAAGGACAAATGCAGCTGGCATTTAACTGGGTCACAGGACGAAGGGCCCCTGCTGTAACATCAATGCAAAGATGCTGACTTTTCACAGCAGGATCTGGGGTAAGGTTCGGAAGACTGGCAAAATAACTGATCTTACCAAAGGAGCGACAGAGATTAAAATCAACAGACCCCAGTTTTGTTAACACTTGGACTGTCATCTGAAGAACGCCATCATTCACTTTGGCCTGTCCCACAGGCCAAGAGTTGGTGCAAAGTTAGTTTCTTAAGAGACATTTTACTTTTCAGGATCTGCTATTTTCCCCAAAGACCCTTACTAGAGAGTAATGATGACCTAGCCATCTACATAGCCAACCCAAACTACTCTGGGCATCCTTTGCTCTTATCAAAAACCCCAAACAACACCTGGTGAGGAGGCCCTTTCATGGGTTCTTGACTTTGGTCTGAGTCTCCTAAAAGGTCCCAGGACCTTTCAGAGCTTCCACATCAAGCTTCCAAAAATCCAACCCAAGATACAGTCAGTAAAATGCAGAACTATCACTTGCTCTGGTGTTACAAGGGACAGTGTTCTGGGATTCCTGAGAGGTACCAAAGGGCTAGGAACTCCAGCTGACCCATCAATAGCATCATCACTGGAGAACACTGCCCATGTGTGGATGAAGAATTGGGGTTTATTCAGGAGACAAAGGATTTATTAACAGAGCTCAGGCATTAACTCATACCAATGTAGCAAACAGCCACCCAAAGGGTCCACAGTTGCTGAATTGTGAAATAACTAAATACATCAACAAAGAGTTTCAAAAAATAAAAATCTTGAAGCAGGTGCTGATCTAAAGAGATCTTACTCAAGATTTCCTATAAACACCATATTGGAGATAATTGTTCATTTTCATTTTTCTAAATTGCTTGCATGTGCAGAGTAAGATTTTTTAAAACTCAATCTCTTCTGAATTCCTGTGAACTTATAAGCAGGTGATATTTGGCCTAGCAACGAATGGTATAGGAGAAACGTGCTACTCTTAGATTCCTAGATCTAAGTGGAAAAATATACGCCCTGATCCTCAGTTTGGCTTCTTAAGCAGGTACTTGTCTTACGGGACATTAAGCTTAGCAGACAGGAAGGAGGAAAGAAACAAGCATTTATTAAGCATCTACTATACGCCAAGCATTTTACAAATATGATCTCGTTTGATCCTCACAACAACCTTGGTAGATAGGCGCTGTTATTATCCCCATTTTACAGATGAGGTTTCTGGGACAAACAGAGGTTAAGTGACTTGCCCAAGGTCACACAGCTAGTAAGTGTTTGAGGTCACATTTGAACTTAGGTCTTCCTGACTCCCAGCCCAGTGCTCTATCCATACTCCATCTAGTTGTCTTCTCTTAAGAATGAATAAACAGGGGAAGCTAGGTGGTACAGTGGATAGAACACCAGCCCTGAAGTCAGAAAAGCCTGAGCTCAAATCCAGTCTCAGAAATTCACTAGCTGTGTGACCGTGGGTAAGTCACGAAAGAAAGAAAGAAAGAAAGAAAGAGAGAGAGAGAGAGAGAGAGAGAGAGAGAGAGAGAAAGAAAGAAAGAAAGAAAGAAAGAAAGAAAGAAAGAAAGAAAGA